>NW_024609839.1:77807174-78380583 GCF_016920785.2 Ixodes scapularis | reverse complement strand
TAATAGAGTTTTAGATGATGCTGAGCAAGCTTCTAATTAAAACCTTACGTTTATTTTCACTGACCCAGGAGGTAATTAGTAAATTTTAATAAATATTTAACTAATAAGTTATTTTTTTTTTATCCCTGACGTCCGCCGTCGCTTAAAATCCCCCCCCCCAAAAAAAAATAAAAATAAAAAAAAATAAAAGATTTTAAAAGCACCACATAAATATATTTTTTTAAGATCTCGCTACAACACACATTGTGTTACAAAGCTTAACATTATGATTAACATAATGTTAAAGACACGCAGCTGTCGGCGGACATCACCAAGAAACAAACAAAAAAAAAAACGAACGAACGAACAAACAAATTAATGATGAAAATAATCCCTGGAGAACGGGAACAAGAGGGACAAAGGACAAACACACATCTCCAAACACAGCTAGGTGACTGGTGAGCGACCGAAAAAATCCGCCTGGTCCTGGTATCGAACCCGGGACCTCTCCATTACAGGTGGAGCGCTTCCTTACTGTCCAGCTCGCTTGCACCTTTGCATTTAATTGCATTATAAAAATAAATAAAAAAATAATTAAAACAAATCAATGTTTGTCACGAGTGCGATATGCCAAAGTTAATGAAATCTGACCAACTCTAACGAGGCTCACTACCCCGTAATCTTTTAAAGGTTCATGGGGGACAGTCACTCGTCTCTTAATCAAGCCGCGCGCAGAATTCAGAACACACTACACTTTAATGTGAACGGGCTGTATAGCTGAGCATCTTGGATTTCCCGAAGTAACGAATATCTTGACCTTTTTCACAATGTGCGGTCTCCCGCCCCAAACCGTTAGCTCGCGATGAAACGCGGCGAGCGAACCGCGTCACAAAGAATAAAAACGAGATACACGAAGACCGAAAACAACAACGCCAAAAATATACACATCCGCATTTACGAACAGTGGCACATTCGTTCCTGTCGGCAGAACACTATACCGGGACCAATATGCAAATTTTGGCCAGTGGGGTGGAGGGGTGGGGGGCACCTCCGGATACCTCGAGTCGTGTTACTGCATAACTTGTCTTTCTGTGTGCCCTTCTTCGCTGCCTTCCACACTTCTTCTTTACGCCTTCCATTTTTCTTCGTTTCTTCTTTCACCCTCTTTCTTTCGAGGTGTCTACGCGGAGCTCAAGTTCGTCTGCTTCTGCACAGGAGTCACCATGAAGTCAGAACGCCAAGCTTGTATTGGCTGATCGAAAAAAAAAAAAAAAAAAGAGTGGGTAGACCTTAAGACATCTAGCATTGAGGTACACCCACGATCCTTTCAATCGAAGCCAATCAGAGCCCCGCGTCATTCTGACGTCACTGCAAATCCTGCGAAGAAGCAGACGACTTGCTCTCCAGTTGTAAGCAGCGTTGTATAAGGAACGGCGTTCCAAGGAACGGAGTTCCATGGAACGCGTACTTTTTAAGAGAAGTAGCGGAGGGACGCCACCGTTCCATGTTGCATCGAGGGAACTGGAACGGTAACTCGTGACGTTTTTCGAGGATTACGAGGAACGTGTACAACACTACGTGTAAGTTATACTCCAGACAAAAAAAATGCTGAGTCACTGGGCCGTCGGTGGAGAAGAGAGCTACTATAGGCGAACGCGTTCCACAGTATTTGTAGGAAAAAATGGCGACGCTCAGGAAGCGATTCATTGGAGTGGCCTGTAGTCGTTTTCGCCTCAATTAGAACCGCAGAAGAAAAAAAAAAAAAAAAGTAGTCCGGCGCTTTGCGGAATTTCACTAATTTTCCCCTTTATGCGTTGAATCGAGCTATACACGTGGGCGCAGCTTAGATTAGCTTCATGCTATTTTATCACGACGTGCACGTTTCAAACGACAAACGCATCCCCGTTTCTTTCTTCAAAAATCCAATTATTGTAAGGACTACTTCGCGCAGCGTGTAAAAAAATGCGCAAAGCTTCTTTTCTTTTTTTTGTCGGAAGTATACGGGGATACAAAGACCGTTCCAAAATCGAACTTTTAATTTAGCCAAAAGTTGGAAGGTTCGGCAAACCAGTCGAATCCCAGTTTCTGACAAAAATTCGCCCACGTCCCATGGTCATCACAACGCAGTCGGTCGTACTCAGGCGGGAGTGTCCGAACCCATTTCCAGCATTTTCTGGTGAAGTTGAGTGACCAAGCAGCCCCTACTCAAATCTCGACTGCACCGACGCCGTGTGCAATCGCGCGTATTATAATAGTTCCGCGCTCGCGTTGAAATGCGCAAGTGCGCGCGTCGGGTTCAACCGGCCAAATTAAGCTCGTATGAATCATTCAGGACGACGCCATTGACTCGGGCAATTAATAATGTTGATCGAGTAAATGAGCGCCGGCCGGAGGGGGCGGGGGGGGGGGGGGGGGGGGGGGGCGGGTCTCCTTAAATGAAAAAAAAAACAAAAAAAAAAAACAAATAGAAGCAAAAGTAAATAAAAAAAAATTACACGGAAGTTGCGTATGTTATTGTGGACGCCACGGCCTAAAGTGAATTGAAAAGTTTGTGAAAGAGAGAGAGTGTAATTAAAAACGGAAAGGGAAAAAACGGGTGGATTAGTGACAGGAACGACGTAAAAGGACCCTCCAACATGTTTTTCTTTCTATGAGCGCGTGTTCCGCGTCTGCAGCTGCGTGCGTGCGTGCGTGTGGGCGTCTGTGTGCGTGCGTGCGTGTGTAAGTCTACGTGAGTGCGTGCGCGCGTTTTGCGTTTGTATCTATGCGCGTGCGTGCGTGTGTGTGAGTGGGTGTGTCATTGAGCGAGCGCGTGTGTCGGACGAGAGTAATTAGCAAATATCTCGTCGTGCTCCATCCCTACGTTTATCGTTTATATATATATATATGTATGTGTGTGTGTGTGTGTTATTTTAAGCAGAGACTTCGCTGCCACAGGAGCCGCGCGCGTCTCAAAGGCTTGAACGTGTGGGTATGTGCGTATTAAAATAGTCAAGGACAAATAACGAAATAAAGATTTATGATATAATAATGATACTACTACTACTAATAATAATAATAATAATAAACTAGCGTAAACGCAAAAGCCGCGGTGATAATCGTTTTGCGGTCCGAGTAGGCGAAACGCGGTACCTTCAACGTGATTTTCTTCGTTCCCGGAGGAGAGACAGGTTTTGAAATGGAGAGTAATAATAAAAGCAAGGAAAAATAGAGGTTCTTCCGCCCGCTCCCGCGTGAGAACAGCAGCCTCCGAAGGAGAGACAGTAAGAACGGCTTCTTCCTGCGTGTGTCTCCACTGCGTTCGTCGAACGCGTTAAAAACGCAGGCGTCCGGCGTTTGGCTACGCTTACGAACGAATGCAACCGGTTGGAACGACGAGTTGCCATGGCAACGAAGCGCCAAACGGCCGTTTCGTTGGTGTTCGTTCGTAACGCAAAGAGTTGAGCCGGGCTGAACTTTTTTTTCGCAACGTTCGGGAACGAACGGAGCGACCGCACCGGCAGGCCGATCACGGGTCGAGGGCAGGTCGGCCGCGCGCGTTGCATGATGCAGGTCGCGGTTCCTTCTATCTGCCGAAAAACATGGCGTCCGGGGTGATCGTCGACGTGGTCCGCGTGGAGGAGGCTCGTCGTTCCGCGTAGAGCGCTATCCTTGACGGTGACTTCTCGTCGTGGGTCGCGATGACAGCCCAACATGTCCTAGAAGGGAAGATCCATCTACTGCGCGAAGATGTCGAGGTGGCACCCTCCAGGGGCCCTAAACTCGTGAAACACGAAGTTGGGGCCGAAGTTGAGGGAGCGCAGCGATTGGACTATCACGACGATGACTCAGCGTTTTTGTCGCCAACATCCAATCGGCGCGCTCCGCCAACTTTCGGCTCCAACTTTGTGTTTCACGAGTTTAGGGCCCCAGACGGCGGAAACACTCTAGCCGTCGTGTTTGTTTATCTCGACTAGAGTGGTGCTTTCTTAGCATTTGTGTTCTCAAACATCGCCCGGATTTTTTTTTTTTTTTTTTTGCTCACTTTCTGCGTGTGTCCAAGTTCAAGGTGTTATTGGTGCGTACCGTATTTAAAGGCGTGTATGAAGGATGCCAATTTTCACGCGTTTTCATCACCCGAGAAAAGCGGTTTGTGTTAGCGTTCCTGAACGCTCGCAATGTCTACGTGATCACGAAATCATATTTCTATACGTCGCTATATTGCTGCTAAGATTACATCGTCTTTTTTAATCGTAGTAAAGGCGTGTGGCGACTTTTGTACTGTTGGTAAAGTCGCGTGTTAAAGTCGTGATCGTCCAAAAAGGCGTATTGCATCTTTTTCTTTCTTTCTTTTCCATCAACTCAGCCCTGCGAGCGTATCCAGAAAAAAAAAAAAAATAAAGCTTTAGGCTATGGAAAATCTGTTACGCCAGTGAGAGGCATGTGCGTTCCCTTCTTTTTAGAGGCACCGCAGAAACAGCTGAACGCGGCGGAGAAGCGGCCGCCGTGCTGACGACTCGCTGCACTTGTTGCACTGGTTTCCACCCACTAATCGCTCCAATCAGAGCTCAGCGTTTTGAAGTCACCGCGCGCACTCGCCTCCTCCTCTCCCTCACTCTGTCGGCGCATTCTAATGCACCCGCTGCGTCTTCGCCGCGGCCGCGTTTCTCGATCTCGCTCCGGAGTAAAGGTTTTTTTTTTTGGCACCTTGGCATTCGAAATCAAGCCACGTCCCGCGTTGCTCTCGATGTGTTTTCCGTCATTCGACCCGGATGAGTTGCTCGGAGTTCGGGTTCACTCGTGAGTCCCGCAGTTGAGAGTGGCAACGACGTGAACCTACCGCCATGTTATATAGACATTTTCCACAGGGGCGCCGCCATTTTGAATTGTCGTCACTTCCAGTATGGGCGACGACAAAATAGTAAAACGTTTCAACCTGTAAACAGTAAAAAAATAGAAGGAAGCCAGAACGAGAATGAGTGACGGTTAGGCTTACATCCTAAATGTCTTCTATCGGCGTGGCGACGGCAAAGTAATGTTTTCGCCCATACTGGAAGTGACGACAATCCAAGATGGCGGCGCCCTTGTGGAAAAGGTCTATATATATATACATATATTTTTTTTTTTTTTTTTTTTTGCGTTGGAAGACGTTTCTGCGAAGCGTTTGTGTGTTCGACCATAGCCTCCTATATATACTGACAAAGCCTGGCAGATCGCCACGAGAAGCGGCCGCCGAAATGGAAAAGGTGGAGCGACAGACAACCGATGAGAGAAGAGCCACGTGACTGGCGCCCCGCTGCGGCGAGACGCCGAAACACACTTCTTCCGAGAAAACAAGTGTGTTTCGGGCCCTAGCCGCTGCAAAAGTTGTGCGCTGACGTCCAGGTTCCCCGAGAAATGGCTCTTTGATGCTCCGTGCTACCAGATCCTCGCGCTCCAAATCTGCGGCCGGGCACTCTATGGCTTCGTCGTCGAACTGCCAGGCTTTGTGAGTATAGAGGAGGCTATGGTTCGACGGTCCGGAAATCTCTACGGGACGACATCACCAGTGTCAGTATAATTGATCAAATTTATGTGAGAAGTATTTTTCGTTCCTCTTATTATCAGATTGCTGTTGGCTCGCCAGCGGATAGAGTAAACGTATACAAGATTGAGTCGATTTCGACGCTTTTCGCCACTGCATGGAGGGAATCCGTGATCCTCAAATTCTAGCCTCGTGGAAGAAACAATCGCTCCGATTGCGGCCCCGAACGTTTTGTATAGCGCTGTGCTTTGGTAAGGCTTACATTGATTAGAAAGGTTTGACTGGTTGACTGCTACGCAGGATGTCCATTCCGGTGCGGCGGTGGTCTATGCGAAATGGATCTGCTAGGAGCCGCATCGTGGCGCCACTGTCCTGTCGCACGCTTTCAATAGTGGATTTTGCGTCATATATTCGTGCGAATACGGTACACGTGTATCCATTATAAGCGTATAGTTTCACAAAATTGCATCGATGATTGGTGTTTATTTGTATCAATTTCTGTTGTTCCCCGAAGTTACTCGCGCTCAGGGTCATCGCCATTGAGCAATTTAACCAGAAACAAGAGGGTCACTTTTGGTACAATAGTTCAGTTTCCTTTGGTGCCCGTAGTTAAACAAATAACGCTGCCTAATATTTAATTTTCTGTTGATACCGCAAAAGTGTTTTAAAAATAATTAATTTTTTGTGTTTTTTTTTTTATCGTTTGCGATACAGCAAAATATAAAACGATGCAGAGGCTCTCGTTTTAAAACGTCCGCTTTTTGCTTTTTTCGAAGCGCATTTTTATGGGTTCCGGTCGTTATCCAAGATTTGCCGACGATATAAAGAAGCGTTTTTTTCTCCCTTCTTTTTAATTCATTGTTTATCGGAGAACACCAGTGTCCTTGCAATGCCTTTTGAAGGGTGATCAAATCTGTCTAGTCGAACTGCAGAATACATTTCTTACTATATGATGACAGTATATTTTGGGATTATAGTCTTGTCGCAACGCCAAGGCAAACATCTCCAGAACTGTTTTGAGCGCACTGTCTAGACTCTCTGGCGCCCCCGGTTTTCGCCAATTTTTTGTTATTGCTCTTATGGGTAGCGCAATTCATTAATGTCATGTTCAATCCTGCATGGGCTAATTTTACAAGTTTCTCAATCTCTGTCTTTTTCCGTGAGAACACATAAGTGTATCCGAACCTTCTTCCAAGTACCCTGTCGCAATGTCCATACTCTTTCGTAAGCTTCGCGCGTACGTCGAATAATAGAATACGCGTAGCGGTGTAGAACCGTCTACGTGTACGTTTGTGCAGTGTGAGACACAGCACGACACCCGATCGCAGGTTTTGTGTTTTTTCGTATTGCTCTGTTTTCACTAAATGTTGAAAGACCTCGATTATAAGCATCGGTGTAGCAGACAGTGCTCATACGGTGCACCAATAAGATGGTACATTTTGATGTGCGTCTGAGTAAAATGTAAGAGCAATGAGCCAATGTGCGTCGCGCCAATGCGCCAATGCGTGCGCAACACAACCGGTGCTGCGCACGCGTACGCAACGCGGGTACACGTGTGCGTTTCAGCCGCCTAAAATACCTTTTAAGAGTAATTATGTATAATCAATAGTCCAATTAGTTTATCAATATTTTGTACAACGTTTATTAATTTTTTTTTAACTTTTTTACTCGTTGCCGTTTGTATTTTGACTAAACTTTAGGGTTTAGCCAAGTGAGGTTACTTACTCGGTTCTGGACATTCTTTCGTTCTTTTTTGTCTGCTGTTCTTATAAGTTTGAAAGGTTTCTGAAAGTGACAAATTTGGCCCAAACTTGTCATTTCTGGATACCAGCAGCGCTGACTAGCGGCCTACCCGGTAGTGTAACTGCATACGCGTCTAGTAACTCTATAGCCGGCCATAGAGTAACTATAGCAAGCGGAGCAGGTAAAGTAGTTATACTCCTGCCGACCGAGGCGTTCCGTATTCGCTGCCCCGGGCCCATAGACCATTCCAATAATCCCCTTCTGCGCGCTACCATATTTGTGTGCCGGGCTATACATACGCAATGCCAGCTAGAACTAGAAGACTTTAAGGCCTGCGCAAAAACGTCGTCGTTCGTGGATCCATGGACCCGCCGCCGAACCTCGGCGAGGGCCGCCGCCTGGCGGCAGACGCATTCGTCTAGGCGTCGGCTCCTGCTGGCGTAGCGGTCGGCCAAAGACGCTGCGATCGCATTTGCGAGGGGGAAAGGTGCTGGCCTTTTCTTTTCAGTGGTATCGGACGCGTTCTGAGCACACCCGCAGAGAGCGCACGTCTTGCGCGCGTCCACGGCTCAGAGACTCGGCATTTTTAGAGCACAGCTCTTGCTTTTAGAGCGCAGCTTCTGGGGATCACGTGACCCCCTAAGGTCACGTGAGCCCCTGAGGTCACGTGACCCCATGAGGTAACGTGACCCCCAAAGGTCACGTGAGCCCCTGAGGTCACGTGACCCCATGAGCTCACGTGACCCACTGAAGTCACGCGACCCCCTTGAGGTCACGTGACCTCAAGGAGTCACCTATCCCTCAGTACGCTTCCATCTTCCTCCTCAAGAGCTGCGCTCTAACCGGCGTTACAGGGAATCGTAAACGGCTTTCATTTTTCAGCCGATTGATAAGCACCGGAAAGGTGTATCAGTAGCGAGCAAGTGTTCCAAGACGTGTCTTTTGGAGCATCGAAACGCAAGAAGGGCCGCGCGCACCATTGCGGAACGCAAGTTCGTCTGATTCTTGCCCAGCGGTGTCAGAACGCCAAGCTCTTATTGGCGATTCAACAAAAATAGTGGGTAGACCTCGTAGCATCTCACATTGATGTCTACCTCCGATCCTTTCAATCGAATCCAATCGGAGCTAGGCATTGTTGTGACGTCACCGCAACTCCTGCGCAGGAAGCAGACGACTTGCTGTCCGCACCAACGGCCAAGCGTTGGAGAAACGCGCGGGGACAGCGCGATGACGGGGCAGCTAAGCGTTCGCCGCCAGTGATTGAAGGGGGTCGTATCTGTCGCGTAAACAATCGCACGAGGTGCGCAAGGGCAAGACTCACTTGCACGACGGATAGATATAACGAATTTCTAAAGACGTGCCTTTATTATTTTATTTATTAGAGTAGCGTTTTTATTGGATGAGAGCTTTCGTTGTGCTAGCGTCTCGTTGTCACCATTATTTGACCATAATCACTGACAGTCTAATGCCCGAGTCCCACTAGAGCGACAAACAAAACAAACGACAGCGACAAGCCTCCAACACACCCAGCACGCTCGCTATGGTACCTTTAGCAGGCGTTTAGTCATTCGGTGCACGTGAAGTAAGCACGAGTGATTGCAAGCTTGCCAGACATACCCTAGCGCGCATGATGTTCGTGATTGAGCATAGCCTTCTTTATTCCACAAAGTCTGTCAAATCGCGAAGGGCTCTGGTTTGAGACTTGTCACTGTCGTTGATTTCTGTTTGTCGCTCTAGTGGGACTCGGGCACAACAAGACGCGGGGCGCGGGAAGTCTCACAGCCGATGAGATGGTGGCATTTGCTGATCGGAATGACAAAGAAGCAATCTCGGAGCGTGATACGAAAGCGTCGACGACGCTTCGCGTTTTGCAAAGCTGCCAGTTACTCTACAAGTATACCAATTTTGAAGAGGTTCTACCTCGTCACCGGCCTTGTTCGGAAGTCCTACGCTTCATCTCGCTTCTCGGGAAACCTCCTCCTCCTCCGTGCCCACAAGGCGTGACACACACACACACACACGCACACAGAGAGACGCGCTCGTAGAAGAGAGGAAAGAAGCCCTCCTAAGTTTATTCGTGTTCGCCGAAGGTGCGTGCACGAAGCCCGACACCACTTTGGCATTCCGGGCACGTAGACATTCCGCGGCGAGTGCGACCAGCCTGAGCGTGACGGAGCCACCTAGAGAGCTACGGCGGCGGCGGCGACTGTGCCTCTGTGTCTTTGCGTCGTCTGACCGAGCAGAAGTGTGCGCGCGTACACATTGAAACGCGAGAATGTGTGCGTGTGTGCATTCCACGTGCTCGTCCGTGTGCTTGCGCGAGGTTGTGTAGATGAGCCCGCGTTTGTGTGTACGCTCGCTCGCTCGTTGTTTCTGAGACAACGGATCTGTTTGTGTACTTTTGTAAAGGAAACATTTTCCCGCCCCTTACGCGGATCATTTGTTTATGCTGCGTCACGAGGCCAATTTGCCTTCTGGTTGGGATGGGTTCAGCGATGAATAAGGATTACCCCGAGGTTTGAGGAAGGATGTGTCATTTAATTATCGGTAACGAAAGGGTAAGCTATGTTGGACGTAATCTGGCGACTATGTCGACGGTATTTTTATCTAAATAATTTACGTTTGATCCGAGGTAATCCGTAGTATCACCTAAAACATTTCTGGCTCTTTAAGGAAAGTAACGTGCATACCGCACGTTACTTTCCTTAAAGAGCCAGAAATGTTTTTTACTTCCATTCCCGTTCCTCTCGGGAAACCGTAGTTTAATTACAAAACGAAATTCATCTAGTCATTTTCGTGACCCTTCCCCTTAATAATTGTTTCCTGGAAAGGTGCCCGCAGGGGAATAATACCCGGAACAGCAGCCGAGGATTAGCACCACAGCGGCACGCGTTTGAGGAAGCGCGAAGCCGATTTTGCTCGTTGTTTTCGTGCCTCCGCGGAGTTTAATCTTCGTCGGAGAAATGTACGCCACACAAGAAGAAATAAAATGACAGGACTCTGATTCGGCAACGAAGAAAACCTGTTTGGCACAATCATTTCCCTAACGTACAACTGCCCCCGACCTCCCACCGTACAACAAGCTCAAGATGCCGCGCACAACACCTCCACATAAAGTAGCACGAAATATATGTATATACGCCTTTTCTCTACTCTGTAGGGAAGGGAAAATAACCGAAACACTCGAGCATGCCTGGAAACGAGTTCTGGCAATGCCCCCACCCGTACACTCTGCTTCGCCGTACAGTAACGGACGCTATACGAGCCATATCCCAGCCAGTCCAGGGGCCCTAATCTGGACCCTTGGCAAAAAAGTAGGCGAGAAATCTAGAGGCCGTGATTGGCCAACGCCGCACTTGACCTTGGCGCCGGCCAATCATAGCCGCCGCATTTCTCGACGACTTTTTCGCCAAGTGTCCCAGAGCAGGGAACTTGTCACGTGACTGCCCGCCCCGTGCGTCACTGCACTCTTTCTTAGGGTCACGTGACAATCATACCGAATTGGATTGGTTCTACAAACTGCTTCTACAGCGCGTCCACTCGATGGCTGCCTCTTTTTCGTTAGTGCGGTAACTGAAGAGAGAGAGGGAGAAAAAAGTCTCTTTCCCGCCCTTTTTTGTGCGATTCGTTTGGTCGTATCGACTCGTCGTTTAAAGAGTTTTAGGGAGCCGTTTTTGCTAAACCCACTTTCCGCAGCGTACGATTTGCTGACACACTCTCTCTTGAGTGGTTCGTTCTTGCGGCATCGAAAGAACGGTGTGAGAGATTTATTTGCTTCAGCCGGTGTCCAGCAATAAGTTGCGGTGAATCAGCGAGCAGCCTCGTTCAGCGAACGCTCACCCATCTTTGCGGCGAAGGTTGAGTTTGACTAGTTTGAGTTTGAGTTTGACTAGACTCTAAAAAAAGCCCGTGCGTCTACTTTTCCGGACAACACTCGGAGAGCCAATTATACCAACCTAGGGAGGCAGCTGAGTGAATGGCAATGACAAAACATATTTACAAAAAAAAAAAAAAAAGCAGTTTGAGATGGGACAATACGCAACGCAAAACGTCACGTTTTATTTTTTGCGTTTTTTTTTTGCGTTTTTTTTTTTTTTGGTCTAAACATATGTTTTGCCATCGCCATTCGCTGAGCTGCTTCCGTAAGTTGCGGTGATTGACTTTCCGGGTGTTGTGCGGGAAAGTAGACGCACGGGAGTTTTTGAGTGTATAGACGTAGTCTTCTGAGAAATCTTCGCCTTTGGTCGGGGGCATTCCCTTTTCGGTTTGCTATGCACAGTAAAGGGTGGTTTTCATACGACTACACAGCGCCGTTTTCTTACGTTACGTAATGTTACGAGAGCTTACCCCTTACGAAAATATTTCAGGAAGTCCACAGAAATCCTACCCCCATTTTAACGACTCTTTCGATTTCCTGTCCATTCACGTCGTATCAACCATTTTCAATAGACTTTCTATAGACTTTCTTTCATCCGAAGTCTATAGAATACACGCGATAGAAATGCTATGAAAAAATTTCTATCCCCGCATCTCAACAGAATTTCTGTCACCATATTTGTACAGAATTTCTATAGACAAGAATCGATATAATAATAAGATACAGTGCGGAGAAGCGACATCACACCCAGGTAGAGCCTCCTTGCTGAGGCTGCTCTTTTCGGCTGTGTCAAATAATTGTCACCTCTTGCAATGCTTTATAGTTGGATATGCAGTTACCGAAATCTTATAAACCTCATTTCGTATAAATTATTCGCAAAAAAAAAATTACTTGTAATTTTTATATCTTCTAGGATGGTCCTCGTTCGAGTGATTGCCTTTCAACTGTAGGGTATATATAACGGTGGAGCAGCCAACACTAGTGCTGCGTGACGTTTGCATTTGCGATGTCTGCGTGCGTGAAAACGGGAAGTGACGAGTGCATGTTTCCATGAATGTATAATGGAACCTAAAACTAATTGCCAAAACTTAATATTTTTTCTTGCGAAAAACTGACTTTTTGTCATTAAAAAGGGGATAGAAACGTTGCTAAAATATCTGTTTTTTATACAATTCCTATACAATTTCTATAGAATTTCTATCCGTCTCCATACATCATACTCTAAAGAACGACTAGAAAGAAAAAAGAAAAAAAAACGACCAAAAACCTATAGATTGTGGATAGCAAAGTGGATACATTTTATTTAGAATATCTTTAGCCTCTATATTCACTATATTTTCTACACATACTGTGTAAGAAAGTGGATGCCTATCTTTGTAAGGGATCACGTGTGCTTACGTCGACAGCAGTGTTGGCAGTAATGCGGCACAAGTAACGGCGTTACTGGCAACACGTTAGTTCTTTTGGTAACGTGGTGACGAGCTCGTTACCTTTTCCAAAGTGTAACGGGTAACGTACCTGCGTTACGTATTTCCAGCAACGTGCAAAGTAGTTACGTTATTTGTTACGTATTCTTCCCATGACCTAAAAACAAATACACTTCAACTTTGTTTCCTGTTTTTAGACGTGAAGCTATATAATTTTCTGAGTTTTGCGTTCTTCCCGTTACTTCTCGCGAGTATTTAGTTGCACCGTAAAACAGATAAGGTAATTATGTTGAGTTTTAGGATGGACAGAATGTTTCTTGAAATGTAGCTCTTGCGCATACCTGCAGCGTCTACAAGTTAAACGTGTTAATGCACAATTAAAAATGTAACGCGAAAGTAACCTGCGTTACTTTTTAATAGTAAAAGTAACAAAAACGAGTAACGTTTTTGTTACTTTTTTTTCGGTAACGCTTACAACACTGGTCCAGAGTCACCGCGCTTCGTATACGAAGCGTGGCAGCAACTTAAAGAAGCAACTGCACGCGACGAAAGCACGGATGTCTCGACGATTCACAACGGAACGTAAGACAACCTAAGCGCAAGTGCCCCCGTGTGAATGGGACCTAGCTCAAAAGCCCGGTCTCGCACTGCTTGTACGTCATACAAAAAGACAGTCTGCATACGGATTCGAAGTTCGAACGCGAGTAACCGCGATCATCCGCACTTCGAATGCCGCGTGGTAACGAGTTTGTATAGAGAAACTCGGGCACTGTCGGCACTCGAACCACGAATGCAAAGGCAATATGAGCCCGGCTGAACGCAGCGCTGGCGATTGAAGCGCGTTCGCAAAACGGTTGCGAGCGCGGTTGCAGATCCAATGCAATTTTCACGCGCGTTTGATGATGAGAACGAACGAATCAGCTGTCGCACTGTTCGTACACATCGTGCAAAAGGCAAACTCTTCGCTGGAGAGACATGATGACGACATTATTTCCGGATGCGCTTCGGGCGTAGCATGTTTGCCTCACAGTCATATGGTTCCAACACGTCTACCGACAGTGCTAGATGGCGCAAGCTACCGCCCGTTAGAAAGGGCGGTAGCCATTAACATCCATCCATCCATCCATCCATCCAGTGTTGGCCTGACCAATGCGACGATTAAAACCATCACAGAAATATACACTCCTCAGATCATATAGCCTCCTTTCTACTCACAAAGCCTGGCAGTTCGAGGACGGAGTCATAAAGTGCCCGGTCGCAGATTTGGAGCAAGGGTCTGGTAGCACAGAGCATTTCTCGGGGCACCTGGACGTCAGCGCACAGCTTTTGCAGCGGCGAAAACCCGAAACAGACTTGGGAGAAGTTTGTTTCGTCGTTTCGCCGCAGCGGGGCGCCAGTCACGTGGCAAATGGCTTCACCCTATGCCTACCGAAGACAACATAGATTTAATAAAGTCATTGGGTTTTAGAGACAGCGAAGGGAGAGTGGATTTCAAGACGGTAGAGATTACCAAGCAAAGATTAAGTGAATGGTGGCAGAAATCGAAAGAAAACTAGGTATTTTCTTATTCACTGATGGCAAGGGGGTTTCATAGCCTCACTTTCTTTGCACTGCGGAGTGAATATAGATTTCACATTTAAATATTCTAAGCTTAAATGGTAAAACAAAATGGCTAGGTGGCGTAAGCTATCGCCCGATCCAAAGGGCTCAGCCGTATTCATCCATCCATCCATCCATTTTTTCATCCGTTGTCTGCCGCTGCACCTTTTGCATTTCGGAGGCCGCTTCTCGTGGCGATCTGCCAGACATTGTCAGTATATAGGAGGATATGCTCAGACGGTATCCGCAGACTGTCTTTTGTATGACGTATTAGCAGCGGAACCGCGGCTTAAAGGTTCAAGTAGAAGCTTCACTTCCGGAATGCACTCGCTGTCTTCCGCCGGGCCTTGGCTGCGCGATATTTAAGGCAGAAAACTCACGCTAAAGGCGGAACACACTCCGAATGGTTCAACCTGTAACTCACTCTGAACATGAATCCGTATTCGGCAAACGTAAGTTCAAGAAGAAGCGATGATTTAACTTGCATTTAAAGCTGGGGGGAATCTTGGGTTTCACCGTGTCCGTTGATTGGTTTAACGCGTGCCCACAGCGTCAGGTCACGTGACCTGACGTCCGATGTCTTATAAGCTGACACACGGGTCTCGTGACGTAAATTTCCCCGCTAAATCTAGCGGGCAGATACACGGACGGACGAAGGTCTGAAGTTCACAAGTTATGTTAAACAATACAAAACAAAAGATTTTTTTTTTTTTTTTTTTACAAGCTAATATCGAGAAGGTAAAGATGCGAGCACACACACTGTTTGCGTCCTCGTATGTGTGTGTGGAGCACGGAGTGAATCTAACCCGTACATCCGGAAAATGGGAATAGCCCATCCGCGTCACGGATTCCGGCTGTCACTACGCATCGCAGGGACCTCACTCCTTTTCACGCCGGGTTTACGCTTTGGGAAACGAGAGGATCAGGCGGTGATGCTCTCATCGGGAGTCCTGCCGCCTTCCTAAGTGCAGCGTCCAGCGGTCTATAACGACCACGTTTGGTGTCACAATATAGGTGAACTCCCCTTATTGTAGCGACGGATACGGGCACTTTAGTCCATGCTGAGATTCGATGTCGAAGCTAAAAATACGACATCGAACCTTTTTTTTTTCTTGTTTTTTAAGCATGATTTTGTGATTAGGACAGTCAAATGCCTCGGTAAAACCTAAAAAGCACCTCAAGGACCAAGTTTTTGCCTCGAAAATGATTTAAAAACACCATACTTTTATTGAATAAAGCTGTTTAAGTTGGAGAGGTTTTTTTTTTCTGAAACCAAACTGCGATAAAATTATAATAATTCATTTATTAACAAAATCTACTAATCGATATTAAAGTATTTGTTTCCGAAGCATTAGACAAAAAAGGCGAGATAGAAATATGTATATAATTACCTAATTTATTTTTGTCGACTTTTTTGTCTAATACAGATATACGTTTGCTATATGCGTCATTCTGCAATATACACAAGTCCCAAAAGAAATATTAAAAATATAACTTAACACGGAAGAAATTAGGTCAGCGACATAGGTGCCCGAGTGGTCTAATGCGTCTCAGCTTGGGGCGTGGAGCGAAAGCTTGCTCTGCAAAACCTTCTGGGTTTGATCCGCATGCACCCCCTTCCTGTTTCGATCTGGATGAGTCTCGTACCGGCACGCGCCCGTGCAATCACTACTGCGTGGTGCACGTTGAAGACCCCAGGTTAGCGGTTATACTGCACTGGATAAATTTTTCTGCTACAGCTAAGAGACAGGTAACCCCTAACCCGTTGAGGCGCACCAACTTCAAGGCTGTCTAAAACATACAAGGAAGACAATTACTTTACTATAGCCGAATGTAGCCGAAACTCGTCGTTCACTTCTAGAACGTAGTAATATAGTATACGTGTCCAACGTGTTTTAGCATGACAGCGCTGTGAGTCGTACTCTGGGTATGGAAGGAGGCTGTTACACAATGAAGGGTAACTGCCGAGAGCGTTTTATTAACCAAAGTGGGATATTATATGCGAGTGGAGTTCTAGTGAAAGGGTATCACGCATTCGCCAAGGCTCCAGCAATAGAGACTTCTCCCGTCCTCTCCTCGGAGTTGGAGTTTGCACTCCCGTGATTGGACGTCGGAGTTCGTGATCCCATTTTTCCCCCTCTTCCCCACACTTCCCCTTTCGGTTTGTTGCACCTACTTTTCGTGTTTCCCTTTACATTTTTTTTTCGTGTGTGTTTGATGCGCTTTTCTGTTCCCTTATTTCTTTTGTTTCGACGCCGCGTCTCTCTGTATCTCATTTTCTTGCTCCTTCGTGTCAATCCTTAACCTAACCCTTTTTCTGCAGTCTCCCTTTGGTAATGACGCACCCTAAGTTTCCGCCTTCGCTGGTTCCCTAATGCCCGAGTCCCACTAGAGCGACCGACAGAAACCATCGGCACCCATGCTTCCAGGTCGCAGAGCTCCCGCTTTTCTGATAGGCGGGATGAGGCGGCAGGGGCCCCGCCTCTCTTCAACGCCCTGCCTTCGGCACGAGTTCGATGCCTTCCGTGGTGCTTTGACTGCGCGTGCATTCCGAAGTGTTATCGAAGCTAGAGGAAGCTAACTCGCGCTGCCGTTCTAGCCCTGTCAGTGACTTACTGAAGGGCGCATCTTTCGTTCCCAGACTGTCAGTGGCTCACTGACTTTCTCAAAGCCTCTCAGTGACGATATGGCCAACGACAGAATGAGAGCGGCGGGAAGGTCCTTCAGATGTCCCACTCTTCCAGCGCGAGCTTTCTGCCTTCGACAACGCTTCGACGCATCGCGAGTCTCTCGATCGAGCGTGCTCGTGCAGCCGAAGCACCAGAAAAGGCAACGAGTATACGTACTAGGAGCTGGAGGTCAGGCGCGTATACATGCCTGAAAGCACAGTGCCCTCGGACGTTCGAAAAAGATACGGCCTGCCGTTCTCATCTTGTCAGTGACATAAAAAAAAAAAAAAAATGTTTTTGGCTTTGACAAGACACCGATGACAAGATGGGGGAAGGAGTACTCGTTCGTGTGTTTCCGAGTTCGTAAGTCCCAGCGGGACAGTTGTCACGGGGGCGAGCGCGCGACCGCGGGCAGCCCTCCTCCAGAAGACTGCCTTCGTGGACATCGAGTCTCAAGAGTCCCTTTCAGCTTACGATCGACCACCAGGGGGACGCCACGAGCCGTTGGAGCCAATGAAATGCCGCGTGAGCGTCACGTGACCTTCGAGAAAGGCGCTGCGACGCGCTTTGTCACGTGTTATGTTCCCGGGCCTGGATTGGCTGGGCTAGCTCGTAGCGTCGACTGCGGTCCATCGTAAGGTCCATCGTTAGATCCGTCCGCAGAACGTTTGGGACGCTCGGACGTCTGTCGAAGGTCAGCGACTCATTCTTTCCCCGACGTACAAAACTGGCGATGAGATGACATTTGGCGTGGACGTACTGCGCGGGTCTGGACAACTGTCCTCTGGACGACGCACGGTTGTTTCTTTTCTCGTTTTTTGTGCATTCGACGCAGTCTGAAGTGGACAGCGTAGAAGGGAAAGAAGACAGTGGCGCCTAAGTGGCGCCATCAAGCGGTCTCTGATGCTGTTCGATTGGCGACGAGATGTTTCGGTGGTCCTCCCTCTTACGGTTTCTATATCTGTGACGTCACGGCCAAGATTATGGATTACCAGCGACAATTTCGACGGTCTGTGTGTGTGTAAAAAGCACGGTGGAAGCTGGGAGCCATCGCGTCATAAAACCAGAACCGACCGAGTTGACGACAGTCTTCTCTTCATTATGGAAGGTACCCATCAATCATGCTCGACAGGTCGTACAGTTAGCCTTTGGCCCATCGTGGAAGACCGACCACAGTGCCGCTTTTTGGTCGCGCGCGTCGCAATATAGTGAGGCGAGCTTGGACACGGTCACGTAGTTGGATGGCAGAAAAAGGAAATACATAGTGTCGGCGACTCTAGAGAGCCTAGATTGTAGAGGGAGTCCATCTCAAACCAGGGGTAGCGTTCGCAATATAATGGCGCAGATTGGTTGCAAGTGTGCGTGCGCTTGCAACCAATTGCTCGCAGAAGATGAACGCGTTCGTCACCTCCTCGCAGCTCGTGTTGCAAACGCGGTCCATACACCAGGTGACCGAGATCGAGATGCTGGACACACTCTGTGTAATACAGGCTCTCTGGGCGACTCCAGGGAAATCGACGGCACCTAGCGGCTAGAACAGAAAGCTGTGACTACAGGTTCGCTCTCCAGCCTTCTTGAGCGAAACCGGTATTCACGTCGCCTGGCGGTCAAAGCACGAAACCGAAAAAAGTAGGTTCAAGAACACGCGATGATAATCGTGAATCGTTGGATATGGGTTGAAACCACCTGGTTGGTGCGTTCTGTAGCTAAAATTTGCGGGAAACTGCTGTTCTGGCAAAGCGTAGCTTGCACTAACGTCACTTGGTCAGACATAATGGGAGAAAGGGCGCGTGAAAGGGTAGCTTAATCTGCTGCATTAACGAGGCACTTTTGGCCACCAGAAATAAGGGCTGACCGACGTCACGTGCAAGCCATGTATTGGATCCCTACGCTGCGTTCTCCTCGATCTGTCCAGTTTGTTCTCTCCTCGGCACTAATTTTCCTCAGTTTTCTCCATTAACGGAGCTACTCATATTAAAGATCTAATTTTTCTATCTCACGATCGGTCACACCCTGCGATTTTTGTTTCTCTGCTTTCTTTCTTCCTCACTCTTACCTCTCTCTCTCTGTCTCCGCTTATTTCGTTTACGCTGGTTTTATCTCGTTTTGTTTTCGTCTCCAATTTCTCTCCTCTGTACTTTTCCTTCTTAGATTGTTTGTTGCCTTTCTTTCCCGTGATGAATGTACAGGGCAGGAATGAGATCAAGTTCATTTCAGCGCCCTCCTCCAAACCCAGCTTACAAATAAACCCCAAGGCAGAAAGAGAGGGGGAGAGAGAGAGAAGGAGAGAGAGAGAGCAGTGGGTATTGAGTCTGACTGGGTGCCCCGCCAAACCGACGCTCCCCGGCTTGCAACGGGCGGCCTGGTGAGAGTAGACGCCGTGACGGAGTCGGCTGAGGATGCCAGGAATGCGAGGACTCGCAGCGGCGGGGCGAGCAGCGCGGTCTCGAGGGCGCCGCCGAGCGATTCGAGACAATGGGGGTGTCGGGTGCCGCCGGGAAGTCGGCCGCGAGCCCTGCCACGGCCGTCGGTTCGCGCGCCGCACTCCCAACGGGAAACGCCGCCGCGCGATGGCTTCCGACCAGCAGTCCCACGTCCTTGACAGGCTCCAGTGACCGGGAGAAACGTGGCACCCACCCCCACGAACACCCGGGTAAACATATCCGCCGACGAGCGCCGCACCGCTCGGCTCGCTAAAGCCCCATTCGCATATGGGGCGATTTTCCTGGCGATACCGCAGTTGTGACGTCACTCATGCCGGAAAAAAGAAAAAAATAAAAAAAAAATAAAAGCGTAGTGGAATCTGCGATGCCACACTTTGCAACTGATTGTTACTGAGTCACGCTGCGAATACATGGTAGGAAAGACAATCTTGCAGACACTTTCTGAGGCATGTTTTTTTTTTTCTCCTTTTACCTGTTCTACTACAGCACTTATAAATAAATAAATAAATAAACTGCCCATATACGCCATACAAAAGACACGCGTCGGCTGCACGCACTATAGCAGATTTATCGGCGGGCACGCGCGAAAGACGTTCCAGTTACTTGCATGTGATTGCTTCGAACATGTCTGCAAACCATTTTTGTATCACCAAAAGACCGTCAATATGGTGCCTGGAACGCGTCTCCGACTGGTGTGTTTACCGCGGCCAAAAAAGTGGTCCCTCGATTTCCGCCTGATGACGTCATACAAGTGTCATGCTGTCGCCGGTCGCGACCCTGGCGGCGTTCCAACAGTTGTGGTAGAAATAGCAGACGCCTGTTCCGCTGCAGGTCGCTCTCCACTCTAACAGTTCACGGAAGCTCAGCCGGAAGTTGGGACGCCGTGACGACAGCGACACTCTCGTTCGCTCGTGCTTTTCGCCAGCATTTCTACGCCCAACCGCCAGGATCGCGACAGGCAACAGCATGACACTCCGGCTTCTGTGACGTCATTTGTTGCCACATTGGGACCACTTTTGATGTATGGGCGGGATAGGACGCTAAACACAGCAGTCGAAGACACGATCCAGGCACCTTACCGTCAGTGAAAAGGGGGGGGGGGGGGGGGGGGGGGGAAGAGGAACACAGATAAACACAAAAAAAAAAAACACCCACGACTTATTTGATAAAGTTAGTGCCTTCCCCATGGGTTACATTCTTAAAATTGTCGATTGCTGCTTTTCTTGACAAATGATGGTATCATTCCGGAGGACCATAATTGCCCGGGTATCATTTTAAAGGGACAGAACGACCGGGTTGGTATGGATAGTAAACTTGAGGAAGGAAACGAGACAGGACGGACAAACACAAACTTCCAACTCAGTCCATTCATACAGCCGGTCCCACCGCCATCTTCGCTCGTTCGGTGGCTTGCCCGCTAGCCGGGATCGTTTTAGCGGCAACTCGGGCGCCTAAACCCCTTCCTTCCCGGATATTTTGCTGCTACGATTCTTTCTAGACGCCTTCCCCCGCATTCCAAAGCAGTAAGTGCCTCGCAAACGATGGTCGGCGGCAGCGGTCCCGCGAACAAGCGCCATTTTACGTCAGTTGGGGAAGTCCGTTCAGTTGAACTGAGGTAGGGGAGCTCAGTTGAACTCAACTGTCATTAGCGGCTCGATGACAGTTGGCGCCGCCGTGTAACTCCGGCCGATCGCGATTGAGTCAACTGTCGTTGACTCAATGGCAGTTGAAAGCGCCCGTGTAACTAGGGTATAACTCCTGGTTATCTCAATTGGTATAGGGCGCTCCACTGGAAATGGAGAGGTGCCTGGTTCGATACCCGGACCAGGTGGATTTTTTCGGTCCCGCACCAGTCACAGCTGTGTTTGGAGATTTGTGTCTATCCTTTGTCCCTCTTGTTCCCTTTCTCCACGGATTATTTTCGTCAGGTTTATCCTCATGTAAATGGTTGCTAGTCCAGCAGTTCCGAACATTTTTCTACAGAAGAGTCAGGCACCCCAGGAATCAGAGGAGCTTACGCGAAGCGGAGTCAAAACGAGGTAAAGATTGTCAGGTGATCGTTCTGCGAAAGAGTCAATTAGAATCGCGCCTGTTCACTTCATGACCGCACGGCTCGACAAACCAGTGACATCGACGGCGATGAGCGGCTCCATGTTTCTTGGGATTTTTTCATATGTAGTGTCGTTTTGACGACAGATAATAGCGATATTTAGATTCTTCGGGAAAAGAAGCATAACCTTCTTTTTGAACAGTTTCAGCTTCCCTCGGAAATAAGTGTCATACATGTATGGCAGAAGTTTAGTGGAATCCACATGAAATAACCCACGTATGACTCTTATCTTTTTTCCTTTTTTCTCTTTTTCGGCAGTGCTGTTCTGTTTATTTGTAAAGCCTACCTCCCGCGGCGTTGCCAGATTTTCACTGCGCTGCAGTACACGCCTGTCGGGCGGGAGAGCCGTATACCCTGCAAAGCGCCGCAGCCCGAAGCTTGCCTTCAAGCAGTGCACGTCCGCTCTGAGGCAGAGCCAACATTCGGTTACACTTCCCCCCGTGCTTTGCTTTTCTTTGCAACACATGCTTGTCGTGCAGCGAAGCCCTCCTAACAAGCCCAGACTGGTCCACTTTGTACCGAAGACCGACAAGCATGTCACCCAAAATCGATAACACTCAGAAAGTGAAACCTTTCATGTCACGTACTGATATATTTTTCTTCAGCCCCGCATGTCGTGTGCATCCGCGATTGGAACGCCCTCCAAAATTCGTTGGTGACCCAAACATGACGCAAAGCTGTTTAAAAAGAAGAAGAAGGAAAAAAAAAAAGAAAACAAAGGTGAAGATTTGTTTTATTGAAATCACATCAGTGATTGTTACTTGCGCAATTCTGAGGATTGGAAATACTGTTGCATTCCTGCCCCTTTTAGCCAATCTTCTATTTCTCCATTCTCATATCTTGGTATCGATTTTAGTGATTTTTTCCCCATTTGTATTCGATTTTAGCCCATGTAATACATTTGGAAGTATGTTCTTTAACTAAATAAATGAAATGAGATAGCATAGTTCATCTCATGAGAGAAGAAGACACAAACACTTTGCAAAAATCCAGACATTTTTTTTTTTTTTTTTTTTTACAACGGATTTTGAGATGAACACACGAGGATAGGTGGCGTAGGGTGAACGCAAAAAAGGGGGGAGTGTGAGATTGGGGGGGGGGGGGGGGTGCATGTGGGGCAAGCGGTGAACGTGCCGAAGGGCCTCCCCTAAAACCTAATCAGGGAAAGGCGCGAGCTCGAGGTGCGTCCTCGAAATAAACCGTTCTCGCTCCGGTCGCGAGCTCTCTCTCCGAAGCGCCGCCGACGACGCCGTCTGCGAATAGATAGATTGGTCTCGGCAGTAGTGCTATACATAGATGTTTCTGCGCGTGTTGTGGCTGCTCTGATGCCCTTCTCGGTTGTGGAGAATCGGGGTGCGCAACTGCGGGGTCCGGGCATTCGTGGCTCGACGGCTATGTATTTTTTTGCGGGGAAAGTAGGGTGCGCAACTGCGGGGTCCGGGGATTCCTGGCTCGACGGCTATGTATGTTTTCGCGGGGAGGAAGGGTGCGTGCGCTCATCACGTGCCGATGTTTTTTTTTGTTTTTATTAGGCTGATATTGGGGACGACATCGAACAGTCACGCCTCTGGCGGCACGCTTCAGCTGAGGGGACAACAAACCGAATTTTCTTGTTTGTTTTTGATCAGCGATATTGGTGGTGACGATTCGAATGGCCGCTCCTCGTGCAACCTAAGCACTGGTAAGAGTGAAGCGCTCGTGTCCAGACCGTGCATGGCGAGGTTCAATTTCTTTGTTATTCTCTGTTAGTAAACACCGGGCTGTGGGGACAACAAGCTCGATAAAGCTCCCCCTGTAGTTCGATCTCCTGCCCAATAGACCGCTTCCTCATTGCAGTGGTTATGCCAATTGGATTCAACCTGTAATTGTTTAAGCCAAGAATTCGTTCACATATTCTGACACCGGCTACTTCACGCGTCCTGTGATCTTCGACAAATTCTACGATAAACCCTAATTATTTGCCCAACACCTGAAATTGACACCGGAAAACAGCGAATCTTTGGGAAAAAGTAAACCCGGAAACAACACCCCCGATTTTTAATGAATATTTGCCCCGAGAAAACAAAACTCTTATTATGAAATAATAAAAAAATCCGGCATTATGCTTATTACAATAAAATGACTAGAATTGTTGCCCCGTATCCTCGGACGCTGTGCCAGTAAACGTTTTTTATGGTTTCTCTTGGTTACTCGCATCCTTCAGCCTCGCCAAACGTTCTTACTCTCTTACCAAAATTGTTGGTCTATTATCTTTCGCTTTCTAAACACACTGCAGTGTGCTAAAAAAAGGGGAAAAAAAAGAAAAAAAAAATTAATTTAGGGCACGAATCTCCCCGTTAAGGCAACTAACAAATTTCTGTCTGGCTCATTTTGTTTTTTTGGCGGCCATTCCGGCGGAAGCTGCTTTGGGGAGGGGGGGTCAACAAAATACCGCTATAACTTTCATGCAATATATATATATTTTTTTTTCGCAAGGTTTACGGAAAATGTGTCCTTGTGCCAAGCAAGTTCGTTTTCCGTGTAGCGGAAGAAACAATATTCGCGAATATACGAGCGCCAAACAGATTCCGCTACTGGACTTGGCCGTCTGTGTCGCCGCCCGCCGTAGACCCTAGCAAGTTTCTTGGACCTATTTTTTAGTAAAAGAGAACTAGTCTTTGTAGTTTCATAAGAAAGAACCGACCTGTGAAATAAACCTTTGACGAAAAGTTTAGATGGCTACGTGCAGGCGTCGATTTTTACGGTACATTTTAGATCGAGCCTGGTGACTTGGACCAATATAATATACACATACGGGGTGTCTCAAATAGCGGCCAGACTCTTTAAATCGACCGCGAAAATCGATGCTAAATTTGAGGCTTGGGCGAGTTGGTACATACTTCGGAATTAAAAACAGCGCGGAAAGACGAGGACCAGACAAAGAAGTGACACAGACGTAGCGCGAAAATCGATTTATTAACCTACCGT
This sequence comes from Ixodes scapularis, assembly GCF_016920785.2. Taxonomy (NCBI): domain Eukaryota; kingdom Metazoa; phylum Arthropoda; class Arachnida; order Ixodida; family Ixodidae; genus Ixodes; species Ixodes scapularis. The sequence goes on along the minus strand of NW_024609839.1, from coordinate 78,356,265 downwards.
GCTACGACTTTGTGCAGCGTTGCCCACAGGTGGTGCATTTTTTTTTAAATAAAATTTGCAAAGAGCGAACTTACCTGAGGAAACAGTAAAAAAAAAAAAAAGACTTAGATCCTATGGAAACGCAGCGAAGCCACGGGACTTCACACAATAAGTCGCCGCTTGGCACTGGAGACAAGAGATGGCGCAAGCGGTGGCGAAGCCAACTGCCGCCAACGAACGAGCATACGGTGTCTTTAGCAGACGATCTTTTCGACTCAAAAGCGGCACGCGTTCCACAGGCGGCGACAGTCGCAGAACCAAAAACAGGCGCGGTGACAACAAGAAACTGGAAAACAAACGACCTCAATACCCCCCCCCCCCCAAAAAAAAAAAAAAAAAAAAAAAAAAACAGTCAGAGTAATTAACTCAACAAATCGATTAGTCGACTATGTGTCCTTTTAATGTGTTTTATTAGTAAGGATGATAAAATCATGCATTGGCAACTGACAGCGAAAAAGCTCGCCCCGCGTTTGAGTCGCAAATTTCGTCTGCTATTTCACGCCGGCCCTCAGCGCCGAATGCTCGTTCGTTGGCGGCAGTTGGCGTCGCGACCGCTTGCGCCATCTCCTGTCTCCCGCGCCAAACGGCGCCCTATCATTCGAAGAAAGGTGGCTCCGCTGCGTTTCCATAGGAGTGAAGCCTTTTTCTCTTTTTACTTTTTCCTCAGGTAAGTTCGCGCTTTCCAAATATTATAGAAAAAATGCACCACCTGTGGGCAACGCTCCACAAAGTCATAAAGCGATAGTTAAAGAAACCGATTTTCGCGGTCGATTTAATGAGCCTAGCCTCTATTTGAGGCATTTTTTATGTATATACAAACGGGTTTGAGCCATACTGATGCATACTCCAATGCTGAACAACCTGCGGCAAAATTCCCCTTATGCGCTGCATGCGTGCCAATATCTGCGATACCGCCGAAGCAGCACCCGTTGTTCCCAAAGTGACAAAAAGGGTGACGTCACTGTCGCTTTATATTGTGGCGGATGGAAAATTTCAATTTACGACGTACGTAAACTGTAAAAAAGGTTTAATCGGCCGACTTGTGTCACAAAAAAAAATGGCCGTCAAACCAGCGATGCAAATTTTATTTTTAATTTGCGACGCACGTAGACTAAAAAAAAGAGTTTAATCGACAAACTTGTGTAAGCAAAAAAAAAAAAAAAAAAAAAGGACGGCTTCGATACAGCAGCAGCGAGTGTTGTGGCGTCGGCGTGACAGCCGGCTCGAGCCGAGAGTCAGCTCCTTATCTATTGCACTCGGTATCTCGAATGTTCGACCTAGAATGTTCGAGAATGACCTAGGACTAGGCCGGCTCGGCAAGGTCATTCTGGCCCCCTTATCTCATACACTCGGGGTAAGAGTAAACACGAATCTCCTCGAAGTACTGAGAAGCGTTCCTTCTCGGTGATGCACACGCGGCATTATGCAACGCGTCGACACGAAGTCGCTTCGGTGTTCGTAAAATACTTCCCCCGTTGCCCTCTGGTTACATCCCGGTACTTTTGATTCTCGTAAGTTAATATGGGAGTTATGGCGACAACATCACCACTTTTGGCGGAGAGCACGAAACGCGTTGGCTCAACACCTCCATTGTTCGCGGTGCACCTCAAAAACCGTAGTAAAAAAATGTCTGCGTCTTCGCGAAACGTACATATGTCAAATTAAGAGATATGTATGCGCGTCTTAGATTAGCTCTGTGATATTGTTTCAAGAGGTGCACCGTTAAAACGCCAAGAAACATCGTTTCTTCCTCCAGTAACCAGATCGTGTAAGAAGTACTTCGCACAGCGCATGAATCATGCGCAAACATTCCTTTTTTTTTTCTTGATGTGACAACACGTACAAATAGCAAGGTACCGGATTTCCACCTACTGCGGGTCGCGAATTGGTCACGAGTGCTGCGTGAGCTTTCGTCTGGGACTCGTACACGTAGTTAGTGAAAACTCGAATGCTCTAGGTCAGCGTTCGTATCCCTAACAACACTAGTCCAAGCCAAACGTAAACGCAGCGCTCCAGTCCAATATGTGCGCCGTGCTGGTAAGCAATAGGTTAAAGACCTGGCATATGGCCTTGCTGTCAACCAACGCCTCAATCCATGAGGACGTTGGTTGACTCCTCTCATTACTCAAACCGTTCGTACTCCCTCTGCTTTTGCGCAGTGCCATAGCCTCCTTTAGGGAAGCGATGTTACATCGAAGTAACATAACGTCTCTAGCGGCTAGGGCACCATCGGTTCTAGAAGAAGTACCACAGCCTCATCAAGATGCTGGGGTACCATAGTTTCTAGAGGAAGCATAGCATCAGCCTCTTTTAAGGCAATAGTATGCCATAGATGCTAGAGAAAGCACCTATACCCGTGGAAAACTTTCTGTGGCATTTTCAACGAGAGGAGGTGTGCGCGGGAGCAGCTTTGGTAGGGGTTCATGCACGTGCCCCCGTATCTTTGACCGTATACAGCCATCGCAAGTTGTCCACGAGTACAGTCTCCTCTAAATGTCAGAGTACCATTGCTTCTACGGGAAGCATCAGAGCGCCCTCCAGATTCCAGGGTCTCATAGCTTCTGGAGAGAGTCCCTAGCCCTTTCTGAACTCTAAAGTATACCATTACTTCCAGAGGAAATACCCCTCTCGAGATTAAGTTACCATAGCTTCGAGAGGAAGTACCACGAACTCGTCAGGACCCACCCACTCGCCGACACCACCGCGTCAGTCGAAGAGACTCCGGCAGTGGCAACGTCAGCGTGACGATACAGCGGCTCCCGTGGAGTATCTCGAACACGATATTATACTCCGTCGGGAATGGGACAGCGAGCGGCACAACGAGTCACAGAACGTGGCGGCGGCGGCGGGCAGCGGCGGCCCGCGCTGTAGCGAGGAGAGGGGTCTGGCCGGCTCCCAGAGCGGAGCTCATAATCCTGACGTCTTCATAACGAGTGGGCCCGTCAGAGACAATAAACGCCCCGGACACACGAGCGGCCCGAGGCGCTCGACGAAACGATGCCTTTGTGTCTCCGCCCCGTGAAACGCTTTGTTTACCTCCGCGGTTGGCCGACCTCCGCGAAAGAAAAGGAAAAGAAGTGTGCGAGCGTGTGTGTGCTTGTGCTTGTGTGCGATGGGCTTGCGTGTTCGTGTGCGTGTTTCTATACGAGCGCTCGTATGCGTGCGCGTACTCGTATGTTCGCGTCTCTTTGTGTCTGTGTGTTGTGTTTGCGCTTGTGTGTGTGTGCGCGCGCGTGTACGCATCTGTGTGCGTGTGTCTGTGCGGCGTGCGTGTTGTGTGTGTGTTTGTCGCGCTTCCGTGCCGCATGGCGGCCTCTTGCTAAAAAAATCTTGCCTCTTCTTATTCTTGAGATCGTAGTGCGGTACATCGTATATTTCTAATTTTTTGTTTGTTTGTTTTGGAGAGGTAGTTGAACTGCGCTGGGCAGCAAGGTTGTCCGCCCCGTTCCATCTTCACGTTACTACTTCAGGTAAAGAGGACGCCTAAGAAATTTGATACCTACTGCATTCAATGGATCCTTTTCAGAGGTCCATCAAGCAGACGCGACTAGATGGCACGCACGTTTGAAAAGGGTATATTTACCTACGACTCCTGCACCCGGTGCGCACCACCATATTTCGTTACAAGCGCAGCCTATCGTCCTAAAACGCAAACCGGAAGTTCACGCCCCTGCACTTTTCTGCAAGGTATACACGCTTGCAAGAAAGGCTCCTGTGCGCAGCCGTTTTGACTGATGCTGACACCATGCGACGCTTCCGCCATGTTGGGGTGCACTAGGGGCACGTCATTGGAATGCGCGAGGACAAGATGGCGCCGTCTGCTTCGTCGCGGACGGGCAGCGTTAGCGACACCCTTTCTGTTTTACCGCGAGCGTAGCCATCGTTGATGCAACGGTGCATTCTTATAAAGCGCTTTGAGATTTCAGGTATTTTTATAATTTTTCGATCTGTTACTGGCTTAAATATTTTATTTCACTGTTTGCGCTCTTTCGCGGTCCAAGACAACGCCTGCATGTTTTGAAAATAATGTCTTAGTCTCTTTCTGCGCTCAGTGGTGAATGCGTCAGTAAGAGACGCTTGGCAAGATTGTATACGACAAGCAGCGAACGTCCTGTCAGGAGAGTCGGTCCGCCTCACGTCGGTGCACGGTTCGAGGTTAAAGCGCGAAACACATGTACGACGAAACCGTCCGATCCGACGTCCGACCGCGCAATACGACGGTCGGAGGCGAGGGTTTTCAACGCTCTCCGATGCTACGAAAACCCTCGCCCCCCCAAGGTCATTCCGGCAGTCCGCACGTCGGATCGGAAGGTTTCGTCGTACATGTGTTTCCCGCTTAAGCCGGGATCCTCCTACTTGCAAAGGTGTATAAGGCTGTACGGGTAGATCGAACAAGCCCATGACCTAAATTGAATGCAGCTCTATTTTCTGTGATGGCCGAAAGAAATATGGTTCTCCGTTATAGTGTCACCAATTTAAAATGTCACGGTGACGTCGTTTCCTACTCCTGAGAAGAGCGGCGAGAGTTAGAAAAAGAATGCTGAGAAGAGGAATAAAGCGAGAAAGAAAAAAAGTAATAATTTGTTGTTTTTGTTTAGATGATTTTGGGCGTTTTAAGATGGCTGCCACGGTGATTCTGCCACACTTTTCGCCACAGGACGCACCAACTTCCGGTCGCGCCCATCTCCATGACCCTGTGGCAGTTTGTTCCCCGAAAAGAGTGCAAACAACCCGCGTCCAATATGGAAGAAAAAAAGGGGAGAGCGAGAAAGGAGAGAATTGAGCTTTGATAATCTTTTTTAAAACATATCTTGAGCACCGTAAGACGCTGAAAATGCCAAGGTGCTTCAGCCACACTTTACGTCACGTGACGCGCCGGCTTCCGGTAGCGCACTTCTCCATGATCCTGTGGCACTTTGCTCCCCGAGAAGAGTGCACACATCCCACGTCCAATATGGAAGAAAGACAGATAAAGAGAGGGAGAGAGTGAGAGAGAAAGATAAATAGAGTGAATTTCGCTTTATAATTTTGTTTTACAACACATTTTGAGCAACGTAAGATGGCTGCCAAGGCGCTTCCGCCACACTTTACGGCACATGACGCGCCACCTTCCGGTCGCGCACTTCTCCATAGACCCGTAGTAGTTTGGTTCCCGAAACTTTGTGTTGCATCCCGCGTACAGTACGGAAGAAAGAAATAAAGAGAGAGGGAGAAAGATAAAATTACGATCGGTAATTTTTTTCACAGAACATTCTGAGCGGCGCACGATGGGTGCCGCCGAGTTATTTCCGCCACACTTTTCGCCACATGAGGCGCCTGCTTCCGGTCGCTCGGTTCTCTATGACCCTGTAGCTGTTTGACGTTCCCCTTGAAAGTGCTTCAACCCACGATCGTCACAAAGAGAGAGAGAAAAAAAAAGAACTACGCGTTGTAATTTTTAATATTTTTTATAACAAAATTTGAGCACCGTAAGATGACTGCAGATTTAAAAAGTGATCCGTTACTTGTCCATAACTTTTTCAACCAATTTTGTAATTGCCGCATTTCATTTTTGGGGCAGTAATTTGTAACGTAATTTAATTCAAAAATTTACGTAACGAATTAGTTTCTAATTACTCGTTAATTGTAAAATAAAAAAAATTCCATACTGCATCTAAAATTGGATTGTGGAATAGTGCTCCAATAATTCAGCTCTTTCTTTGCTTTTTGTCCCCCCCCCCCCCCCCCGCCGCCCCCCCCCCCCCCCTCCCCCCCAACCCGGGGACATATCCTGTCGTCTGCCAGAAGCACTTGCACTGCACGGAAATTTCACCCATGTTGGGCTCTCCCATATTTCTTCTTGTACCTCGGATCAACGCTGCATGCCAATGGCGTTGTCCGTCGGTCGTAGGTGCGGTTCTCTTTTTCCCAGTCCCAATGCCGCGTGATTGTCACGTCACGTGACCTTCGGAAGGGGGCGCAGCGACACGACGTTGTGCCGTCACGTGACCCCTACCTTCACATCGCTGGATTGACCTCCTGAAGTTCATCGTATGCGCTCCGGAAGTGAAAATACCCATCCTGCTTTGCCGCTGCTGCCAAGCGCCGGTCACCGATTAAGTATTAACTCTGTCCCACCTCCGTCCTCGGGTATAGACCTTTTCCACAAGGGCGCCGCCATCTTCAATTGTCGTCACTTCCAGTATGGGCGAAAACGTAAATTTGCCGTTGCCACGACAACAGAAGACATTTAGGATATAAGCCTAACCGTCACACATTCTCGTTTTGGCTCCGCTCTATTTTTTTACTGGTTACAGGTTGAAACGTTTTACTATTTTGTCGTCGCCCATACTGGAAGTGACGACGATTCAAGATGGCGGCGCCCTTGTGGAAAATGTCTATACTCTAAAACAAAAAAGGTGTAAAAGGGTGTATCGTTACACCTTTTTATCCCATCTCCGAAACTTCATTTCGACGTACAGCGCAATGCAGTCGAACAGACGGCCCGAAATTTTAAGAGGGGCTTGGTAGCCGTGTGGTACAACTTATTAAAATACCTAATGTACGTTTTACTGACCACAAAAAAAAAAATAATAATAATCGGGGTTTTCTTGGCCCTACTGTAAAAATTCGGTGTTTTCTTTATGTGGTCTTTGACACGTACTTTAGCTATTAAAAAAAAAAAAAAGTTATATCGCACCGTTATCAAGCCCCTCGTAAAATTTTGGGCCGTCTGTTCAACTAAAGGGCTCAGTACGTCGAAATGAAGTTTCGGGGTACAATTACGTGGGACAAAGGGTGTAACGATACACCCTTTTACATCCTTTTTTAGGTGACGGCACCATTCCATCCGCTTGGGCGACAGTGCAACGGCTATTGCTTTCGTTTTGTTCGCGCATTGTAAGCGAAAAATGCGACTTTTGAAGCGATATTAGGGGATAGCTTTACGGGTGACACTTAGCGGAGATTTCGAAGACGTGGGCTGTAGTCGCCGCGCGCGCGAAGGGAAAAACCTTTTTTTTTTCCCCTCTTGGCGCGAAGAGAGAAAAGTCCTGACTTGATGTCGACCGCGTCGCGCGAAGAGAGCGAAGAGGGCAGCCTTGGCGTCCCGCCGAGAATGGCGCGACAAGGGGAGGATCTTCGAGTCGTCCGCTTCAAAGAGTTGTTTTCAAACATTCCTCGCGTTATGCGAAATCCCATTTTGGCAGTATTCCGTTGCTACGCGTAATGTTAGATGGTTTTAGCTACGCGTAATGTTGGATGGTTTTAGCAACTTCCACCGCGCTCACCCCTTTTACTTCACGAATCACCGAGCACTGGTGGTGGTTGTCAGTAGTGTCCACGACGCCAACCACGACAGCTATGGGAATTAACCAGGTAACACCTCCGTCCTCAGGTACGTGACGGCCACCATTCCACCCGCATTGCACGACCATGCTACAGAGGTCGCTTGAGTTGCTTCGCACATTGTGGGCGAAAAAATACGATTTGTTTTAAAATTATAATTTTTTTTGTGTGTGCGCGGAGATGTAAAGTGTCTGAATCATTGCAAGCTAAAAGATTTTTTTTTGTCAATTTTGGTATAGTGGCTACGCGCGAACATCTAGAGCTTCGCTCTTATCCACTCGGAAAAAAAAAAATTATGATCTCAGGCTCGATCGGTCTTACGGCAAGCATCGACAGAACCGCCAAGGGTTCGGCAAGCTAGGCTACCATTAGGATATCATTTTCCGAGGCGATGCGCACAGAAGAAAACTGTCGACAAAACGTCGCAAGATGTGTCGATAAAACAAGGGTGGGCAACTCTCGAGGAAATTAATGTCGATAAAAGTTGGAGTATCGAAAAGACGACCTGTTGATGAAACGTCCTTCGACGAACTCATTGCCACCGGGTACGGGAACGTTATGAGCACGAGGGTATAGCATTAAAAAAAAAATGCTTCGATGTACTCCAGCGCCAGAGCAACCCGGGAGCTCTGCCAAGAACTGCCCTCCAAGCTTTCTACTCTCGATGATATTTCGGAGTACCACGAGCACACAGCCAAAGCACGACGAGTGGCAATGTGCGAAGTCTGGAGGCAAAGCTTGTACTACATTTTTTTTTTTTTTTATTCTGACACCGAATAAATGCGATTAAATATATCGCTTTAATTTTTCGTTACTTAAAATGGGCATTATTATGCGGTACTGTGGGATATGAAAAGCGGTATCGCAATACGAATTTATGGAAGCATCGAAATTTGGTGTATTTACTTCTTGAAAAAGTGTTCAAGCAAAGTACGTGAAAGTAATTCGTGAAGTTATGAGTGCAGTTATCAACTACCTTTTTTTTTTTTTTTTTTTACAAAAGTGAGCGTGAAGGGTTATCCAGTACATTTAAAGGGTAACTCCGGTATATTCTTTTGATTTTAGGGTTACGACAGTTTTTAGTGAAGTAAGTGTGTTCCTAAATTCCGAGGTGTCCGTTTTTTTTGTTTTTTTTTTTATCATTATTTCGATGCTTTGTCCAGTTGTGTAGATATCTTGTCTCAAAGTTTTGTTTCAGAGTCTAGGGCAAAACTGAAACACCGGCTCGAGCAAGATGGTAACCCTCGGGATCAGCTGCACGGCCATCACGTGACGCAAAGTTCGTATTGCCGTACCGCAAAACGCACGACTGGCCTAGTCACAAGAGAAGTTCCGATCAGTCAGGTAAAATGCCATAGGGCTGCATTGCTGCTTTGCTTTGCAAATGTGAAACATCCGTAGCAAATATTAATACAGATTCATAAAGTTGTAGGCCAAAAAGCCAGTTTCCCACGATGAATGGCAGGCTTGGAACGAGCCTCCGCTCATCTTCTGAAAAGAACTGCAATCTTGGTGTTGTGGAATGCACGTTGCAGAAGCGTTGTGGAAGCTAATCGTAAGCTCGCGCTGACCAGGGGACCAAGTATACGCTATGGCCGCCAGTGAATACCACCTTCGGCACCATGACGCACTTAAGCGAGCGGGGAGTAAATAATCTTCGTGCGCGAGCGCCGAAGAGAACCTATCGAATTTTGGCCGTTAATACATAACGTAACAAGAAGAAATCGTCCATTGGGACGGCTGGAAACGCTCCCAGAAAACACGGCGAAAGATGTTGCAGTACCAACAAGAAACCTCCCTGAAAGCGAAGATGCCATCAGAGCACAAGGTTGCTCGACAAGTAGTCAACCCGCCGAACGCCCGCCGAGAAGCTGGTGGTAGCATTTTTAATATCAGTTTTAGAGCAAATCCCGGTTTCCAATTAGCGTATATTTTGGCGGTGCTCAAATCGATATCAGTCATTTACTTCGGTTCATTTCATTTCATTTCATTTCATTTATTTTTCCCTCAGGGCCCGAGGGCATTACAGAGGGGAGTGGGTTACATAATATAAAGTAAATCTAAGATATGCACATGAAACAGAACAAGAAAAATAACAATAGGTTAGTCAAATTCTGGAATATAAATATTGGCAATACAGTTTTTAAACGCCACACCATCGGAAATCGATACCGCAGAGGCTGGAAGGTGGTTCCAGTCAAGAGTGGTGCGAGGTGTGAACGAACTATGAAAAGATGTAGTTTTACACGAGGGTACGTCCATTTTATGTTGATGATCGAGACGTGACGAGATGTAAGGTGCAGGCGTTAGTAACCTTTCACGTAGGAAAGGGTTATGATGGTATAGCTTGTGATACAGGCATAAGCGAAAAATTTTTCTGCGCAAAGCAAGCGTTGGCAGTTTTAGGCCCAATTTCATTGATGTTACGCTAGCGATGCGGTGATAATTAATGAGGATGTAGCGAGCAGAACGGTTTTGGACCGCTTCAACTGCAAGGGTTAGTACGTCAGTACCGGGGTCCCAGATGGAGGAGGCATAATCCAGTTTTGACCGAACGAGTGTTTTGTAGAGAAGTAATTTTAGCGACACAGGAACAGTTGAAAAATTTCGTTTTAGGAATCCGAGCATGCGGTTAGCATTATTTGTTATGTATTGGATATGAGAATCCCAAGAGAGAGTGGATGAGGTATGAACGCCTAAATATTTATAACATGAAACGTGCTCTAAAGAAACATTGTTAAAAAAGTAGCGAGGAGTGTCATTTTGGACACGGGAAATTCTCATTACTTTGCATTTGTTAACGTTAAGCTGCATATTCCACATGTTACACCATTCTAACACACTGTTAATGTCTGACTGAAGAGAAATGACATCGAAATTATTAGTTACTTCACGGTATATTACACAGTCGTCGGCGAATAAGCTGATTGAGGACGAGACACTGGCGGGTAGGTCATTTATAAATATAAGAAAAAGCAGAGGTCCCAACACAGAACCTTGGGGAACCCCGGATGTTACAGAAGATAAAGACGATGAAGTGTCATTTACAAAAACAAATTGGGACCGGTTAGTTAAAAAGGCATGAATCCAGGAAAGTACGTTAGCGTCGATATTAAGTTTGCTTAATTTGTGAAGTAGAAGCCTATGTGAAACCTTATCAAAGGCTTTCGAAAAGTCCAGGAAAATACAGTCGGCCTTCGAACTACGATCAAGAATGCGATGAAGATCATGTGTGAAAGTTAGTAACTGTGTTTCACATGAAAAGGACTTACGAAACCCGTGTTGCGCGGGAGAAAAGAAGTTGTTTGATTCTAAAAAATTTACAAGATGTGAGAAGATTATATGTTCTAAAATTTTGCATGAAATACTTGTTAGAGATATCGGACGATAATTGAGAGGAATATGCTTATCACCAGTCTTATGCACAGGCACAACCTTTCCCACCTTCCAGTCGCCGCAGCATTTGACCGGAGTTGCCCTTTAAGGCTGAGTAATTTGTAATTGTAATCCATTACATTTTGTCAAGTGACGGACGCAAGTCTTGACGGCTGCCGAGGCACTTCCGCCGCACACGTTTCCCCACACGTGGTGCCGTGGTGCACGCTTCCTGTCGCTCGCTTCTCCATGACCCTGGAGCAGTTTGCTGCTCCCCGAAAAGGGTTCTGCATCCAATACGGAAGAGAGAGCGAGAGAGAGAGAGAGGGGGAGAGCGGCGGGGAGGGATCATTTAGTGTAATATGCAAACGAGCGACGGTTTCCCCCCCATAAATCCACACATCTGCGCCCACACTTACTCAGCCCCCCCCCCCCCCCCCCCCCTTCCCCCTCTCACCCCGCTTCCTCCCACAAGTCATGCCTCGTAGCGTGAGCTATGTCGGCAGTTAAGGAATGTGGCGATGCGGTGGCAGCGCCGCTGAGTGCGGCTGAATTGAAGCGCGCTGAGCGTCGTCGTTTGAGAGCTGCGTGCCCACACTCCGTCCCACCCCTAACCTGACAGCACGGTGGAAGCTACCCGTTCGGCGGACCAATCAGGTGCCTCCCTTTCGTCACCTGACCCCCCCATACTCATCTGCGAGAGAGCCCGATGCACGATCCATCGAACTCGTAGCTTCCACTGCGCTGTCGGCTTAGGAGTGAATGGGGTGCATTCTGGCCCCATCGAAAGTCAGTGGAGGGCTTTAGAGGGAGAGGGGAGCGTTTTGGGAGCAAACAGTCAAGCGGGCACTTCACGTTTTCTCGCGCACTGCGAGGCTTCGCGTTAGGATGACGTCGCAGTTAGTTATTCGGGCGTGCTCGCCTTGGCGTGAGGGTGGGTGTGACCATCGGGGTAAGGCTTTGGTTTGCGCTTTTACCCCTCTGTGTATATTATATTGGTGAGGAGTAAAGGACGCTAGGCAGTTAGCGCCAACACGCAATATCCGTTTTTTTTTTTTTTTTTTCGTTTTTTATTTATACGCGGGAACGAAGATCCAAAAGATCAGCGGAAAAGCATACAGAATTCAGAACATGGGAAAATCGTTTCATGCTATCTCATAATGTAGACTAATATATATTAGGGCTGGGCGTCGATTAAAAGTTTTAACCCGATTAATCGCCACCCTTTAATCGATTAATTAATCGATTAATCGGTTGCGTCGATTTTTTATAAATAATATATTAAAAAGAATGCAAGAACGCGTCTTGCCTTTGAAGACTTATTCTACTCCCTGTTGCACTGCGCAAAGGACATTTAGAGTTGAGGATACATATAGTTTAACGATTCAAAGACATATGTTTGCTCCAGCTCCGAAGACAAAGAAGTTTGTCTCCATTCCCCGACACGAAGACAAGAAGCCAGGGCTTGAGGGATGCTCTCTTCTTTTTTTCAGAGAAAGGGGCCTCGATGAGAAGGCGTTGGTTGTTGTCTGCGTTTTGGCGGATGGCCCTCGCTGCAGAGGCGTACAGGGGTGCTTCGCTCGTAGGAGGTACTGAAGCGAACTTACGCTTCCAGTGTACGAAAACGGCTCCTTGCAGATGATGCAGAGGACTTCCTTCGAGTTAAAAACTTCACCGCTGGAGTTTACTTTAAACCCAAACTTTCCAGCGAGATAGCCTTTCATACTCGTGAAATCGTCCATTTTTACGGGCCGAATACTGGAACAAGTAACCATGGCGTTGTTAGCTTCCCAGCTTGTTTTTCTGCTTGTTTGTCTTGCCGGGGCAGGATGTGTAATAGATCCCCAACACGTGAAGTTTTGCGGTCACGCGGGGATCAATTGCGGCCCGGCTTGTCCGTCAGGCCTCGGCAGAACTGTAATGTATATCCTCGAACACGTGACGCTTAGCGAGCGCGAGAATTGAACCTTGCTCATAGCGCCTGGTTGGGAACGGAAAACCGCTCGGGACAGAACGCCCGGATACACGCCACGCAGCGTTTTCGTTAGGGGGAGAGGGGGGGGGGGGGGGGGGGGCATGAGTCAGCCCTAGTTCGGGCAAGTCGTCCAGGTTAGAGCAATGCATGCGTCCAGTTGACTTCTTTGTGAGTACCGATTAAAAAAACGATTAACCGGTTAAAAAATTTGATCGCGATTAAAGCCTTAATCGATTAATCGGAAGGTTAATCGATCAATTGCCCAGCCCTAATATATATATGGTTTTGTTTATACGGGTATTTTAAGGGATCTGCGCAATAAACAAGAACCCGTTTTTTTTTTTAATTTTGGTGTGGGGATTTGTTTTTTGTCTCCGAGAATGGGCTAGATTTCTGCGTGGATGTTGGCGCATGAGTTCCCGCCTTATCGTAGGAATGTTAAAAATGTGTAGTGGAAATGATACCGCTGTGGTATGTGGGCGCACGCAGCGTGACACTGACTTCGAGACCGCGTTCCAAATTTTACTCGAACAGATCTGACTCACTCCCGAGAAGGGGTTTGTTTCATGTGATAGGCGGGGAAGGCTGGATGCCTGAAGGTTTTGAGGCACCGAGATACAAATCCTTAACCTTGAAGCGACGTCGAGTAAACTTTTAGGAGCACGACTCAAATGGTCAAAATGAGTAAATGTCTTTCGTTTCCGCCCGGAACGTTTCGCGCTTTGTATTTAGTGCTACACACTAGTGCTCCGAAGAAGAAGAAAAAATAACAATAAAACTAATAACTGTTTTAAAACGAGAGGTACAAAAGAAGAAGATAGATGGAACACCAGTCACAAGGTTAAAAAATTAGTACATTATTATTATTTTTTTTTTTTGTCAGGAAGCAAGAAGCGTTTTTGGAGGCCACCGGGATTACTCGGGAGTTTCAGTAAATCGTATCCGATAAACTTCCATAACGACACCTGGCACTCCCCCGCCGGCGCCTTAACACATGCGAATATCGTTATCGGGTATCGTTATCGGAATTATCGAAACGACCTAAGGAAACTCCTCATTGCTACCGGCACCCTCAGAAAGTTTTCGTAGACCGCGTTTCCCCCTCCGCTAAGCCCTCCGCAACGAAGAGGCCGCTACTGCGCCTGCGCGCCCGATGGCCTCGACTGTAGAGTTTCGGGTATCGTAGCGGGTTGCGGAGAGCGTTACGGGACGGTTAAAACGATCTACGAAAACGCCCTCATACCCGATCACGATACGACGCATCCGCAAAGCAGGCGGCGGGGTATCGGGTATCGGAATCGTCGGAACGATCTAAAAAAAAAAAAAACTCTTTATTAGGGAGTTTTAGAATAACGTACGCAATTTTAGCGCACGCTAGTGCTAAATTTACCATTTGCGTTAGCGCACGCTGCTACGCAAGAGAGTTTTAGAACAGCGTTTCTCCGCCGCGACGCAAAAGCCCAAGCATGTCGCGCTTGCAACGCCACCAAGTTAGTCACAATTTTTATTTCAGACACAAAATAATGTAAATTAAAAAAAAAAATGAAAAAAAAATTCTTTTTTGTGTGTAACATCTTACATTTGTTAAAACATGAGAATGCGACGCGATCGGTCGGCTAGTCGTGTCCGCCTGCGTTGCCTCCGCAAGAGGTGCCTCGTGTACTGACCTTCGCACACCGCACTACCTTCGCCGAGAAACGTTCGCGCGTCACAGGCAGCAAGTGGCCGGTGAGGGTTGCCCACCTTGCTATAGGTCTTCCGAAACGCTTCTGCCGTGTTCCTCCCGTAGAAGTGCAATGTCCTTCTGCGTTGAAGATCGCCGTCGAGAAGATGCCGCCGCCGACGTCGCGCTCACGACTCCTACCGCAGCCGCCATTTTCTTTTTAATTATGCTCGTCTTGGCTTTAGCCAAATTCTCACCACGAATCCACCTTGGAGGAGCGCAAAGGCTCTTTGCGTACGCACGCAATTTTTAAAAAAATAGCGTACGCGAAAATTGCGCACGCAAAGCGCAAAACGTGGTCAGCGTTCGGCGCACGCGCAGTGTCGACGACGCTATTCTTTGCGTACGCAAAGCTTTAGCGTGCGCTATTCTAAAACTCCCTATATTATCATAACGATCTACTCATAGGCCCTAATAAGGGTGTCCAGTGTGGCCTTCTCCTTCCAGCAGAAATAAAAATAAATTGCCTTACGGCTTTTTATTCTTTTCCCCATCTCTCTTTCCCTCCTTTCCTAAAAACAAACAGACAAGAACAACCACAACAAGAAAACCCCCACTTTATTTGTGATTAAAGACATCGGCGCGACATCGTCCCGTTTTCTTCCTCCGCAACGGACGCGCCCAGGATAAATTTCTCCGCGGGTTAAAAATAGTTTAGCCCTTGATCGACGCTCGCGCAAGCGGGATAACAGCCTCGCGGCTATTCGCTGCCAAAATTCCCGTGTCAACGGAATTTCGGGCCTTTCGATTTTTTTCTCTTTTTCGCCCGGACCCTCGGGGTGCTTTAATCCGCTCAGCCCTAAGCTGACAGTGCGGTGTAACTAACGTTCTGGTCGGACCAGTCGCACGTCTATCTTTTGGCCACGTGATCACACTCCCTACCGCCCATATCTGCGCTCGCGTGGGAGCGGCGTCGCGCGACGATATGGGAAGCGTTTCGATTGGTTGGCCGAACGCCTACATCTTCCAACGCGCTGCCAGCTTATAGGGGCGATTGGGGTACAGAACAATCCGGTTTAACGTGTTAATTACCACATCAAGAGAACAGGGGAGAAGGGGGGGGGGGGGGTGATTTTAAAATGAGGGAATTTCGTTCGTGTTAACACTAACCATTCCAGTTAGCCGGAGTCGGCGGACAAATATCGAACGAGGCCCCGTGGAGTGCTTGCTGCCAGGAAGCATCAATTTCCGTACGCGCCGCTAAAATCCAAGCGCAGCCGACGCTAACTATACCCGAAGGTGTTAATCAAGCAGCGCCAAAAGTGCATGGTCACTGCGCTGGTCTTTTTTAGGCGTTGGCTATCACCGGCTAAAGCCATCACGCCTAAAAAAAAAAAATAGAAAAAAAAATAAGCCGCAGGATCACGGAATCATCTACTGTACGCGTGACTGGTTTTAGTCTGGAGATACATCGAAGTTCGAACGCACAAAGACTTACACCGCTCGGACTTGCTGCGAAACGGGGCGCATAAGACCTTCTCTACGCGGGCGCCGCCATCTTGAATCACAGAACTTCCGGCATGCGGGAAAACATCGTTTTGCTCTCGCCACGTACCAAGAAGCTCACGTTTTAATCGCGACTGTCTGTATCATTCTCGGTTTGCCTTTTCTATATTCTCTTACGTTTACCAAACTGTTATGCCTCGCTTTTTTTCTTTTTTTTTTTTACTAGATATTAGATTTGTTTATTTCACTGTCCTCACCTTTCTCAAAGCTCGGTGCCCGCTCTTGACGACCGACCTGTTGCTCTGATTGTCACGGGGAGGTCCTGACACCTGTGAGAAAGAAACGCAGACGACAAGAACACACCTCTTCCAATCACAGTGAACTGCACCTTGTGGCAGCCGTGTAAAAAGATACGAACGACGTGTACGATGTGGCCCGCTAGAGTTGGCGGGGAAATGGTGGCGTCACCAGGACGTTACGCGCGACACTTGGCGCTCACTTGAAGCGTTTCTTCGCTAAATTTGGGTGGAAATTGTGACGTCGTATAACGTCACGTGTCGACCATCCGGAGGGGAGGTCTGACATCGCGTGAAGGCTTTCTCCGCTCAATTTAGTGGGGTAAAGTTTGACGTCACGTGATACCGTGACGTCACATGACGTTGCATGGCCACGTGGCGCGACGTGACACGAGATTGCGTGACGCCACAGTTCCCCCGCTAAAATGTATCGGAGAAATCATGACGCCCCGTGACAACGCAATCACCTTTGCACCTTCACCAGATCTTGAATGGTGTCGGAGAATCACTGTGTGTACAAAATGTCCCCTCACAAAAAAAAAAAAAAAAAAAAGAACGCATTGCTTGTACGTTTTTTTTTTTCTTTTCCCAAATGTAGCCCTAACGGTCCGATCAAAATGGCAAAAAGGAGTTTTAGGGAACCGTTTTTTGCACGTCCGATACGATACACGACGGGCCCTTCGGTACCAACTGCGCATGCGCGGGTCTTCTGCTGTAGCGCATGCGCAGTTGGTACCGGGGGTTCATCGTATCGTATCGGATGTGTAAAGACGGTTTCCCAAAACTCCCTAAAGTTGCAGAACTTTGACCGTCATCTTATTCAAAAGTAATGCGATTTTCTAAAATGTTCAATGGGAAAGTGTCTGCCGACGGTGCTCTAGAGCGGAGCTGAAGAGCGCCCGTTACTGAAAACGGGGCGAAAGCGGGCCTTATCTTTAAAACTGAAAATTTTCAGAAAATCACATAATTTTCGGGTGAAATGACGGTTAGTCGTGAAAAAACTTTGGCATTTCAACTGCTAGCGCTACATCTGGGCAAAGAATGAGCGCGCAACAATGGATAGCTCATTCCTGTGAGTAAAAGACAAAAAAAAAAAAAGATAGAAAACACCGTAAATTTTTTTGGGAGACACACTGTATAGTCACAGTGTATCTGTCACGTCAGAGCGCATCAGCGCCTTGGCTGTCGCCTCAGTACATTCACAGTACACGGTAAAGTACTAGCATTTATTTTATTTAAATGCGTGAATGTCACCAACCGATGCACACGTTAGTGAACTAACGCAGTGCTTCTGAAAGTTGTATGAGAGAGAAAGCCAAGTTCGTTTCGCGAGCGCACGAAACACGCGTGTCATACGGTAGCGGGACAAGGCTATAAAAACCAAAGCGCAAATACACGGAAAGTTCCCTCGGCCTATCACTTCCCCAACTAAATGTTAGAGTAGCTACAGCTCGCTAAGCTCCACCCGTACCCGACCGAATAAATAAATGCGTATAGACTTCGCTTCGTAACATTCATGGGGAAAACGAATAGGGAGAATCCCTAAAACGCGGGTGAGCTTAAAACACGACCAAATAAAAAAAAAGAAACGTATTCATAATAAAGAAACGGTAACGAAACGGGGACGATCCACAGGTGCTCCCTGCCGAGTGCCCTAAGGGAAGCTACCGCTCTCAAGTTTTTTTTTTTTTTTATCTCTTGCGTCCGAAAGCTGACAGGAATAGAATACTCGGGAGATTCTCCTCGACTCTCCGCACAGACAAGTGCCTTCATCCCTAGTACTTTTTTTTCTTCTTTCCCTCCTTGCGCGTATTTATTTCATTTTTCTTCCCTTTTCTTCCTGTCCAATCTACATCGATTTGGGGAACGCGGCGCGGTGGGGAAAGGAAGGAATTCGGAAATCCAATTATTGAGTCCGTCTCCTGGTATCTGGTCCAGATTTATTGACGGCGACGGGAGCTTCCCTCCTCCATTCAGGAAAACATCCTTATAATGTGTAGCTTTTGCGTGTTTTTTTTTAATTTTATTTATCTAAATTTGGGCAGCCCGTTTCGGGAACGACGTTAGGGAGAGAACGGGTTCCGCTCGTACAATGTTTTCCCTAAAAAAAAAAAGTAGTCCCCACGATTTCCCAAAATCCTTAGACTCACCAAGTTAAGCCATTATAATACAGTGTTCTTAATGAAACATCAAAAAGCTTTCACAATATACGCTCGTTTTCACATCAAGACAAAGGAAAGTCTTGCGCATTGCTCGTACGCCGGGCGAAGAATAGTTCTTTCGGAATTTGGCTGTCAGAAGAAGCGATGATTTTGGCATTTGAAACATATACGTCTTGATAAGATATGTATATAATCTAAAGTGCACCTATGCATACCTTAATTCTTTATATAGAGGGAGAAGTTAGTAATGTTCCGCGAATAGCCGGACATTTTTTTATTATTATTACGGTTCTTGAAGTGAAAACCAGAATAATCGCATTAACCTTCAACGTAGAAAAAAAAGAAGAAAAAAAATTTAACATTTACAGCACGAGTTTCGAAATCGGCCAGTGCGCAGCTGCCGGGGTGTAGGCCCGGGAGCTACCAAGTTGATTTCGCCTCTCGATCCAGGTGCGTCGTGGAGTCTTGTCAAAGGCCACATATCGGCGTCGCGTCTCAAGGTTCAGCAGCCTCTCAGTTCAGATGCGTCGAGGATTCTTTTCAAGGCCACATATCGGCGTCGTGCCTCAAGGTTCAGCAGCCTCTCGGTCCAGGTGCGTCGTGGAGTCTTGTCAAAGGCCACATATCGGCGTCGCGTCTCAAGGCTCAGCAGCCTCTCGGTTCAGATGCGTCGGGGATTCTTTTCAAGGCCACATATCGGCGTCGTGCCTCAAGGTTCAGCAGCCTCTCGGTCCAGGTGCGTCGTGGAGTCTTGTCAAAGGCCACATATCGGCGTCGCGTCTCAAGGTTCAGCAGCCTCTCGGTTCAGATGCGTCGGGGACTCTTTTCAAGGCCACATATCGGCGTCGTGCCTCAAGGTTCAGCAGCCTCTCGGTCCAGGTGCGTCGTGGAGTCTTGTCAAAGGCCACATATCGGCGTCGCGTCTCAAGGTTCAGCAGCCTCTCGGTTCAGATGCGTCGAGGATTCTTTTCAAGGCCACATATCGGCGTCGTGCCTCAAGGTTCAGCAGCCTCTCGGTCCAGGTGCGTCGTGGAGTCTTGTCAGAGGCCACATATCGGCGTCGCGTCTCAAGGTTCAGCAGCCTCTCGGTTCAGATGCGTAGAGGATTCTTTTCAAGGCCACATATCGGCGTCGTGCCTCAAGGTTCAGCAGCCTCTCGGTCCAGGTGCGTCGTGGAGTCTTGTCAAAGGCCACATATCGGCGTCGCGTCTCAAGGTTCAGCAGCCTCTCGGTTCAGGTGCGTCGTGGGTTCGCCTCTCATTCCAGCTGCGTTTCCCGAAGCTCTTTTCAAGGTCGCGCATTTCCCGCAGCTCCGGGAACACTTGCGGCGTTGCTTGGCGCAAAACGTGTCAGGCACGCGTGTATGTTGACATGGCTGTGACATCTTTAATACGATAATATCGTACTTTCCGCCTCACTCGGTGCCCGAGAAAAAGCCGTGATGGTTCGTGTTTTATCGTAAAGCTATACAACACACACGGATTCCTCTAGAGATTACAAACTACTGGCTGAATTGTTTTTTTTTTTGGCTTTGATTAAACTGGGTTGTGAAGAATTTTAAATACCGACATTGAGACTAGCAATATGTCACAACATACAAAAATGTCATAAGGGCATTCTATCTGAAACGTTTCAGACAGTGCGCTCGACCATTTGCGATTTTTAAAAGGAAATTTGGGACTTTTCCTAAAATATTTCGCCTTTTATTTATATGGCGTGAGCGTGGTTTGAATTTCTAAAATGGACGTAAAACTAGGCACCAATCAATAATTGAATAAAAATCAGATTTTCTTCGAAGCGCTTCACAATTTGGTTTATAAAATTTAAACAGATTTTAGCTTGCGGTGTTGTGATAATTATGAAACTTTTAGTTTTAAAATATTTTTTAAAGAAAATTAAGCAAATGCACAAAAATGAGCACTTTTCTCAATTTTATTTTTATTCTATTGTCGCTTTGCGCCCGGCAATTAAAACTTTATGTTGTTGTTGTTGAAAGCACTATGCATGTATTACAAATGAAAAATGTTTGAAGCTGTACAACAAAATACTTCACAGACGAAAAAAAAAAAATTCTAAACTTGTAAAAGAGTCCGTTTCGCTGCCTAAACAGCCGTCTATTCTACCCTGAGGTGGTCCGAGTAAAATTACTAAACATACCGGCTTTCTAAGAAGAGTTTTCAGGAGAATCTTTCATTTCTGAAAGATTGATCAAAATAATTTTTGTCTAAATCGAGAAACAAATATTTACGTTGAGCTCCCTTATGTCGCAACACGGACTGGTTTCTTAGCTCCTCTTTCACCGCAAAGCGCGCCGCTGTCGACATTGTAGCCGGACGAAACGTCCGATTGTTTGTCTTGAGCGGAGTGTCTGCCGCAGATAGACGCAGAAAAGTTGTTTTATCGCAGAGGAACTCATAAGAAAATGCCTGCTTCGGCTTCCATGGCTTTCCAATTTCTGCAATTGCAACCGTCGTCTGCGGCGGAGTTCTCTTGTGATCTAGCGCGGCTTGTCATGTCTGCTGTTGTTGATTTTTCCGCTGCCGGTTGCAGCATATCCACCAGCAGGTCAGTTGTTTCACACCGCAATTTGTCCCCCTTGTCAGTGTGAGGACACACGTAAGCATGCAGTAGCTTAGAAGGCGATATGAAAACGACCTGAATTATGTGGTGTTGAAGAGATCGCAGTAGCAACGTCTTCGTGGTCATGCGGCAGTCCAAAGCTCACGCCCAGTTGGTCTTTTCTGCTAATGGGATTTTCAGTGGTGAAAATTTCTGAATAAGGACGACAAGCCTAAAATCGATTTTAAAACTGCAAATTCCCGTGTCTCTGAATAGGACGTGAATCCAGCACGATAGCGTTGAACGAGGTATGCTGAATCTTAGTGAGGAACACTTCGTGTCCCTTTGACGGGGACCGTTGAGCTGAGTCGTGGTATTTAGTCGGGTTCATCTTTCTTCAACCATTCATTTTGGAACCCGGAGAATCGTAATACCTCCTATGTTATTTTTAGCCCAGGTGAACAGCTGATGGGGCGTCATAATTCTGATTCTGAAAGGAACTTTTAAGACAGGTCCTTGCTTCCCCCAAACGCTTCACTGTTTCCCTCCTCCGTCACAAGCACTCCTTCCGTGGGATATAGGTAAAAAAAAAATATTCTGCTCAGCGGAAATGCCGTAATCTTTACAAGCGAACAGAGCCGGTGAAACATTATTGATGAGTAAACACGAGACAACTATCATCCTAGTTTAGAAAATTAAATAATAAGAATGTCCTACTTACACTATCAGCATCTGCACGAACAGAAGAATGACTTCATCCATCCTTATAGCACCGTACTCTGACGGAAAATAAACTTCTTTCTTCGGCAGACTCCCGATCGCACAAGTCAGTGGTAAGGTCATCCGAAACAACAAGACCCGTCGTTTTTCTGCCCTTTCTTACAGTTGGTCCTTTCCTTTGAAAACCAATTCACCTTACCATGCATAACGCAGCGGACGCTACGCTGCACAGTAGCCAATGAAACGCCGTGTCAGTGTCACATGATCTAGAAGAGGGGCACAGCGACCCGCGGGTGACGCGATACGTGCACAACGCTTGATTGGCTGGGGTTGTCCGTAGCGTCCATTGCAGTCCGCTGTCGGGTGAAACAGGTTTCGCTTTATCATCATCACGCTTTCTTGAGACAGATACCAACGCCGATAAGGCATCAAGTTTCGCAGTGAGGGGAGCGGACATCGGGTACAAAAGGTGCAGCGAGCCTGTCATGCTGTGGCGATAACCGCGATAATCGCCGTGATTTGCATTGTGCAGCCGAAAAGAAGGACGACTGGAAGCGGCCGTGGTAGACCGCGGCGCACCTTTAGCTGTAAACAGGCGATTGCGAGGCAAGGGGTCTATATCACGTGAGCGAATGACGTTTTAGCAAACAGGGTCATTTGAGCGAATCGACGTTTCAGAGAATTACTGAACTACGGTGAGAACGAAGTATAGTAAACCATTTTTCAAGTTCCGCCTGTCAGCTTCGACCTCTTTCGCGATTTTATTTGAAACGCCGCATCGCGTTGTAAGTGGGCGATGGTTCCGGATCCGCTCCAGGCGCGCTTTCCTTCAAAGTCGACGATGCTTCCATGGCGGCCTGGGGTCAGCTGCCCGATATTTATTTCTGTAACCAATCTCGACCGAAAAGAAAAACAGGAAAAAAAAAGACACCCTTTAAGGCAGGCTGAGCTGGGCACCATAAGAACGTCCGGCGGTGCGTTCGCGGGGAGAGAAAAAAAAGTGCGTTTTAGAATAATATCACGATGGAAAGGGAAAGCGTGTCTGTGGGGGAGAAAGAGAGAGAGAATGGGTGCTTTCGGTTTCTCTCCTCCTCCCCGGCTTCTATTAGATTTCCGCCGGTGTATGTATCAAGAGCGGAGCGTGCCCGGCATGGCGGATATCGCGGCAGAGGCCTACCCACCTCCTCGGCCTTGGCCATCCATCAAACCCGGTCGGGCGAGACCCTCACGCGGATTACGGGGGCCGTGGCCCAAGCCAGCCCCGCGCGCGGCCAAGCCGAGCCCGTGCCGAAGCCGATCGGACGGACCGACCGGCACGCCGCTGCCCCTTCCGCCACCGCACACCGTGGGAGGGGGCAGAATGCGTTTTCATCCCAAATTACGCGCACCGCCTGCTCAAGTCTGCGCGCGCCTTTTTTCTCCTCTCGTTTTTCCTCTCTCCCTTACTTGCGCCCTCGCCAACTCACTGTCCGCTCTCTGGGTTCTTTTCTTTCAACCTTCGGCTGTACCCCTCCGCCCAAGTCACTCTAGATATATTATTATATAGAAGCGAATCAATCAATCAATCAATCAATCTGTCTGTCTGTTATAAGCTCATTCCTGATCACTATCTTCGACTATCATTATTTCCTTATCCCTATATTTGTCTATCATTATTCTCTTATTCCTATATTTGTCTATCATAACCTTCTCATCACTATATGTGCGTGCTTATCTGGTTAACCATATCTGCGTGTCATAATTCGATTTAAGTCACGCAGACAGAGTTAATTAGATAAGCGCACACAGCTATTACCGGCGAGATGTTTTGGTGGCGCCCTCCTATGGTTCCCTCTCGTGACGTCATTACCTTACGAACAACAAGTTTGATGGTGTTTGTAATGAGCACGGTGGAAGCTTGAAATCATTGCACTCTGAAACCAACGCTGCCAACACCGCCAAAATTGAAGTTCTTACATTCCTCTTATTTCCGTCGATAAGAAATCCTTTGCTGACGTCAAAGTCAGCATTCGGCCAATCGTGGCCGAGTGGGCTAAAGCGCACACCTAGCTGGACGCGCGTGGAGCAAAAGCTCGCGCTGCAGAACCCAGGGATCCTGGGTTCGAGCCCCACCCCTGCCCGTTTCGATCTGGATGAACATCGTACCGGCGTGCGGTCGTGTATCACTACTGCGTGATGCACGTTAAAGACCCCAGGCTAGCGGTTATACCGCACTGGCTAAATTGCTCATCCACAGAGTGTGACTCTTCGCAACTTTAATGGCTGATTAACTACACGCTGTATAAATATCCCCACAACCCACCCACTCCCACGTCCCGTAGCTGTGCGCGCGACTGCTGAGCGCGTGCTGACGGCCAGCTTCCGCAGTTCTTTTGCAACGTGCAATACGCACCATCATGATTGCCGGTCTTAGCAGCCTATTCATGTGAGCTCGTTCTGAGCATGCGCTCTAAACACCGCCCTTAAATATGGCGTCCAGTGAATAGTTGGCAGAGGGACGTGTCCATCCGCAAGTATCTTCTCGCCTAAAGCCAGTGGATCCAAAACGACCTAAACCTCGCAATGCGATTGGCTAATCGGTCTCCATTGCAATGGCGATCGCCATTTCGGCCACATTCGAAACTTCGAAAGGGTCGTTCTATAGTCCAGTCGCACCAAGATCACCATGGAGCATCATAGTGCTGAAGGCGTTCCTCGCCAATATAGGCGTCTTTGACACGGTGCATGCAATCAACTTATCAATCATGTCCATCTCCACAGATCTCTAAGCACAATATTTTTGCACATTTCGAAACGGGAAAATTATTTTTCCATGCCCCCAAGCACCGACACAGCACGTGGTGGTGGTGGGACGATGTCCGCTTGTTTCGCCGGTGTGTGGATAGCAGAATTTCGGTCGACAAGAAATGTCTCTGTAAAGCTCCCCGTCACCAGCAGATTTAGATCGGCTCACCAAGAATGGATCCGAGGTCGAAGAGAAATTGCTCATTTCATGAGCCAAAAATGGCGACCATACGAGGGAGCTAGGCACTACTTTCCCACGATACAGTTATACTTTATTCTCGACAAGAGGCTGTTCGTCCCAACGTTACTAGATCAAAGTCAGTTGAAAAGCTTCCCAGAACTTCTGGCGCCTTTTAGTGGCTCGTTGGCGCTTAGTGACTCATTGGCGCTTACTACACTATCAGCCCGCCCCATCTGGACAGGTGTGGCGGAACCGGTGGAACGTTGGGTGCACATTGCCTGCTGCTGTGGAAAGTGATAAGCGAAAGTTCGTCCGCTTCTTTTGCATGGGTTGTAGTGACGTCAGAACGCTGAGTTCTGATTGGCTTCGATTGGAAGGATAGTCGGTAGACCTCCAGGCAGCTTGCTGAGAGGTCTACTCACTATATTTCAATCAGAGCCAATCACAGCTCGGCGTTCTCACGTCACTACAACCCATGCAAAAGAATCAGACGAAGTGTCACTTTGCAGAGCCATTCTTACGGCAGACATGCAGTTTGCGCAAAAGTAGGCGCAAAAGGAGTACATGGTTCAAGAAAGGTTACGCTCCTCTGCCCGTAGACGTCTCGACGCTGGTGGCGCTAGGTACGCCGATTAAAGGGGCTTTATGTCTGATGGCAACGGAGAAGAACCGCTTTCTAACGCCGCTCTTCCGTGGAGCTCGTCAACTTGATAGATCTAAGTGCGTTGGTTTGTGCACTGCGTTCAGTCTTACATTACCATCACGTCTGACTGGCGTGAAGATGTTTGTTTGTTTCTCACTTATGTCGTAGTAATTCCTGTCTGGTTTCCAATGCTGTCAGCGCCTAATTAACCCCCACTCGCTCGGTCGCTCGGTTCGAACGGGCGGATCCCAGCGTAGGCCCTCGGAGATCCTGCTTTTAAAACATGCCGTTCTCGTTTCGCGTGTATATTCCATCATATTAAGCTCCGCGCACAAAATTGCCAAAGAAGGCCTACCCGTCCTTGGCTTTCTTTGCTCGAGGCAGACGACAACACACACGCTCGCTGTCTCGCCTCGTTTTGTAGGGTGCCTCGATTCGAGGGTGTTCCCAACTACTAGACCGGTGTCACGTGCGTCTATGGTCCGCGTTTGGAATACAAGCTTTGCTCGGCCTCTCCGCCAGCGAGCCTCCTCGTCACGTGACAATTCTCACGCATGGGCAGGAGCAAGCAAGCTGCGCAGGAGGTGCCCGTCGTTAAATTGTCAACGCTATCTCGAGTTGCGACCGCTTCTTATATCTTTAGGCTCTCAGACTCTCATCTGGTTTGTCGAAGCTGGCGCTCATTCAGAAAGCTGAGATTGAGTCGCGTTTGTGGGCGGAAGACCATCTTTTTTTGTTGCGCCAAAGTGGCACCAAACAACTCTCCTTTACGATGGCGTGTCTGAACAAAAATATTCTGCTAAGATATAGGTTTCTTTCACAGTGGAGGAACGCAGAACTCATCTCAGTCCAGCAAGTTGTTTTTCTTTTTTTTTTTTTTTTTTCCAGCTACCAACATTAAACAGATTTTCGGAATACCTGGCTTTACTATTCCCGACATGCTATTTATTCTCTTTAAATTCGAAATAGCCATGGAGAAATCGGCAAACGAAGGTTATGTCAAAGCCACCATTCAAGTCTCCACGCGCTCTACTACAGTGGGGTGCCGTCATATGTTGTATAACTCGCAAGTCAACCAAGCAGTATAAAAAAATCACAGTTTTTTCTTTCTTTGCTGGCGTGAGTTACTTTATTGTTTGTTTCACACCATCGAACTTATTCTAGCCCGACGGGAACAAGCCATACGGACCCCAAATTAAACATGCACAGATGGCTAAGGGCTGCACCCTTTACAACGGGCGGTATCTTGCGCCACCTAGCCAATATATCGAAAGTCATGTTTTCAGAGTGGACGGTATCCTCTCAGCGTCTCGAACTAAATTTAAAAATTCAATAAATTCGAAAGAAAAAAAAATATTGTAAATTGTGATTTGGGCAACTGTTTCAAATGTGCGTCTATTAATGCGATGAACCAATTTTGAGACGCAAGTCAGTAAATATAAAAACATTTCGCCTTTACGTTGTTGCCTCGATGCCAATCTTCTCTACAGGTTACTTGGGCAAAGAAACAGTAATTGATTACAACTGCAATTACTATCGCTTAAAAGTACTCAATTAGATTACTCGATTACCTGAGAAGTAAAGTAATTGGCCGTTACTTTTCCGATGTCGAGGCCAGGGATGTCGTAAGCTTTTTTTAGAGGCTGAGGATCTATTCATAAAACAACTGCTAAAAAAAATTGACGTTTGTGTTTATACAGCAAAAGGTCTGTCTGACTTCGAGGTTCCGGCAACACTGGTTTACGCTGTAGATGAGCCATTTAGCGTTTGCAGTAATACTCGCTAGCTTGGGGCCTTTAACGTGCATCACGCTGCAGTGATACACGACTGCACGCCGGCACGATGCTCGTCCATATCGAAACGGGCAGGTGGTGGGGAACATGCCTGGTTCTACCGGGGCATAGAAAGAATTGGGCTGCGTGACCGAAGTCGGGCGAACGTGTCTCTTCAGGTTGTTTATCACCGGGTGTCGTTGTTCGCCAAACGATCGAGACACCATTCGTGCACTATTGTCCGCGACAACGCGTGTTTTTTCCCCCCATACTGTGCTTGCAATACTCTCAAAACTATCAGCCGGTTTAGCTTTCTCCTTCACCAGATATTTGATTAAGCACCGCTGCCTCGCAGCTGCAGACAGGTTGCTCGACGCCGTGATTGCTGAAACATGTTGCACATGCGTCACTTTACGCCATCCCCGCGGGCGTGGGACATTCAAGGAGGATCACGATAGCGTCCCCCACGAGCTTTGTCATGCCACGCTTGTTCAGCAATTTATTAAGGCGAAAGCCTTATATATGTCTCCATCGTTCAGTCGACCTTCAAAATCCTCGAGTGATATCACGTGGCCGACACGAACGTACCAAAACGGTTACGAGACCACTCATTGGGTGACTAAGCGAATTAAGATGATGACTAAGCACGTTCAGAAGGATGACTCAGCACACTGAAAAGGATGACTCAGCACATTAGGGAGGATTAATCAGCGCATTAAGAGGAATGAATCAGCACATTAAGGGGATGACTCAGCGAGTAAACCATGTGTTTTTTGGGCTTTCGCTTTTAAGTCGTCTTAGGGATAGCATATTATGGAGAACAATCTCAGCCAGCCTTGATCGACGCGTACAGACCTTCGGAAGTTGGAATATTGGGTGAACACTAAAGGCCCGTTCACACTCTTGCGACCTCTTAAACCTAGGTTCCTTACAACTTCTTAAACCAGAAACACACTGGCGCCATCTATTAAGAAGCAGTGTAAACTTGGCGGTCCGACATATTTCTTTTTATTTCTCGCGCATTATCCTTTCTTTCTTGGCTCGAAAAACTTTTGTCAATGTTATAAACGAGCCTTTCTATGGGTATTACGCACATTTGACCTCGGAAATCCTGCAAAACCTTCGCTCTCGTGAAATGCAGTTCCAGGGTCACCGCATAGATGGCGCCACAATGCCAGTTTGTTCCCTCATTTTAAAAGCATTTAACAAGTTTTAAGAGAACTCGTCTCTCTCAGTCGTACTCGGTCGCACTCGGTCGCGAGAGTGTGAACGGGCCTTTAACCTACCCCCGGGAAGGTACTAGACTCGTCACAGGAGCGTCATCACCACAGTTCGTTTCCTTTCGTTTTCAATCACGTGGATTCCGCATAAGGTATGCGGGACAAAGAAATTACTAAACATTTCAACCTTGAGTATGCGAGAAAATATAAGTGAGTCAAAAACAAGAATGTGCGGAACTCACGCATTTTTCTCGAACGCCTTCCAGCGGCGTGGAGAGATCAAAAACGATGTTATGAAGCATACCAGAAGTGACGACATTCAAGATGGCTGCGCCCTTGTAGAGGAGGTGTATAGGCTCCTTGCACATGACGTCATTTCCGATATCCTCCAGAGAAGAGGGGGAGAAGGAGCGCCCCTCTTATCAGGACCCTCCTTTGTGCCTTCCGGATTTGCACAGGCGTCGCCATTCTCCTCCCAGAAGATTATAGAAGATTAACCCGTCACTCAAAATTCTTACAAAAGCAGCTTCCCTCTCCTCCTTTTACTTGGTGTGCAAATATGTGCGATGTGACGTCAATGCAAGGAGCCTATACGGCGAGCAAGTGTTCTACCGTGCTTCTTTTAGCGCATCGGACCGTAAATAGGGGCGCCCCATTTCAAAGGACGACATTGAGAAAGAGAAAGCGCGATGACAAGGCAGCCAAATTCGCGCCGTCACTGGGTTGAGGTCGGGGGAGAACAAACGCGAGCGCATTTGGGAGGGGGGGAAAGGAGACGCCCCCCCCCCCCCCCCCCCCCCAATGTGTTTGCTGTTGGAAGGGGGGGGGGGGCGTCACAGGGTGTCACATCATGTGAGACACTGCAACGTCAGGTTAAGAGCTCCAACGTCATGAGAGGTCGTGACGTGACGTAGCAATCTGACGTCACGGGACGCTGTGAGGCTACGGGACTCTGTGACATCACGTGCCACGGCGACCCTCCACGAACTTCACCCCGTGATCCGCTGCGAAACATCCCCACTAACGGCTGGCGAAATCTCTTCTGAGAGGAGCCTTCGTGACGACGTCTTCGCGAGCGGTGGCCGCGGGCAGGGGTGTTCCCTGCGTGCTGCGCTCGCTCGAGTTTCTCGCGGTCGGTCACGTGACGGAGGCTATCACCTGTCGGCGGGGCAGTCCGTTCGAGGGCCGTGCGTGCTCCTAATTGCCCGAAAGCGACAGCTGGCCACGCACCTGCCCCGCCGCACTTCCGCCGCACGCCGGGGAGGAAACGCCGGCCGACGGACGGCTGCTGCTGCTACGCGCGGCGCCGTCCATCAAGGCTCTATTGGCTGGACACGGTCCCTGTTCCACGCGGTGGGCCCGCGCAACGAACCGACGTGAAGGAAGGTGCCCCCGGGGGACTTCGACACGACTGCTCGTCAGATGTGACGAGCGTGCGTCTCTTTGCCGGCGAAGTGTGCTCCGAGTGTGTGCACCCTTCGCGGGGCGGGTTGGGCCAACAAGACATCGGCGCTCTTCTTCGCGTTTGTCCGGGCCTTCGCCTGTCTCTGTCTGTTTACGTCTGCTTCACTGTATCTCGGTCTTCCCTTCTCATTCTCTTTGTCTCAGCATTTGCGTCTCTGTCTCTTCGTTTCTGTTGTACCGTATCTCTGTGGCCCAGTGCGTTAACGTACATCAGCTCGGAGCACGTGGAGCGACAGACAGCGCGGGCTGCAAAACCTCCGGATCCTGGGCTGCAATCCGCACCTCGGCCCGTTTAGATCTGGATTTGAGCCTCGTACCGGCCTGTGGCCGTGATTACTACTTCTTGGTGCATCCTATAAAGAACCCAGGCTGGCAGTCGTCAACTGCACCGGCGAAATTTCTCATCCAAGGCGGATTTCACGCAGCCTAATCACACGCAACACAATTTTACCGGCTCGAAGTTCGGCTGCAATAGTATATATACCTCCACAAATCCATACACTTTACTATACACTAACAAGCAGAAAGGTAAAAAAAAAGAATAGAAATATGAGAAGGAAGGGGAGCAGGAACAGAAGGAACGATCTGTGTTGAGGATTGTGGCAGCGTTCATGGCAAATTAGAGAGCAAAGCGCGGTCTTTCCACCCCTCATCGGTCACGTCTTTCTAGTTCGCCCGTTGGGGCGCGGCCTTCGGTAATCGAAAACGGTATTTTGCTCTCTTACCGGGGAACGCCTGAATTCCGTAAATGCGGAGTTGATACAAGGGCGTAGTCGGGACGGGACAGCTACAGTCCGCTTCACCACTTACGATGAACCGCGGTGGAGGCTACGCGAGTCTGCCAACCAATCCGGCGCTGTTTGTCGCATCATCTGACTGCGTCCCCTACCTACGGTCACGTGACACTCCCGCGGCATCGGATTGGCTGGGATGGGCGCGTACATCGTCTTCTGCGGTCCATCGCAGACCGATCCGGAAATGTACCGACGTGGTATGTATACACAGGAGCTGGCGCGGTGAACGATCAATTTGCGAGTCTGAATTGCGTAGTTCCTAATTACCCTCGCGCAACGTAACGCCGCGATTACAACATCAGGGAGTTTTCGTAGACCGCGCTGCCCCCTCCGCTAAGCATTCCGCATAGAAGAAGTTGCTACTGCGCCTGCGCGCCGATGGCCTTTACTGTGGAGTTCCCGCTTTCGTAGCGGGTTGCGGAGGGCCTTGCGGGACGGCGAAAACGGTCTACGAAAAGTCCCTATTACTTGGACGAGATAACGGATCACAAATAACCTATCAGTCGTAATTCCTATATATATAAATACATATATACATACATAAAAAAATAGTATTAGGTTTAGACATTTCGTTGGCTTGCGGGAAATACCTCCGCTCTTTAGATATGAGGGGTGCTCGTAAAGTTCGTGTTATCGGTGCACCAAAAATTTGAAAAAGGGGAACGAAACAGAGATCAACATGAGCACTCGTTTTTCTGTAGTTTCGACAGTGTATAAACATTGCTTGCTATATGACGAAGCTTTCCGCGGCGCTGGGTTCCACGGCTGCTGATTCCGTGCAAACAGGACTCCGAAAGGAAGCAGCCACGGAAGCTCTCCAGCTGTGCAAGAGCGACATTGATAATTTTTTCGACCGCTTCATCACTGTGGACGAGTGCTGGGTTCACCGTTATGATCCAAAGACAAAATTACAAAGAAAACAGCGGCCGCGTGTGAACTCACCAGCGCCGAAAATGGCCAGGACTGTGCCGTCATCGGGAAAGGTCATGCTGAACGCGTTTCGGGACTGCCGTGGTGTTCTCTTACTCGATTCTGTTCACAAATGTCAAACGATCGCAGGAAAGTATTATCGTGAGCGTCTGACAAAGTTGCGAGAAGCTAACAAGAAAAAACGCAGAGGGAAGCTCGCGAAAGGCGTCCGTCTGCTCCGTGACATTGCCACCGCTTACTCGGCACAGGCGACGTTGTCATCGCACGCGGCCTCTTTAGGTTACGAAATTTTGCGTCATCCAGTCTATTCCCCCGACCTCGCACTATATAACGACTTCTTGGTATTCCTTCGCATGAAGGCTCCGCTGCGCAGAAGGCATTTCAAGGACGACGACCAAGTGATTGCTGAAACGGAGCGCTTTCTGAACACTCAAAACGAGGAGTTCTATAACAATGGCCTCCGGCAGGCTGTCCATCGCTGGCAAAAGTGCGTGACTCTGGGCGGACGAATATAGAGAGAGACTAAACTCCCACCCGAGTTTCATTGCTGAATCTCTATTCCTCCGTGGCAATATTACGAACTTTATGAACGCACTCATCGAGGGGGGAGGGAACGAGTGTTGCGCGTCACTCATTTCAAGATAGTCGTAATTACTTCTCACGTCGAGGCATTAGGTAATCGAATCGAATTTCGAGCTGCGTGGTGCAGAAGTGCTGACAGTAGTCACTCGTGGTTTCGCTCGGAACTTTGCTTCGTGTGACGCAAGATGCGTGGAGGGGTGAATCATCCAAAACGCTTGGATGAGTTCAGGTGTTTTCGCGTGGCCGACACAAAGGACCTATCAATCACTCCGAGGAACTGTTGACACCGATGCGTGGCGCCTTCATTTATACCATGAAACCACTACACCCTTCTCTCCCCTTAAACAAAAAAAAAATAAAAGACCCTTCTGGTCCTGCTCTTTTATCACGTCGTCGTGGGCTAGTAATTATCGCTGCCTGAATATTTTCTTTTTTATCTCGCAATTACTTTTACGAAACTTCAGTTTTGCGAGACTTGACGACAAACATCAATCACCACGTTTACGAGAAACGCCATGTTTAATAGGCAAAAACTCCGTATCTGTCTATACTAAGGAAGTGTGTACATAAAACAGCGAACGTATAAAGAAGAAGGAAAAATACATTATTTTTTGCTTCGGTTTTATTCGAAATATCTAGAGCTAAACCTGCTCCACTTAAGGTAACCATGCAATTTTAAATTACGGGATTGATTTATCTCTATATTCAACAGATGGAGTACACGCGGTGGCATTCCACCGGTACTATAGTTATTAACCCCCATAGATTCAGCTTTGATGCAGAGCTGACGTTTATACCCAACTGATGCGGCGCTGCATCAGCGAGGTCAATGGTATTTCCAGCACTGACGAATAGTGCCGAGGCGTGTGTGTGTCAACGGGCTTTGAAACTACTACTTTGCGTGCGTGCTCGCTTGCGCACGTGGGAGGCAGTCAAGGGACACAAGACGTCATTATAAGCTGACATCACGCACAAAGTATCTTTGTATGAACGTTCAAAGGCAGCGTGGCCGCCGACGCCCGCTTGACGGAGCAACAGCGTGATTATATACATACACACGCGCAAACGGGACTTGCATGTTCATGAATGGCATCAATAAGCGGCCGTCAAAACAAACACGCGCGTACTTCCTTCTCGCAGAGGCCTGTACGTCCTTACGGCAGTCTGGCAGACTTATAGGCACTACACACGGCGAAGAAAGAACGAGAGAGGGAGAAGAAAAAAAAGTCATTTCTCCGAACTGACCTCGTACTGATTTCGATGGGCGACCGACCTCGGAACCGAGGAAAGTTTAGCGAGCGATTTATTCATCACAATTCGGTTTCATTATCCTTTGGACTCGGTGTTGTTTGTTGTTGTTGCCATTGTTGACGTTAAGGATGTCGCGAATTTTCGTCGAACCTGAGGTTCTACATGTTCGTCGAAACTTGAACCTTTTTGCAAACTTGTTCCAAGAAGTTCGACTTTTTGGCCAGTGTTGTCCGACTTGCTCCCCGAAATGTCAGAGATTTCTTGTAATGATTGATAGTGGCAGGGGTAGCGCTTTGTGAGATGCGTGCTTTTGGGGAATTCTTTCGCAAGACGTGTTTTACAAGATGTGCTTTTGGCGAAAAAATGACACTGGGACGCAATTTTTTGGTTGAAATGCTCTTATAAAACGTAGTTCAATTAATTACTTTTTTTTATTTTTAGACGCGCGTCTAAACTCTGAAGAGTTCGAAGCTGCTGCTGTATAAGCGGTGGAGAGGAGGGGAGGGAGGCAATAGCGCGTTTTGACATAGATGACGTGGCTGTGCGAAAGAAAAAGCGATATCGTGGCGAGGATAGCGCAGCGCGCATCCTGCAAA
This sequence comes from Ixodes scapularis, assembly GCF_016920785.2. Taxonomy (NCBI): domain Eukaryota; kingdom Metazoa; phylum Arthropoda; class Arachnida; order Ixodida; family Ixodidae; genus Ixodes; species Ixodes scapularis. The sequence continues at coordinate 78,322,427 of NW_024609839.1, read as the reverse complement.
TCACGCGGGTTTTCGCGTACGAACGCCGCCCAAATTTCACCCGAAAAGGGGCACGAACAGATGCCGCTCCAAAAATGCTGCGCACCTTCTCCACCAGACGGCACAACGGTCGTCTTTTACTTACGCGCATGCGCGCGACAGTCGAACTTCCGTCGAACTTTATCCGAATTTCCAGGTATGAAGGTCGAAAAAGTTCGAACCTGGTCATCCTCGAAACCTGTACATTTATTTGCCTTGCGGGATGACTCGAACCACAGAAGAGGGCGGGGGAATATTCGCTGATGTCACAAGATTTCGTGACGCTGGATTAGGAGTGATCCGTGCACGCGCGTCGGCAAGGTCACATGCGCGCGCTGGCACGCTTCTGGGGAATTGTTTCGAAGGGCCGGACACTCCCGGGTATAAGGATACATACCCGAGAGTATCGGGGTCGCTCGGGGCTCCGAGAGTATGGCATTGGAAGTTGCCCAACGGGGCGTACTGTTTGCGACTTCGTTTGCCTCGCCGCCGAGCTCGTGTCCGTGTTTTCCTTTGTTTACGTTGCGTGTTTACCCGAGCGAAGCTCAATCCTTAGCTGCGATTGTTTTCCGTGTGGTTTCCGTAATGAATTCGTAACACGACAAACCGCGCACGCGTTCTTAATCCGATGTGCACGCTTTTGAGATATATTCACGTGTTACTTCTTTCCTCTCTGTCTCTCTCTCTCTCCTTTTTCATACTTGAGGAGGGGCTGTCAATGTCTTACGAGAGTCGATATCAAACTGTGTCGCCATCCTGCCGGCAAAATTGTAAGCGACTACAGTGTTTCCGGCTATACGCTGCGCTATTCATGTTGGAGTGCTTTTCTTTCCTTTTAAGTTTTCCGAAAGGCAGTATATCGAATTACCAGCACGGGAATGGAGGAAAAGGAAAGATACTAAGCGGGATGCCTGTCAATCAGAAAGTTATTTGCATCCGACCAGGCTAAATGACTTCTCTCGATGAAGCAGCGTGTCGCTACTCATTCTGACGGTAAGCAAACTAAATTCTAAAAACGCACCGTTTTTTTTTGTTTTTTTTTTAAGCTTTTAAGGACGACAGCGGCTGCGTAATCATTCATGCCCGTCTGCGTTTTCCACTGAGTTCCACAGGGACGCCACCGCACTTAAAGTACTTTTCTAAAAAAAAAAGAGCTAGAAAAACACGGAAAAAAAAAGTCGTAACAAAGTTTGTCTAAAACAAAAAACACATGAAACACACTCGACATTTTGTACTGGTTTGTACGCGGTGAGCGGGGCCGCTAATGCCCACAACCGGCACCGCCCGCGTATCCATCTGGGGCGCGAGCGTTTGTGCGCGTATGCTTAGGAAACGAGTCTGCGACGCGTGCGACGCTTGGCACGTCCGTCCGCGCGTGTTTTTACCAGAGCCGCACGCTAGAAAGAATTTTGGAACGTACGACAGAAGCGAAATTCTTTCCGCTGTGTGATTGTTTCTCTCTCTCTCTCTTTTTCTATGACTTTCCTTTCAACCTCTCCAGTGTATAAGTATATGGTGCCTGCCTGGAACGCGTCTACGAATGGTGTGTTCACTTTATCTTCAAAAGTGGCCTCGAAATTTCCGTCAAATGACGTCGTAAAAGTGTCCAGCTAAGCTCTCTATGTAAAGGCCGGTTCTCATATGCAGCGAAGCGCTGATGTAGCGCTTCTCACGTGCCGTCAGCTACTTATCGTCTGCCATGAGCAACAGTTTTGACGGTGCGATACAAAGCTGGTGAACGCTCCCGTCAGCACGCGCTTAGCGCGAGGTCAGCGCTATGCTTGTAGCGCTCCGCTGCATGTGTGAACGGGCCTTACCGCTCGTTCACACTGGAAGCGGATCCGCGTTCGCGAAGCGGTTGCGAACGCGGTTGTATAAAGATCCAGTACAATTGCACGCGCACTCGATGTCATCGAGTGCGCGTGCAATTGTACTGGATCTTTATACAACCGCGTTCGCAACCGCTTTGCGAACGCGGATCCGCTTCCAGTGTGAATGAGCGGTTAAAGTGGTTGCCTGCCGCGGGCCTGGCGGCGCCCACCGCAGCAAGGTGGATTTGCGCAGACACTTATTCTACTGCGGGTTGCTCACCTGCAGCTTGACAGTTTAAGGAAGCTTCGGAAACCAGGAATTGGGACGCAACGACGACAGCGACACTCCCGTCCACTCGCGCTTCTTGCCAGCATTTCTGCTACCAACCGCCAGGATCGCGGCATCCGACATGTACGTACAATAACTCGGGTCTTTTTTTTCTTTCTTTTCTTTTTTGCAACGTCGGGACTATTTTTTTTTTTTTTTTATGTATGAGCTGTATAGGACGCTAAACATATGCCAGTACAAAGACGTATCCCAGGCAAACTACCTGACACGCCAACTCGCCGAGAAACAATCAGCACCAAAGATCGAGGAAACCCAGCGAGTAGTAACTATAGTTAACAAGGGTGCCTCGGGCGAGCATTTTCAGCGTGCTAAGGTCGTTATTGGCCTGACTCCATTCCCGAACCGAATCTGGAGTGGATGGTGTTTACCCAAAATGTTTTTCCTCGCAGTTCTTTTTCTTTTAATTCCTTTGTCACGTTGTTTTTCTTTTTTTTTTTTTTGTTTTTTTTTGTTTTTTTCATCTAATTCGGAGCTTCTGTTTGGGTTCAACAGTCGTTGGAGTCTCGGCTTCCTTGATCACGTAATTAGGCCTAACGAGAAGGGCTTAAGCTTCGCCTCCCGGGCCAAGCCAATCCAATCCGAGAGATCCCCTGGGTGCCGTTTCCAAAGGCCGGGGTTGGGAGCACGTCGGTCACTACAGCCGAGCCACTGAAAAGAGATTGACTTCTGGGCTTTGATTCCAGCGAGCGGAGCCAATACCACCCTAGAAGAGAAGGCCCGGAGTTCTCCCTCTTTAACCGTCATCAGTCGTGGATCCACGCAGCTCCGCCTATAGCTTGTTGCCTCATCATCGTCCACGGCGCGTGGTCTCGCAGCATCTCGATATGGGCGAGACGTTACCACGCGCGGCGACGCCAAGAAGTACACGTCCGCCACTTTACGGCGACAGACCTTGCCCTCTATGCCTCGTTTCAGCTTAAAGGCCGACTTACAGAATTTTCTTCTGCCGCGCAGAAAATCGGCTCCCAGTTTCCTTCTCTCCATTCCCTCTCGCCCTCTTCTCTCCTCTTCTCCCCACAAGAACGGGTCTCCGAGCTACTCCCCGCAGAAAAAAGGATGGTCTCCCTCTTTCTCACATGGAAAGGAGAAATCGGAGGAGACTTTCCTGTTTTTGGTTGTCCGTCGGCCTTCAAGTCCAGACGTAGCCGACGCTACGAGCTAATGGTGCCAGTGGAGCAGCGTCAAAAGCCTTCTGTCTATGATTGGGCCTTTTTCTGCTTATGATTGGTTCAGCGACGGTATATAGAACACGCGGAGAAACATGAGGAACACCACAATGGTCCGCTTTTGATGCTGTCCGATCCTTTCCATCTGATGGCTTGCGTCTGGACGACTTGAGGGAGATCTAAGTTTGAACTGTTATTGATTATACATGGTTCGCGCCTGACGTCATCAAATCGTGGCGGTGGTTATTCCTAGGTGTTTTTGCTGAGAGCAACAAATTAGGTGCTGGAAGATATGTATGTTACAGAAGGGTATACGTTATAGGTGCCTATACATACATGTCTGTCTCAGGTTATTTTGTTGCACTGAGTGGACTGGCATGTGATGCGTTGGCTCCCTCAGTGCGTAACTAGTATCGAGCGGTAGCGCGTGCCGATAGCACAGCGAAAGAAGAGTCGTCGAGATGAGAAGGCAGTCGGACCGCCGCCTTTTTTTTTTTTAGGATGCTTAGCCCAGCAGAAAAAGATACTTGGATTGGAAAGCCGAAACATCCGTTAGCGTTGCGGAAAAGGTTCGGTCATGCATCTTGCCTGGAAACGAATTGACGTGCTATCTATTATGTATACACCACATGAAAGTAACTTTGGGGCGACGAGACAAGTGACGGCGAACCGCTTGGCTATCGGTCGGTCAGTCGCGCGACCAGGCCATAGCCGCATGAAAGCGACGGGAGCAAACGACCAAGGCGATGAGTGACGGTTTCTAGAAATAGAAACACAGAGCGACGCGACGAGCGACAGTGAGAAATGTCCGTTGCTCGCCGCTGACTCTCGTCGCTGACGCCCGTCTCGTCACTCGCTAAATCGCTTACATGCGGTCAGGCACGTAGCCAGGGGGGGCATAGGGCTCCGGCCCCCTCCCCCCCCCCCAAATCTTCCATTGTGCTTGCACCTCCCTCCCCCTCCCCCTCATACAGCATTTTGTCATGGGCGTGTCCCCCCCCCTCCCCCCCCCCCCCCCCCCTTTCCTGGCTACGTGCCTGCATGCGGTTCAGGCTTTAAGCGGCGGTGTGCCGGTGTCGGCGTAGCACATCAACGGGTTTTGTCTCGCACTGCAAGACGGAACCACGGAACATCTGACAAATTTGACAGTTTCCCGCGTCGTCAAGCGAGTTTAAGAGTGTTATTGTCTTTCATTTAAACCTGAGCAGTATGCATAGTCAATAAATAGATAAGTCAAGGAAACTTTCTGCACATGTGCTCCAAGCCATTCTTCGTAAAAACTTCCTACTGTCACCGTCTTTTTTATTATTAATATTTACTCTGCCGCTTCAGATGCCTTAATTAATTTATCTTGGAAATAATTTCGGCTTCTGCCACCCGTATCCACCAAATTCCGGGTTCGTCATAACCGTGCGGTCGGGAGGAGCTCGTATGGCTCTTCGATAGTTTCGGTGTGTCACGCTTCCGTATGCTGGGCTCCGTTTAGGTGCTGCGCTTCAAGTATGAAACTCGGAGCGTCGGAGTAGCAGTAAAGGAGCGCGGACGTAACGCGCCCATTGGTGCACATCGTCACGTGACCAGTGGGAGAAAGTTGGGTACAGCGTGGCAAGGAGAATTTTCAGCCTGACTGGAAAAACAACAAAACATTGCCGGTCGGCTTTTGAGCGACCCTCATTTTCGGCACCTGTAAGTAGGGATGTCGCGAGTTCTACGATAAGGGACGAGAGTTTGACTTTATGCACATGCACGAATATCTTGAAAGGGCTGATAACACCTGACGATGCCAGTGTGACAAACTAGGTAATTAAAATATTATTTGTTTGCATTTATATTGCGTTTATATTGCTAATAATTTCTAATGCATTAAATACGATCATTATTTAGAGAAATGAAATTTAGGTTATTGTGGAGAAGTTGAGGAATACTTTTCAAAAGTACGACTTCGGCCTTTTGTACGAAGTACGACTTCGTACAAAAGGCCGAAGGTTCGGAGGACCAGTCGCACCTCATGAATATTCGACACAAGTTCCCGGCATGCAAGTGTTGTTCACGTGCTGATCTCTACATCGTCTTCAGTGTCTCCAAGCGTGACCTTGCATGTGCATCGCGCTTTTTTGCAACACTTGTTCGTTTGTATGTTCTTTTTTCTTTCTTTTTGGAAGCACAAGAAATATGGGCTGCATTACAGTGTGTGGGCCCTCAAAAAAGAAAAAAAGAAACTGAGGCACGAGGGCTATGATTGAATACCATATACAGTGTCCCAAATGCTGGACATTAATCTTCTGGTTTGTCGAAGAAGTCGGAACTATCCTCACTTTGAAGGTTCGATAAAACTCCACCAGAAGGCGACTCCAATAACCAAGAGCTGCGTGTGACGAGAGCAGCACAAGTGGCGGACCGTTCTGAAGTTTCACAATTTTAATTTTATAACTCAAGGAAAGGAAAATAGCATAGGGAATGAGAGTTTCCACTAAGAACTAAAGATAAAAAAATCCGAAACGTGAAAGACCAAACACCACGGGATGGTGGTTTAACGGTCGCAGCGCCCTCTAGCGCTCGCGCGCGCGCGTTCTTTGCTCGAGAAGGAGGGCGACGACCCAGCGGCGTGTAAAGCGGTGGATCGAACCCCTCCACCAGTATTTGTATACACGCTATACACAGCCTCATTTTGGGTCATCGGTGATCTTTAGAGGCCCGCGCCATCTTCGGCTATATACTTTTCCCGCGCTTTTTGTCACCCTCTTTGGCGGGAAACCGAGATAGCCGAGAGCGGGGTGGACGCCGCTGACGCCGATAACGCCGAGACGCTCTCTGGCGGCGAATGGAAAAAGGAAAGGGTGGGGGGAAGAAGCCAACGTTTTATGCGGTACTTAACGTCGTAGCGATCGCCACCGTTAGGGGGCCGGTTGCCGGCGCCTCTTTTCGCGCCAAAAAGCCCAAAAGCCGCAGCTGCTACTACTCTACTCCGTTTTAACTTGCGGTGGACCGCAACGGACGCTAAGAGCCAGCCGGAGCCAATCCATAGCTCGGAGGGCGTCACGTGCCCTTCGGTTTTGGGCGGAGCGATGATGAGCGCGCGAAGTCACGCGGCAGGATTTAAGCTGTGGATTGGCTCCGGTTGGCTCGCAGCGTCCGTCGAGGTGGAGCAGAGTTTCGTATTCTTATTATTATTGGGGTTGGACCCGGAGGGCTAGGAGGATATGGGCGGATAAATAGATACATAAATAATAAGAGTGATAATAATAATAATAAAAAGGAGGGGAGAAGTGGCGATCAAGAGAGGAACGCAAACGTTTCACAACGGACTTCCCTTGCTTCTTGGTTTTCAAGTGCCTGTGGTTTTATGTTTAGGTTCGGAGTTCCAAAAAAAAGAAAAGGAAAATAAAAGGCGGGAAATCGATGAACCGATGAAGTCCTTTGTGCGACTATGGGGTGCTGCCGCTGGAAGAGATTGTCCATTGAAGGCGAAAGTAATGTGAAATGTGTGTGTGTGTGTCTGTTGATGTGCGGCCATGCACTGGCGTCCGTACGTCCGTCTTTCTTTTGGCATGTGTGCGCTTCCGTGGTCACGTGCGTGTTCGGTTTTCCGTCCACGCGCTCGTTTCACACGCAGGAGGCTGTACTCTTAATACGACAATCTATACTCGTTTTGACCCCCCAAGAAAAGAAGAAAGTTTTGCGCATTGTTCCTACGCCACGCGAAGTAGTTCTTACAAAGATTTGGTTGTCGGACAAAGAAGCGATGCTTATGGCGTTCGAAATATATAGGTCTTGATAAGATAACACATATCTAATCTACAATGCGCCTACTATATCTTAATTCTTTACGTAAAGGGGGAAATTAGTAATGCTCCTCAAAGAGCCGGACCTCTTTTTACTACGGTTCTTGAGGTTGTTCGGAATGGCGGGGCATGCACACGGACATCGCTTGTCCAGGTGGTCTTGTGTCGCTGCGAGGCTTTAATATACACAAAGAAGCATCGCAACATCGCTGGAAAGATCTGTACCTAGTGCTTTTCTAGTCATATTCTTGAGGAAAGCACCGACGTCGCGCTTTGTATACACCAACTCATGTTTACAAACGAACCGGAGCGCCCCTAGCGGCACACTAACGGCGTCGCGCATGCGCGATAGGGTGTCGCTAAGAAGCGCCGCGCCCTTCATAAACAAACCATTGGAATATGAATTTGGCAGCGGTGTGAGTCCTCATGCTCATATTTGTGTTGGAATTGTTGATTCTACGTCCTCTTGGCAATGTCTAAATACTTTAGTGGCCTGAGAGAAATCACGTTACACCGCAAACTTTGTGTAAATAATGTAAGGTGCGGTGATGCACTTCGCGTAAACGCCGCAGAATGTACACTATAAAGCCTGATTCGGATGATGAGATTCTGCTCGCTATTTTCAGTCGCGATGTTGCTCGGGCTGCAAAAGCGTGGTCGGTATAGCTGCGATGTTCAACGTCGGTACTGAAAATCGCAAGCAGAATCAAACCAAGTGAATCAGGTATAAGAAGTCGGTTATGGCCACTGGTAACAATGGTCAACATCTCCTTGTATCTACTGTTTACAACGAGCCACTTACCCTAACAAACTTTCAAACTTAAAGTCTTTTCAAGCCTGCACTTACTTCTCATCGCCACGTTTGGTTACTGGCCGATGTCGCTTAAACGAGCAGACGACAGTTTGAAGGAGTTTCAAAGAGCAGACGACAGTTTGAGCAAACAGACGGCCGTTTGAACGCATGGAGGTGCACTGAACGTGGTCCGCGGGTGGTCTGAAGAACTTGACACTTTTCCCACGCTCATGTTGGATCAAAACAAATAAATCTGACGACCACAAGTATCCGTGGATTCAACTGAAAGTGCTTCCCGCGCAAGAAATCGTGGTCCGACGGTGTCATGGTTTTCCCTTTTCACGGCACCTATACACATTCTCGGTCTAACCAAGCAGGCAGAAAACACACGAAAACTGTTCTTCACAGGGTTTTCCGGCTCTTTTGGTACAACCCCAGTTGCGGCGTTTCGACGAGAAGGCAGGTTTTACCAGCCTGGTTTCTTCCAAAACAACACGGGAATGCGCGTCACGCATGGCGACTTCCGCCCACACCCGTAGACCGGAAGTGCGCCCCAAGCGCCGCCCCCGCGGAGTGGCGTAACCGGTGTTCGAGCAAACTCGTCGCGGCAAAATTAACACAAATGAACTCTGAGAGTGCTTTGTTCTTCTGATCTTCTGTCGCTCCCTTTCTCGTTCTTTCTCTCGGATCCGCAAATGCCAACGCTTACAATTCGCTACGTTCTGCTCCCGGCTTTGCCAACACCACCTAGAATAACCAGAGGAAAAGGCCAAATAAGAGACCGCTCGTAATACCGTATCTCCATAAAATTAGACAGAACTTGAAAAAAGTTGCCTTGAGGTACGATATGCCATTGGTGATTTCCGCTCGGTGTAAGCTGCGGCTTGCTCGGTGAAGCATGAAAATCAATATGTGGTTTGCAAGGTGGGAGTTGTGTACACGATTCCACTAACGCGTGGAAAAGCCTACGTCGGTCAGACGGGCAGATGTGTTAATCACAGACTGCGGGAGCACGACTTGTCGTTACGATCAGCGGTGGGAGCTGTAGGGGGGCATCTTCCATTGCATTGTCATGGATGTGGGGGCAAACCTATCTTCAGTAAGACTGGTATCATTGACAATGAAAGGGACAGAGTGAACAGAGAAATTTTAGAGGCGCATGCAATTATCAAAGCAGGCGGGAGCTGCGTAGGCCAAACGTCACTGGGCTTGAGTAGTAAAGAGATTGTTTTTTGGGACACGTGGTGAATGTATCAAGTGACGCGGGTGGGGTTGCTGTTTTCTTCGTTTTGTTTTCATGTGATTAAATTTCAGTTGAGAGTCAGCGCTTGTCCTGTTTGCACTTCCTTTAGTCCCCGTTCACGTGCGCTGTTTGCCTTTTCGTCAATAACCAAAGCCTGTGCACTAGAGTTTTGATAACGTCATCACGATGACATCGAGCGAAGACGCGGATTAGATACGAGCGCTGCGTCAGTGCTCGGCTGGGCCTCGTGTCTAATCAACGCGTCGAAGGACGTTCGGCATCGTGCTCGGCTCTAATCGCTGAATCGGCGCCATCCGACATGCGACGAGGTTGCATGGAGGAAGATTTGGGACGTTCGGAGGACTTCGTTATTCTAAATGATGTTGGCTTTACCCCCTGTGGCAGGAGTGTATACCTCTGTATTGAGATTTGGTCGGTGTATATAAGCAGCACCATGGCGGCTTCCTGAAGACGGCGTGAACGTGAATACAGGATTTGAACGGCTGAAGGACACTTCGGGAGCGCTATTGGCTACGAGATGTTTCGGTGGCGCCCTCTTATGGTTCCTACCCGTGACGTCAGTCACGTCACGAACAACCATGGGTTATCACTCGGTGACGAACGACATGTTCGATGGCGTGCGTAAACAAAAACACGGTGAACGATCAAAATCACCACGTTCTTACAGAAAAATACAAAAAAAAAAAACAGCACTGCCGAACTTGCTGTCTGACATAACTCTTACTTCTGTCGACGAAAGCAGAATTCTCCCCCTAATAAAGACCTATAATAGTGAGTGTTTGGTCACTCATAGAAGGTCGACCACGGGTACAAGATGGCGACCTTGAAACGTGCATGCATTCGTGGAACGTGCGCTCGCGCTAGACAGGCACGTTCTGACTGGTGGTCCATGGGTGTTGTGCCCGTGACAAAGGTAATAAAATAGCGCTACTAGTTTATTCATTGACAAAATTCAACATATTATTATTTGGCAGCGACAAGTCGCGGATGTACGAACGCTGACAATGGCGAAACTGTTACAGCATGATTTCATATTCGTGTTTCATCCTTTCTTTATCGTTTAAGTACAATAGAGCGACGTTTCGATGGCGAGTTGGCCCCTTAAAGGAACCGAAAATGTAACTAAATTTAAGCAAACGTAACGAGTAATGTAATTTAATATACAATAACAGTAACGAGTAATGGAATTTAATAGGCGTAAAATAGTAACGAAATCACGTTACTCTTTAATAATATAAAAAAAAATGAAAGCGTACGTCACTACGATAGTGAAAAAGAAACTCTAACGTGTTACCAGTAACCCCGTTACTTGTAAGTTGTAACACGTTCCCAAACTTTCCCGCTAATTAAGTTTGACAGGCTTGCAATAGACCTGTTGCGAAACGTGCAGCACGGTGTACGGAGCCGAAAGGTATGCCGGGAACGGAGCCTGCAGAACCGGATGTAGACTTTTCCAGCGCTTATCACCCAGGCGATGAATGCTGAGTCATTGGGCTGTGCACGCATGCGCGGCGTCTCATATTTTGTGGAAGAAAGCTACTGCGCACGCTCAAAACGAATTTCACAGCCCAGTAGACAAAGATGGCAGCGCCCAGAAGGCGATTTGTGCGGAGGTCGCGGACAAACCGCAGTGGAGTGGGCCAGGGCAGGAGAGCAACTCCGCTAAGCATTTCGAAACAAACCCGAGACTGGGACAATAAGGGACGGACAAACACAAAGTCTCTGTGTTTGTCCGTCCCTTATTGTCCCAGTCTCGGGTTTTTTTCGAAATGTTTAAGCACCACCAGCTCGTTTGTGCCCTAACCTTTCGTTCACCAACTCCGCTACTTCTCTTTTTCCTCTCGCTCTCTTGTGTATGACGTGACAAATGCTTGAGGGGCGAGGAGGGGAGTTCAAGGCTTTGCGCCCGGCCTTTTGGGATTTTTGTAAAGGGTCTGAGGGACCAGGGGTCTCAAACTCATTTGAGAGTTGGGGCCTCGGTCGTTTGCTATGTCGGGTTGTACCTAGCGTTCCCGGCATTCCTTTTGGCGCTGTGGACGCGCGTTTGCAAAGTAATTAAAACGCCGGAGCATGTCGTTATGGAATGTAAAGGGCTTGGCTCCCAAAGCCAATCGCGCGAAGTGTCTGACTTCCTCGGGGCTCCACGGGATTCGATGAGAGCGGTGAAACGAAACATTTTGAAGAGGAGCTCCCTAAAAGAAGGTTAGAGGAATGGTGGCTAAAATCGAGGGATGGCGGAGGTTAGACCTGATTTAATTAGCTTAAGCAATATTTAAGCTGGAGCTAAAAACACTATTTGGATAGGTGGCGCCCACCAAGTCACCGCCCGATTCAAAGGGAACAGCCGCCAGGTATCATGTTCACACGAGCAGAGACATGGCGGCGACCAACTGTTAGTACACTACACGACCCGGTTAGTGTTACGCAAGCATGTGCCACAGCCTTATTGGCATGCGCTTATCAAATGTGTCGACTGTATGAGGAAAGCAGCGCTACAATGAAGCGCTCCGCTCATGCGTCTTCTTAATAATATTTTCCGACGCTCCCCCCCCCCCCCCCCCTCCCCCCCTCCCCTGTCAATCCATTTATCTGGTTTTTACAGCGACATCTTTTCTTCGGCAGCCACAATCTCGCTCGATTACGTTCTTTCCTCCATGGTTGCTTTCTTGCCGCGTGCATTTTGTTTTTGCTTGTTTGTTCGAGGAACGAAAGAGAAGAAGAAAAGCATATCTTCATGTCTTTGAAAATGAAAAGCAACAACAAAAGAACTAAATTTGGTGGATAAGATCACGCGGATACAATCGAACCTAACGCGTGCATGCCCGCTCACTTACATACAAACACATGCAAACACATACACACACACACACTCCCACAACACTATCTCGTTAAACTGGCAATAAAAAAAATTCCTAGCGAAAAGAGAAAAAAAGAAAGAAGAATGTGCAACTACATCTAAAATAACAAGGGGTTGTTTAAAGAGCGGGAAGGTGACAGTCAACTTTAGGTCGGACCTTCGTCCGAAAAGGGAACACCTTTCCCACTGGTATTTCCTTTTAAGAGCCTTATTGCGTTTGTCTATCTTGTTGCCATTTCTGTGAGTGCGTGTGCGCGCGTGTGTGCGTGTACGTCTCTGTCTATGTGTGCGCGTGCGTGCGTGCGCTTCTGTCTACACGTGGAGGAGTTTAGGCGCCGTCGTAAAAGCCTCCAAAACGTCAATGACGGGGAGGGTTCTGTATGGCGCCGTCGTCTGTGGGACTTCTTCCTCCAAGTGGCTTCTTATTAAAAAAATATATATCTAATAATAAATACCGCGCCGCCGCCTTGATTTTTTAAAAAAACAAATTTGAAGGGACGACCCTTTCTCAATTGAGGAGTCGAACTCGAGTTCACTAAAGCGGTCAAAAAGTATATAAGGTTTGTGTAAAAAAAAAAAGAAATTATAAACCTTCCCTTCTCTCTCTCTCTCTCTCTCTCTCTCTCTCTCTCCCCCCCCCCCCCCCGCCCTCTTTCCCGGACTTTTGCGGAGGAAGCGCAAGTGTCGATCATAGCCAGCGTGGTTTGCAAAAATAATAAAAAAGAGAAACAGATGAAAGGAGTGAGAGTTTTTGATCGAGCGCGGTCGCGTCATCCCCGCGTTAGCCAACAATCTGCTCTTTCTTTTTTTTTTTAACTTTTGTCGATGAATTTATTGCGATGACGGAAGTGCGAAAATAAGGTCGATCCCAGAATCGGTCGCCGCCTACTCTGCGTCCATTCGTAAGCTGGCAATGCGGTGGAAGCTACGCGCTCGTTGAGACCGTCTTACGTCTATCTTCTGGAGCGATAAACTGGCAGCTGAAAGTGATCCCCGATTGGTCGCCGCCATGTTGCACATTTTTGACCCCTAGGCACGCGGCTTTATAGTTTTACGTCTAGATATTGACGAAGTACCGCGCAAAGATAATGGCTTATTGATCTTTAATAACAGTACCGACGAGATACGTTATGTTTCTTTCGTTTTAAGCCCAAACTGTGCTTTCCGACAAAATCTCGGGCAGCTTCGCAGTGACTCCCGCTAGATGCCATCAGCCGCGGTGCTGTATTTTGGAGATTTTATCCGAGCTAGACACTGATCTCTGGGGCTAAATTTATTGAAAAAAAATGGTTTCTCATGTTTTTTACAGCGATCGCAGTAGAAATCTCGGCTTCGTTTTGCGTAAAAGCTTCAGGATTTAATGCGGTCACGTGTCTAATGGTCAAAATTGTACAACATGGCGGCAGCCAGGGGGGGGGGGGGGGGGGTCGCTTTTGCCTGGTGAACGGGATACCAGTTTATCGCTCTAAGCCCCTCTACCTCGTTGATCTTCTGCCAGGTAATCACGCGTTCCTGCCCACGCGCAGAGAACGCGGGGTCGGGTGATGATGGGCAGCTGGTGCACAGCTTTCTCACCCCACTGTCAACTTAGTGACGACGTTTCCTGAGCGCGGGCTAGAACGATTTAGTCATTTTATTTACTCTTTCAAACTTTGCTCGTGGCTGGGACATTGGGTGCCCGTTCTAGTCATTACCGTTGTTTATTGCTAATTTTTTTTTCTTTTTTGCAGCGGAGCTGTTAAGGGTTAGTTTTTCCAGGATCGTGTCCGCCAACAAATAAATGTCGACACAACCCTCCGGACAGCTGCCGCCATCTATGAGCGACGGCGGCAACCTTTCCAACCTTTCCACTATGGCTTGCCGACTTGCGGCCGGCCATTATTTCATTCCCATCATAGTAGAGCTCCGCTGGTCTTCGATCCTTCTTCACCAGAGTGGAAAGGCTGAATTGTTTTTATTTTTTACATTGAGGCTAATTTTTTTGACACTAGGGGCTTTTTGTAGCAACCGTTTAGGCCTTCAAGCACTTCACAGGCGGTTTGACCTTTCTCTAAGGTGACGGCCTCTCGTAGACAGTGAATTAAATTGAATTGTTTTCCTTTCTCGCTTCTTTCTTAAAACTTCCTGTCTTAGCCGCTGGCCGTTGGAGACGAATGTACTCTATCAAGCCCTTTTATAACTAAGCGCTTTTCGAGGACGAATTCTTCGATTGTGTGGAATGAACGGAGGGGACGCACGCTCTCGGAGAGTGGAGAACAAAAGGGAGTTTTCGTAGATCGTTTTCGCTTTCCCGCAGCGCTCCGCAACCCGCTACGCTACCCGACACTCTACAGTCAAGGCTAATAGTCAAGGCCATCGGCGCGCAGGCGCAGTAGCGGCTTCTTGGTTGCGGAGGGCTTAGCGGAGTGGGAAACGCGGTCTACGAAAACTCCCTAATAACGGTAGACACTCGTGGCACTGCCTTCAATGTCATACATTTTTAAGCAGCGATTCGGAAGCTAGCTGGGAGTTGTGGCTTCCCCAGCAAAAAACAGAAATCGTTAGTTTCGTAAAAAAAAAAAAAAAATTGTGGAAGGTATTAGGACATTCCCGTGGAAGTGTCCATAAAATGTCAGCTCGCGATTTGAAGAATAAAGCTTATAAAATGCCTCTGAAAATTACCGTATTGCAACTCACTCGATAAACAAGCCGTGACGTAACGGGACCTGTCGTCTCTTTGGAGAACTCCTTTCCCTTTTTCACCTCGCCATTTCAACAGCGCGTTACAAACGAGGACAAAAGGAGAGTGCACAAAGAAGGACAAACAGCGCTGACTTGCAACCACTTAACTCACGTTTTTTACAGCTCACGTTTTTTACAGCGGAGCTGTTAAGGGCTAGGTTCCCCAGGATCGTGTTAGTGTATGTCGACACAAGCCTACCTGGACAGCTACCGCCATAAGCGACGGCGGCAAGCACACAACCAGTATGGTTTCCGCCGTCGCTCGTAGATGACGGCAACCTTTCCAGCTATGATAGAAGAATGGATAGTTGGGCGCGTTGGTGGGAATTAATCGTAGGAAACAGCGCGAAAAACAGACGACGACGAAGAAGAAGAAGCACACAGTGTATCGAGTACAGCTCCGCTGGTCTTCCTTCTTCACGAGAATAAAAAGGCTGAGCGTTTTTCATCTACTTCTTTGTAAGAAGCAGGACCATGGTCAACGTTACTAGAACAACTCAGTTGGGAAACTGCCATAGAGCCTGCTTTGAAAAAGTGGCTTCGATCCGTACTCGAGAACCGAACTAATGGCGATCGCAACGCCGCCATTGCTCCCGCAACGGCCACTACGGGAACTGCACTGCTGCACGTAGAGTCGGGCAAGGGCAGGTGGCGCCATCTCGCAGTGCATATCTCGCAGTAGCTATACATTTTGACGAGGAACGCTTCCAATGCGACGATGCTCCGTGATGATCCATGGCGCGACTGATTTAGAAAGACCCTTTGAAAGCTTCAAAGATTTGAATGGACCGAGATGGCGATTTCCATGACAACGTAGACAGATTAGTCAATCACCTTGCGAGGTTTTGGTCGTCTGTATGTTAGTACTCCATTTGCATCCCCCATCTTCACTTACAAAGCTCACCGCCCCCACCACCATTTGCATCCGGCCAGCAGGTAGGGAAGGCAATGACGTTACTTTCCCAGGATCCAGTGGCCTTAGTTCACACTGCACCATTTTCTTGCGTTTTTTTACGTCACGTCTAAGTTAGCGGACCATCCGTGCCTCAAATGTCCCGTGCAAGTCTGCTCCTTAAAGGGGCCCTGCAAGGACTTTTTTACTGGTTTTTGATTTGCACCGAACCTGAGCGCACTGAACGTAGTAACTTAGTGAAACTTTTCTTTTCTCAAAATTCTCTTTATTTTAAAAGTTATAGGCAAATTAAAATTACAAAAACAAGCAAAAAATAACCTCCTTCATGACGTCCTTGGTTGCTTGAGAGTGGCCGTGAACTAGAGGAGAAGTAGTGAGCTCATCGAGCGCTCACGGCTGCCGCACTCCATGTCGACGGCGCGAGAGGGCGCCACTGAAGCATGTTCTCGAAAGGCTGTATGCAGCGGGCAGCCAGAGCGGCTCTCATTGCATTTGCTGCGCGATTAAATACTAATTCGGCACGACACTTCATTGGCCACAAACGACAGCAAACACGGGGTAAAGATCAGTTCAGAATGGGAGCCACTTCGCGCTGCCATACCGCGAAACGGCCAAACCGCAAGACAAAGCTTCTCGCCGAAGGCCTTCGGAACGCTCGGAGCCGGGCGGATTCTCCTGTCCATACGACCGCAGTGCCGCCGCGTACATCCGGGACCTTTCCGTGTCAGCGCCTGATCCCACTACTCCTTTCTAGTATGCGCTGCCTTTTCCACCGCTTGGTGGCGGGTATGTCGACGGGTCGTTTCTTGTTTCCGTACTTTATAAACTGCATTCGTTTCTTTTCTGACCTAAAATATTGAACAGAAACTACTTTTATACATAATTGAAACGGTTCGCGCCACTTATATCTTGTATTTCGACTAAAAAAGAAGCTTTTAGCGGCTCTGACCAGTAGTAAGCCCAGGACCTAAAACGTCACATTTCGCGCGCTTTCGGTACCGCGGGTCGCCCTCGTCGGTGGAGGAGGTTTCCGCGTCGTCCGGTTAAAATATTACGCACTGATATTTCGTTACTCTCTCCGTGCCCGCTGGCTTGCCCGAACCCCAAGAGACGTGGAAACCGCAAAAAAGTTAGATGCTTAAATATAATTGCAGGGCCCCTTTAAGGCCCGTTCACACTCTTGCGACCGAGTACGACCGAGGAAGACCAGACCGGTTTTTAAGCCTTTTGCGACTTCTTAGGACCAGCTCCGCTGCAGCGCGTCCGGTCCTAAGAGGTCGCAAGAGGCTTAAAAACCGGTCTGGTCTTCCTCGGTCGTACTCGGTTGCAAGAGTGTGAACGGGCCTTTACACTGGCTAACACGCTCCACACAAAGCACGGATGTCTCGAAGACCCTCGATGCAAGACGACGTAAGCTTTCGTGACATAATGCAACGCAAGGAAACGGTGCTGTACACGTGAACCGACCTTTAATCGTAAACCCCACCGAACAAACGCCAGCTGAAACGGACCTCAAACGAAAACTGGGACCAAGATGTAAGGCGATCAAAGTTGAGTTTCAGACACACGTCGTCATGGAATCGATAATTTGCTTTTTAGTTCCAGTCGTCGCCGGTCCTTCTTAATTGAGATTCCATCAAGGCGATGAACCGACCAGTAACGCTGACGCTGAACGTTCCACTTCCATGTCTGCATAATGACCTAAGCAACCGAGTCTGCAGTGGCCGTTTCGTATTCTAATCTTCTAGATGCCCTTACAAGTTAATCGACAATACAAAAAAAAAATATATATATATATAGATATCTTATAACAATTAAAAAAAAACGCTTTTTGATTAGCTGTTTTCTTGAGTGAAGCACTCGGATCTTGAGTCGAGAACAGGGAGCTTTTGTAGATCGTTTAGATAACTCTGATAACGACGCCGGATACTCGCAGACGCCTTTGCGCGTGTATCGTATCGTTATCGGGTGCCGTTATCGGAGGTGTTGGAACGCTTCACTAAAACTCTTTCGGAACGCTCTACTAAAGCTGCTCTCGGTTTCTGGGTTGTGCGACCGTGAAAACTTAAGCACGCACTAAAGCGTAGTCAGTTGCCCTTTAGTTTGAGCGCGATATCGTCCGTTGTCTTTCGTTTCGCAAGCTGCTCAAAGACGTCACTGAGAGTATAAACACAAAAACAGACATAACGGCACATTTTTAAACTTTAGACACATTTTGATGGAAAGAGGGGGAATCGGTGGCCGAGTGCGCTAACGCGCACCAGGGAACCTGGGTTCAATCCCCACCCCTGCCCCTTGTCGACAAGTATGAGCATCGTTCCGGCGTTCGGTCGTTTTTCACTACTTCGTGGTGCACGTCAATGACCCCAGGCTAGCACCGATATACCTTGCTGGCTAAACATCTTATTAGGGCTGACTAACTTCGTGTTGTCTAAACGTACGCACAACATAACTACTTTAGACTGAAATATGTCTTGTCCTGTCTGTCTTTGTGTTTATAGTTTTAGTTACCTCTAGCTGCGACCACCGTGCTCATTTTGTACTTCGCGTGAAAGGGCATAGGTGTTATATCTAGAGCTTACGCGCGGAAGCAACAGGACTTCATGCGAAGTTGCCGCATCCTTCAACAGCAACAACACGCGTCATCCTTCGCTCCTAATGAGCTACTTTCTCCATGAAGTATTAAAAAAAAAATATATATAACAAAAAATAGGCTTCATTTCAGGCTCAGTTAGGCACCAAAATCGAGAGAGACTTTCCCTCATAACCGACCCCCTCCACCCACCCAAACCCAACGCATCCGTCCGATGCTTTACCACATCGGGCTCCGGCCATAGCTTTCAATCTCCGCTTTCCTTCTCTCTCTTTTTCTCTCGCAGCGGGAGACAGAGACGAACGAAAAGAGAGAAAAAATAAAAGAAGTCGACAAGCGTTGGAGGAAACGACCCCAAAAGGCACTTCCCAAAATGGCCACGGCAATGGCGCATGGGCCCTTCGACACGCTTGCAGCGTCGCCGCTGTCGCAGCACCCCCCTCACCCCTAACCTCGAACCCCGACGGACATTCGTCTTCAGTTAACCACAGGTCGTGGCCCTTAATCCTCGCTTCGGAGCTCGGACCCCCCGCCTGCGACGGAGCCGGACGAAGAGGGAACCTCCGCGCTACACACCGTTTCACCCCACGATGGACCCCAGGGGGCGTTACTCAGCCAGCCCAGCCAATCCCACGCCGTATTGCGAATGTCACGTGACATTCGAGAGCGGAAGCGGCGAACACGAAAGACGCGAAGTCACGTGACGTGCTCGCAGCGCCGAGTTGGGTGGTATGGCTCGTAGCGTCGGTTTCGGTTCACCGTTTTGTAAAACAGAGTGTGTATACCCTTCCCAACGCACTTCTTACACCCCTTCGCCATTTTGTTTTTATTTATTTTATAACGCGTCTGCAGGCGGGGAGGGTGTCGTTGCTAAAGTGAGATTTCTGACTGGCTTCGAAATCGCGGCGCGGCTCCTCCGCGTTGTGTAGTAACTATGTCCTCCCCGTGCCTCTGCCGTCCGTGCTGAGGGACTGCCTTCACTCCCCCCTCCCAGTTCCCTTCGCTCTGTTTTTTTCCCCTTTCCCTCCCCATCTGGTTCCCCCTCATTTCCTGTCATTGCAGATGTGCTGTCGTTTCTTCTATGTATCTCATTGTTGCGCGCTTTTGTTTTGTCCAGTTTATCTCTCGCGTGGCCTCTTCCCCCACTTCTTGATTCGACCCGCAGTGTGGCCTATTTTCGGTCGCCGTTTTCTGGGGTTCGGGACCACGCTCGCAAGTACGGCTTGTGGGGTTCCACGACAGACGAGCACTTTCGAAAATGCACGCGCCACAAGTCTGGACGGTTCTCTTTTTGTCCCTTGATGTCTCTTCCTTCGTTTTCCCTAGAGCCACTAAACAAGCTACACTTCAAAGTAACGACATTTCAGCCACTTTGGTGCTTAAAATCACGGTTGCCAGTTATCTGAAGCTTTATCTGAAATCGCAGGAAACGGTTTTTCATCCTGCGGAAATGTTAAAACAGTTCGCGACACAGCAAAATGAGATCACCCGAGTTTCCTAACACGGTATCTGAAGCTGAGAAAGTCGCATTTTTTTTTTTTAATTGTGAAGATCGGGAGTTCCGTCTGCTTTGCACTAAGCACCGAGATGGCGGCGCCCACTAGCAGATCGGGGAACGGAGTGTCGATACTCTAAGCGCAGCTTAGAGTATCGGCGCTCCGTTTCTCCGATTCTCTAGTGTTCCTTATGCGGAAAGAAACTGAGGGAGAGAAGGAGATGAGAGCGTGTGGTGACGTCAACGTTCGAACGCCAACTCCACGCGAGGAGCAGACGACGCTCTTGTTCAGTCTGATTGGATGGGGGCAGCTGGTAGAGGGACAAAGGCAGCTAGGCTTCGCGTCTACCCGCTAAACCTTCCAATCCAAGCTCGGCGCTTTGACATCACTGCACACACTCAGAGCAAGATGGCGGCGGTCAGAGGCTTTATTCGCAAAACCGCCCTGATGCATGGTTCTTTGCATGACAGCGAAGGTAATGTGACGGTTGAGCTGAAGATACGCCGCATCGTTTGTTCGAGATTCATATATCGCACCGGTATTCGGAAGTCCAAGCTCAACAACCCTGCTGCGCGATAGTTAGTGCAGTCCACGCGTGTCCTTGAGCAAGGGACATGCCTTTAAAGCTACTTCCGGTGTCGGTGAATAAAAAAAAGGAAATATTTGGTTTAATTTATGCGCTGCTCGAAGATTCTCCTACGAGATTTTGTTGTCGAAGAGGAAAAAGGGTCCTTTTGACGTTCGAAACATGCACCTCTTGACAGGGGCGAATTTAGGAAACGTAAGCTCCCGAAAGTCAACTTTGTTTCAATAAAATCATTGATATACACCAGGCATAAGTTCAGTCTTTAGTGACATGGCAAATATTGGGTCAACAAAATAAATCCGGGCAACGTTTCGACCCTAACGTCATATCTCAACTCAACAGACTCCCTCCTCTCCCCTCCCCTCCCCTCCCCTCCCCCCCCCCCCCGCCCCCCCCCCCCCCCCCCCCCCCCCCCCCCCGCCCTTCAATCCGTCAGCCGCATCCCCCAGGCCTTACCCAATCCGTTTCTGCCCCTTGATGAAATAACGTAAAGCTAATCTAAGATGCAGCTACATATATCTTAAGACAACGTAGAATAGGGAAAATAGTCAGCTTCCGCGAGGAACCCGACCTCTTTTATTACGGTCCTTGAGCTGAATCCGAGTATAGATAGTATATTCATAGTGCTTTCTTCTATTCCATGAAATCTTCTTGTACGTAAAGTCGATACTACGTGGCTGCGGGGATGGATAACTGAAACCAAACGCGAGTTGCTGTTTGGATGATGGGACGTATGAAGTATGGCGGTGCATATTGATTTCCTTTGCGAATGATCGAATGGAGAGTTTAATAAGTGGAATCCACGAAAGGCTCGTCTGTATAGAGCTATAGGCCAACGCGCTGGTTATACAAACAAGTCCGCGTTCGCCTACACCGGGTGTGGGCATTGCGCGTGCGCAAAAACCAGATCCGCCTGAGGTGAAGCGTCTGCGCATGCGCAGTACCGACAACAGCGCCACCCCACCGGTGTGACGTCATTGTTTTGATACCTTCTGTTTTTTTGTTGTTTTTTTTTTTTTGTATTTTCTTTTTCTGAAAAACAGACCGTTTTGTTTTTCTCTTTTTTAAGAGGAAAGGAGACTTTTTTTCCTCTTAAAAAAGCGAGGCGAGGAAGCTACATTAAGTGTTCCGAAATGTCGCTTTTGTGTCTAGTGTAGATTGTCCTGTCCCGAGATATCCTCAGAACGCGGAGACCTATGCATTGCTGATTGCAAGAAGTGATAGAAACTGTTTGGACGGCCTTTGACGCAACGGCAGTTTTGTTTAGCGACAAACTATCATACTTCGGCGAGAATCCAACACTAACGTTTATGTCAGCCAGAACCCAAAATATACCGACGGCCTGTAACGAGCGATAGAGCCATTACGTTTGCAGCAAAAATACACACAACCTCAGAAGGGGAAAAAAACTAAATTCGAACACGTGTTTCCTTGTCGTTCTACACATCTAAACTGCCGTCCCAATCTTTTGTCTCCTCGATCACGTGCACCCCTCCCCCCTCTTTCCCTCCCCTCACCGCAGCACGCATCCCACACCCCTCCCCACCCAACCCCCTTCGGCAGGGTACGATCCTCACTCCTCAAGTTTCATTCGGATGCAAGAGATGGCGCTGGCGTACATGCCATTTCCACCGGCCGTACGTGACGTGCACCTCCCCCCATTTCTCTCTCTAGTTGCCTAAGTGGCGCATGCGCGGTGAAAACCTCTGTCCACCTTGCGCGCCTGCAAGTGTCCGGGTAGGGGGGACGGCACAGGCAGTCATCCAAAGCGAATAGCTAAGCCCAGCCTTGTGCGCGACATCGTCTGCGTTCGAATGGATATGTGATGTTCAACGTGACGTTCGTATGAATCGGATCTCTGTCTGCGCGAACCGAGGGAGAGAAGGGATGTAACGGCTACAATGTCCAAGATGTATTCGCGTTGCTTCGTTTGCCTTATGGCTTCGAATTCGTTTCGTTCTGTGAATACTTAGATTCCCCTTTTTTTTTCCTTCTTTTTAGTGATGGCTGCTACGTGTTTTGCTACATCGTCTGCTTTCGTTTGACTAGGCGCCTTTCTTTAGGCGGTCATGGTTAGTGTCTGCTTTGGCTGCTTTCTTTTTGGATTTGTCTTTTGGCTTCGGTTTGGCCGTTAGGAAAGCCATGGATTCGCCACGTCCGCTAATGTCCCCCGATCTCGCGGACACGTCCCGTCGGGGGAATAACGCGAACATTTTTTTTTGGCGCCTCACCATTGTCCCTCCCCGATCACGAGTTGTCGCGTTCGGCTAGACGTGAGTCGGCGAGAGTTGAAGCTGCGTCAGCGCCGATGTCTTCGACCTGACGCACGTTCTGCGTGGACGTGCGCTCCCCCTGCGTGCGCGTGCTGATGTTTCAGGAATACTAGTTTCGTGCGTATACCCGTGTATGTATATTAGTTTGCAAGCAGACATGCTTAGAAAGCTAGTCTGACCACCGTGGATGAAAAATGCCTTCTTTGGGTGCCAGTCTGTCAGTCGTGGGCGCACCTTCGCAAGGCACGACTATCAGACGACCTACCCACGCCGGTAGCAAGATGGCGACGCCCATATTGGCAAACGTCTACATTTATACCCGTTTGCAATTAGCCACGCTTGAAAAGCTAGTCTGGCAACTGTGGACGGAAATATACTGTAGACCTTGCGGTATACGCAGGAAACAATAAACCAAACAGAAACAACGCTGAATGCATACCACATATTCGGATACGCACTCAAACAATTTAACTAAACAAAAGCAAAATGCACCTAACCACAAAATAGATGGGATGAGAAGCTTAAACGCAAATAATTAACTCGAGTGGTGCAAGCGTAAACAAACCAACAATCATTTTGAGAGACCCTCGTAACATGGCAGAGGTTTCCCTGGCATGGGGAAGGGCTATTAGTCACTTCCCCATGCCAGGGGAAGGAACTAATAGCCCCTTCCCCTGGCAAATGCCAAGCGCTCTGCGCTAGCAGTCGTCGAGCGGTCGGCCTCCGTGAGCGATCGGTCACGTGATCCATCCCAGTGGCACGCGCTGCGGAGCAAATCGAGCATAACGCTCCCAGCGCCACCGCTTCCAGAGCGTCTGCTCTCGCCTTTGGACAGTTGCGGTTCCCATTGCTAACTTGCTGAAAGTATGAAGTTCTAATCTGAACTTTATGCTTTGACAAAAAATTGATTGTTTACTACTTGATTAACGGTGACCCCGACGTTAAGACACAATTTATTTTTTCTTACAGTTATATAAGCCTGATGAAGACATGAAGACAACTAGAAGTACTTGTACGAGATGTGGGATGCTATTAAGCAATACCAAACACGTATGCCATAAAGCGATCGTCATCTCCGAAGGCGACTTCCATCTCCAGGGTATTTGGCGTGTTGTCTCGTAATTATTCCAATTACATTACAAAGACCACACAACGAACAAACGACAAACCTAGCTCTTCATCCGAATAGGCGCGCACAACGCCTTCGACGTAACGTGGTATCTTGGGCCTCCTCGCTGGCAAGCCAAACGACTCGGCAAACACTTCGCCGAGAACGGCTGCCTCGTCGTCACTCGAGCTGGAGCTAAGCTGGTATCTTCGTCGCTGTCACTGCGTTTTATTAAACCTCCTGAAATTAACTGCAGAGATGTCATCGCCGCAGTATGCTCGGGCGAGTCGGTCATGACGAGGGGAACGAAAACAAGCACACCAAGAGAGCCCGCCCAGCAATCGAAACATAAAAGCCGCGAAACTCCTTGTCGATAACGAAACTGAAACGTTGCGAGAGACGACTACAGATCGTATACTCTTCCGATAAGGGCTGCGCGGAGAACTACTCCGGACCGCTCGACGCGCTCCGCCACTATTCCACGGAGCGGTTGGAGCCGCTCAGCGAGCGCCCCACTGGCTCCAGATCTACATCGGCACGCGGAGAGATTGCTCTCATCTCGCGAGAGAAACAAGAATCCGCTCGGCGAGCGCGCGCCGAGCGCTCGCTATTTGCCAGGGGAAGGGGCTATAACCTTTAAGCCATGGTCACACTGCGCATGCAGCATATAAAAAAAAAGACAGTCTACAAACACGAGTCGCCGCAATGTCCGTGGTTTGAATGCCGCGTGCCCAAGTTTCTTCTTGAACTCATCTCCATGCGGCCTTCGAAGCACGAATCTCGCGGTGATCTCGCGTTCGAATTTGTATGCAGACTGTCTTTTGTATCATATACAACCAGTGTGACCCCGGTTTCATAGTGTTGCTCCGACACTCGCGCACAATGTTCGCCTAACGGCCGGTTCAGACACTTGCGTTTGAGTGCGTTTGACTGCGTTGCGTCGAGAACCGAAAGTGAGTAACCGGCACATCTGTGCTTTGTTGGAAGCGTGGACTCCAATTCAAGAAATCATCTTGGCACGCGATATAAGCAGCAGGGATGTCCTGGTTTCTCGCTGCCGCAACGCAGTCAAACGCAGTCAAACGCAACTGTCTGAACCAGGCTTAACGCCTCAACCTCTATGCACGTTACTATACATGCTCCTAGGGTGCCTTCATGTGCGCTCTGCTTAGGGTGGTGGCATCTCGCCATTTTGTCACACACGTTTATTTTTATTTTTTGTTCAGAAGCGCGTGAAAGAGCGTGTCCCTGCACGTGCTTGTGGCGCTGACTGTGCTATATGGCGACATTTTGTTTTCGTCGATTTCTTTGTATTTTTCCCGTGAGCGCGTGCTGTCGGCATGTGGTACTACAAAGAGTGGCATCACCCTAAACAGAAGGACATTGAGGCACCCTACATGCTCCGTTTCACTCACCTCACTACAATGGACCGCAGAGGATTAAAACGAGCCATCGACGCGAGTTTAAAAAGGGGATGCAACAATTTCTTACTTTCAGTGAATACCGTTCAAAATTATTGCTTGGCGTTCAAAAGTCTATAAAATACGCTTGAGCTTTCATTTTTTTTTCTTTTTTTTTCCTTTCAGGCATTGGCCCTTTTATAATGTATTAGATAAAACGAGCAGTGTTCACCCCCTCAACTCGCTGTCATGAACAAGCGGCCACCTGATCTGGAGCCGATTATATGCCACCAATAGTTTCGTTTGATTCACCTGCACCGCTCGTATCTCAATACGCAGACCGGAGGTACGCTGCCGTACACTTCTCTGCACCGGCGCAGGAGGTGCGGGTAAATGGAACGAAGCTGTCTTATCATATACACACGCGCCGGGGTTAGAAAAGCATAGGGCACTTTCGCCGGATTCCACGCGTTGTTAAGGTTCGCCTATATTCCCGTCATCGCAGCGACCGGGCACTAGCCACTACCCGAATCCACGTCGAGGCGTCGATTGAAACCAGTCAAAATCGAATGCTCACGTAGTTAGTTGTCCACTGTTTGATCCGCACATTTAAACATCGACATCGCGTTGTTGACAACGCCGACAATGCAAATCCCCGCAACTTCGTCATCAGGTTTTTTTGCGAAGGAGAGCCCAAAAGAAAAAAAAAAAACACCTCCATTTCTCTCCTTGAAATTACGCGGTGGCGACGAGGCTTCTTGGTAATTCTGGCGTCACTTCGGGGTTTGGGCGCCAGTGCCAGCAAAGTTGTGTAAAGTGGGAAGCGTCCCTACCTAATACCGTCGTCCCGTGACTTTCGAGGGGAGTGCAGCGGCCAACACCACCTAAAACGTGATGTCATCTCCCGAGCCGAACGCCGAGCGTCCTTCCGTCGCGTTCATTGGACACGAGGCCCAGCCGAACGTTGACGTAGCGCTCGTGTCCAATCGGCGTTTTCGCTCACTGGGATGACGTCAGAGCGCTATATTGCACGGGTCTTGATTGTTTATAGGTGGCGCTGCGGCGAGGCGCTGGTGCGTCGTATGCACCTTTTCCACAAGGGCGCAGCCATCTTGAATGGCGTCGCTTCTGGTATGCGGTAAAACATCGTTGCGATCTCTCCACGCCGCTGGAAGGTGTTTACGCAAAATGCGTGATTTTCGCACCAATAACTTCTCGCATATTCCAGGTTGAAATGATTTATTTTTTTTTCATTCCGCATATTAGATACGGAACCCACGTGACCGAGAACGACAGAAAACAGAAAACGGCTATAGTTTGATGTGGCTAGCAGGCGCCGCTGGATTGATCGGGCTCGTATCATCCGCCGTTCGGCGGACAACCACGACGTTTGGCCTTTTTAATATTACCCACGCTCTACTTGGTTCCGCTCCTTTTGACATTATAAAAATAATTAAATCTTCAAAACTGACAAAAAAAAAACAAAAAAACGCTATAGCGCCGTTCTTGCGTGCCGCTCTGCGGTGCTTGCTCAAAAGGAAATCGACGGCGCCGCGTTTTTTTTTTCCCCTTTATTTTCTCATTCAAACTCTGATTTTTTTCTTTTCTTCACCCTCTTCCATTTTCTTAACCTCTACCCACGATCCCTTCTCCCTCATCCTTTACTCGTCAGCCTCCCCCCTCAAAAACCGCACCATCCATATCCATTCGGCGGCCCGAAGATCCGCGATCGAAATTTCTCC
This sequence comes from Ixodes scapularis, assembly GCF_016920785.2. Classification (NCBI taxonomy): domain Eukaryota; kingdom Metazoa; phylum Arthropoda; class Arachnida; order Ixodida; family Ixodidae; genus Ixodes; species Ixodes scapularis. Next base: position 78,295,555 of record NW_024609839.1, on the reverse strand, counting down.
TCAGCGTCACGAGATCATTTCATTAATGGACTCAAGCGGCAATCAAAAAATCCTTCTTCCCCACTTTCCCTAATTTCCCCTCTCCCGTCTTCTTCGGGCCTCCGTTCGACCCTAAGAAAACGGCACGGTATGGTCTATAATACGCGCTCGACGACCCAATAGGCCGCCACCTTTTCATCACCTGACCCAGCTCTCTGAGCTACGGACGGGAGCATGACCAGGTGGTGGAAGATTCAGGTACGACTGCTCCAACGATAACCTTGCTTCCACTGCACTGTAAGCTTAGGGGCGACCAGGGTTATAGTTCATCCCACTCCCTCTTTTCTTTAAATTTTTTAGATCATTCGTGTCTCCATATAGCTATAACCCGCTTCACCTTACAATGGATCGCAGAGGACGCCACGACATATCCGAGCCAATCCAATCCGGAGAACAAGTCGTCTGCTTCTTGCGGAGGAGCTGCGATGAGGTCATAAGGACGCCGAACTCTTATTGGCTGATTGAAACAAATGGTTAGTAGACTTCAATGCTAGATGCCTTGAGGTCTACCCACTATTTTTTTTCAATCAGCCAATCAGAGCTCGGCATCGTTCTGACGTCACCACCACTCCTGCTCAAGAAGGAGTGTCACGTGACCTTGGGAGGGGCCGCGGCGACGCGCGGGAGGGGACGCGTTGTCACGTGATGCATTCGCGATGCTGGACTGGCTGGAGAGAGATCACGTAGTGTCCGGTGCGGTTCGTCCGCGAGGCCGAAACGGAATCATCTTTATAGTTGAGAGAGTTCTCATACATTTATGAGTGCCGCGACCCTCCGGATGTGGCTATTTATAGACGTCGCGCATCTCTAGAGGGACGACGTCGCGGGGGAGACGAGGAGCGAGGCTGACAGGGGGGGCCGCCATGACAGTTGATGGTCATCTTGGACAGGAAGAGCGGACAGATGGGGCAGTCCTTCCCTCCTCTTCGCGGTTCTGTCCCCATCAATTTCGGCATCAACCATCGCTCCCGGAGGAAGTCCTTTCCCGCTTGAGAAGAAAAAAAAAAATGATTTTTTGTTTTTGCGTTGTAAGAAGATGCGTTTCCAAAGACTAGTCCTTAGTTAATATCGGCATCGTTAAAAAAAAGAAAAAATCTTTTGACCATTTTTTTTTCGCCAACTCCACTAAATGTCCTGTCCTCGAAAAAAAAAAAAAAATGAAATGAAATGCATTTAATTGAAACCTTTCGCGTCAATCAAAGGGCGCATTTTCCGTATAGAAGCGTTCGAATATAGCTTTTTAAAAGGGTCACTGAAAAGAAAAAAAAATGTTTTTTTTTGTTTTTTTTTTTAAACAGTGTAATGGGACACACGCGTCAAAATAATGAATTTTACACGAGAAAAAAAAATTAGAGCAACATTGGCGGCGCGAAATGTATTTCAAATTCTGCGCGCAAAGTTCATAACGTCACGGAATGGTCATACACTCTTTCCACTTCAACGAGCTGGCCGAGCCGATCCACCTCTCTGCCACGCGCGAAATGCCGAGAGAGAAAACACATGGAAAGGAGGTAAATACCGACCAAATCGCGTGTCCCGCTGTCAATATTGCTCTAAAAACTTTTTGGCGTAAAATTACGCGAAAAAAAAAATTACGCTGAAATTTTGTTCAGAGCAATACACGAAACTCTAACTACTTTCACTCTATCCGAGTCAAAAGCAGTCCATGTGTACGTAAGGTAGACGTAGCACATGACTACCAACCGCAACCTGCCTTTCGATTTAAAATGCGTTCGATCCTTCTTTTTGCTTTTTGGGGAAGTGCTCGTGTGATCGTGGGGGGGGGGGGGGGGGGGGGGGAGGGGGGGGGGGGAGGGGGGGGGCGGCGGGGAGGGGGGGGGCGGCGGGGAGGGGGGGGAGTGGAGCCGCACTTTAACACGCGAAGAGCCGCAGCTTGGCCACCCCTGACCGATACCGATGTCCGGTGCACGGCGACAAGTTCGGCGATTTTTTCCCAGAGTCGTCCGTCCGTCGGCAATGAACTACGCGAGGAGACTTAGCCGAGCTGAACACCGCGTAATTTCACGTAACACTGAACTTCGCGAACACCACGTCGCCCATACTGCATGCGCAGCGCCAGTCTAGGTAACCGTCATGTTCCTGTCGCTATAGGCCCGAGATCTCTCGAGAGAGCTTCCCGCAAAAGCCCACAACGCAAACTCCCCAGCGTTGCGTGCGTACGCAATAGCGCTTCTGCTGCGTTCTGTAAGTGCACACTCCCGACCCGCAAGTTCTTTGCGTACGTAAAGCTTTTTGCTATTACGGCGTGTGTGCAGCCCAACATCGTGCCTTTTGTATGATGCATATGACCAGCGTCAGTGCGGCTCAAGAGCATGCGAAACTTCAGGTCGAGGGTTATAAAGAAAAAAAAAGAGAGAGAGAGAGAGAGAGAGAGAGAGAGAGAGAGAGAGGGAGGCGTGTGTCGGTTGACATGTAGGGATGGTAAAGTGGAAGGATGTGGTTATTGCTAAAACCTCTGTCTTTTTTGTCTTTTTTTTATGCTAGCCATTTTATGTCAGTTTGTGGAACTTAGAACGGCATGCACTGATCGAGTACGTCGCGTACACAAGACACGTATAGTTTCGCTGCAGGCACGACAACTATTCGCGACTCTAGCGACCTATAGGGGGCGCCACAACCAAACAAACATGGCGGCTGAGTCCAGGTCGCGTCGGCTCGGCCGGGCCGCCTGAGCAGGTGGCGCGTTCAATTTAACAGATTTTCTTTTGTTTAATGCCCAATTTTATAGGTATCTGAACTGAGACGGTTAAGTGTAGCCGATGCACATAAACTTGCAAAGCATAGTTTTGTTTTCCCGGTGTTTTTTGTTCTTTTCATGACGAACTTTCGTTTCAGAGATTTCGTTCAAAACCGAAACTATGGGCTCCGGAGATACAGTAACATACTAATCAATTTTGATCATCTAAGGAAAGCGGCGATGACTACACAATTGTTCCACCGAGAGCAATTTTCAGCTAACTCGCATGCCACGACCATGCGACTTATCTGTCCTCGAAATCGAGCTTCTGTGCGTATCCGCGTTTAAGAAACAGCTGCAGTCGTCTGCTCGGTCAAAAACACAGGCTGCAGGAAAATTACGAAAATTAAAGGGACCATGAAATGACTTTTTTACTTTTTCCACATAACTTTTACAATAAACCGTCAATGTTCACTGAATGCCGAACAGGCATCCGTTTTCGTCTCGGTTTATTAACTTCTACACAAAAAATTAATGAAATATCGACTTTTTCTTGACCGCAAAACAAGCCGTGACGTACGATGTTTCTGGAACCGGAAGTTCTCTCTGCAGTAGGAGATGGGAGCGTTAGCGAGTTGGGGTGCGCCGGTGGGTTTTACTGCGCCGATGTCACCGACGTATTTTCTGAATCGGCGCCTCTCATCGCCGCATCGCAGCTGAACGAAATTCAATGAGATACGTTGCGCTACAGCGACAGCATGGGACTAGTCCCATACGCCGGTATGCCTGTTGGGAAGTGCAGATGGGAACAATTTGCCGCGGCGTTTTTCGCGGTCTCGGAGATGCAGGAGCGAGCCGACGTTAAAAAAGATACGTTTGAACTGTCAGCAAGAGCCACGTAAATACCTGTTCACACTCGGAGCGGACGCGCGCGTTTGATGAAGTGCTGTATTCGCGCTGTTGGTAAGCGCTTCGGGACCGATCTTTTACAATTGCAACTCGATACTGACGCGACACTCGGCAAAGAAAGGTTGGACCGGTATTGCACGTATACCTCCCACGAACTGTTACAGCTCGACAGTGACGTGCAGTCTGTCAGAATAAAAATGGCATACCAATAACAAAGTGTACATACCGTGCTACGAAGGTAATCCATACAGCGTTTATTTCAGCTCTATATCACACAAAACAAGGAGAGGATCGACGAGGGTCCCTTTTCGACGAGTGTTCGTCAACACTGCCTCGGAAAACAAGGGGAAGAGATTGACCTCACCTCTTAACCTAAAATTGAGGTCAGCGATCAAACTATAATACGGAAGGGTCCACAAGGGTAGCGCGGGCATATTCCATTCAGTACGCCAGCCGGTCGTAGGCAGACGGTCTTGCGACGAAGCAACGCTGCGCCGAGTCGGAGTGCCTGCTAGGCCTATATTCTGAGAGTTTCGTCGGAGCGGGATTCGCGGCTGTTGTCGCTCTTCTCGGGTGTTTGTGGATCCAGTGTTCTTGTTCGTCGTGGTTTGTTTTAAGTACATTTCTTTCTTGCTGCTTGAAGTCGGCACGCGCGAGATGAACACGTAGAAAAATAAACGTTCAGTCAGTCCGAGTTTTGAGAGGAAGGAAACCAAAGGAAATAACCGTTCTCAACTTGGCCCTGCCCTACTGCGCACGCGCAGTAGTTGCTTCGTTTACCACACGATAGATGGCGCTTGGCTCTCAGCATTATCAAATTTGGCAATTTTCGCCACACATCTCTAATTATGCTACAAAATGTGGATCTGAATATTATTTAACAAAACTTTTAGGAAACATTCGCCGGCTATTTATTGTTTACGATCGCGGTGCTGGTGAGGTAGGCTCTTACCCAATAGGCGATGTGGATTCGGCTGACGTGCACCGATTCTGCGTATGCATCGTAGTGAAAAGGCAGAGCTTTCGAAGGAAAGAAGTCGCAAAAGAGTCCAGTTTTCTTTTAAAAGTTCTATAGCAAATAATTTTTTTTTGGCTCCCTAGTCTTGTGTTTTTGTGTTCCTTTTCACACCTTTTACGACGTGCGGTGGATGAAATTTGATTTTAAAATCATTTCATGGTCCCTTTAAGCAAGCGCTTCTTGAGCCAAGGAACATGTTAACCCGCCGGCGCCCCACTAAGCAGCTGATACTCGTATTTCAGTTCAGGTTTTAGTAGCAATCGAGAAGTCATTTTGACGAGCGGGTTATGTATTATATTACGTACTATGTGCCACTAAAGCGATATTGGTATATTCTTTAGGTTGAAATATGAGCTTAGTTGACTAGTTTGTAAGTGAACTGCTGAATAAAAGTATATTTGACAGACAGAGAGATACTAATTAAACTTATCCAAATGGCTCTAGCCGGCAGCACGGTCACAAACTGAAGAGAGTCTTCATCGGAGATTCACGCAGAACCTCTCTGCATTGAACTTTTCTTTGAATCCTGACGGAGAAAATGAGTATTTTTTCGTGGCCGGTGAACCTGATCAATGTAGACGTATATTGCTGCTGGCTTCGACGGGGGTTATAATATAAACACTGGAGGCGCGATAGATCAAAATGCAGTGACAGCTTCTAACATTGCGAGACTCATTCCCCATTTTTGAAAACAGATCGTTTCCCTCACTCACCATTTGTAGCGAGCAGGTTTTCCTGGATCAAGTAATTGCGAAATCAGCCCAACTCCTTCGGTGTGGTCCAGAGACGTTTTCGGCGAAAAGCAGCCAAGATGAATAGCCAACGCACCGACCGGCGTGGGTGGCTCAAACTTGAAGCTAACCGAACACAACCAAACTCAAGAAAAGCAGCTATCGAACCTTCCCATTCACTTGACTGCAACATTGATGTTCCCTCCAGTATCAGTTACCAAGCAGTCGTCACTTTGAATGTGATTCGAGAAAGACAAGAAATCAAAACGTTTTTCCGTGATTCCTCCCGATCCAAGAAATCGAAAGCACGCGACCGTGTGTTGTGAAGTAAACGGGCTTTCAAACACGTGATGGAAGAAAACAATCTACTGAGGCTTCACCACACTAATGAACACTCAGGCAAACTTAAGAAATTTTCAGACCTTCATGACATTACACTGTTCGCCACCGCGCCGACAACACGTGTCCGCGAAAGCACCGAGATACGCGGAGGGGCGCGGAGCGACCTGGTCCGGCTGGTTCCCGGTTTTCCTGCTTGGTGGCTTCCGTTTTGCTGGAGTCGCGAATAGAGTTATCTGAGAGCATGCTTTAAGAATGTTCGAAGCAGGTTTTTGCTTCGTATACAGATGTATGCGCTTCCAACCTTTTCGGCAGACAGTCTTTTGTACGACTAATGTGCGCAGGACCGTCAGACAAAGGAAGCAACGCCCGCCTCGGATTCTGCAGGCTGTCCGCGATGTATTAGTAGCTGAATTCGACCGCAATGATTTACTCAAATATATGTTTTCCGTCCGGAATATACTGATTTGTCGAGCTGATATTAGGCGCAAATACGGCCAACCCGAGTAAAACGGTAGAAAGCGTTTGACCCGACTAGGACGTGCAAACTTTTTGGGGGGAAAGAAACTGCGCGGTGCTGAGACGAGTCTCAGACTCATTGTTTTTTTATTTTTTTTTTCCTCAATCAATTTCAAAGTAGCAAAAAAAAAAAAAGAATTAATCTTAAAACAGCTAAAAACATAGACGTTCTGTGCTGAAAATGGAATTCAGAAAATGTCAAAATGAACGAGCTTTGGGGCAATAGAAAAGAACAAAAAGAAAGAAAGTTAGATCAGAACCGCGTAAATGTGACTTGGGGCTCATGACCGATTAAAAACAGGTTTTAAAACAGAAATGCCTCTACAGAAAGTAGTTACAGTCTTTCAAAAACAAGGAAAATCGAACGTAGAAAAAAAAAATCAGAACACGTCAAGTAAAACCTAACCAAATTACACAAAAATAATAAGACACGAGAATCCAAAATACAAATTCATATCTACAAAATCTCGGGAAGACGGGGAAAAAAAAACCAACTAATATCTCTCTTAGAGGTCCTATATCGATCCAACGCGATCACTCCCCCCCCCCCCCCCCCCTTTCTCCCACTTCCTCCCCTTTCCCAACAGTGGCCACTGTGACGGACGTCCAACGGCCACGTCAAAATCCTCAGTAATTGACAGCTGTGACAGCTACCGCTAAACAAAAGACAAGAAAACAAAAAACCTGCCGGGCCACCGCTTCTCTCTTTCTTCATATCCCCATCAGTTCCCGCGCTTCCTTCGGACGTTTTCCCCCTTTTCCTCGTCTCTTTTTCAATCTTTTCCACCTCCTCCTCTTCCTCCTTCCTCGATTCTCGTCCCAGTTAACAGGCCGCTTGTCTTCGCAAAGCCCAACTCTGCTCCGCGTACACCTCATTCAGGCGACACCGAACGTCGAGTAAGTGGACGAGCTCAGGCGGGAAAGCGCGAAAAAATCATGTCCGCCTTATCTCACCTTTCCTGTTGGGTTGTTGCACGGCGAGGCGGAGTAGGTCACCTTTGGTGGAGTTGCAACTGTCGAGTTATACGCGTCGCAAACTTAGAAGGCCGTTCTTTTTCTAGCGAACCGTCCTAAAAAATGACAAGTTCAATAGAAAATATTTAGACGCTCGCGTTCTCTGGCTAACTGGATCTTCTCATCACGAACCCACCAAGTTATCTCACCATTTCATCATGAACTGATCCTGATCAATTCATGATGTGATGGCGAGTGACTTCTTGAACTCTGGTCAGTTGATGACGTGACAGTGAGTGACCTCGTAAACTCTGCATAGTTCACGAAGTCACTCACCCGGTCACCTCAACAGATCAGAGTACACAAAGTCGCTAAACCGTGACATCATGACTTCATTGGACTTTACGAAGTCACTCGCTATCAAATCATAAACAATATTGTATCATTAACTCATCCCGCTCCCGAAGTCGCTCGCACTCACGTCACGACCCCATCAGGCTTCACAAAGTCGCTCGCACCCAGTCACTTCAAAATCACGCGGTGAGCGTGAGTGAGCGAATTCATGAGTGATTATGCCGCAGAATGTTTAGCTGCCCGCTGCTGTGTCCTCTCTCGATATCGTGAAAGTTGTCCCCACAAGGGACACGTGAAACAGTAGGGATTTTTAGCAAACCGTTGCCGCGTTCCGGGTACCGCGCTACCGGAGCCTAGGAAGTAGAACGTTTCGAGTAATACCATGACCGTGGGGCGCGCGCTTAAAAGCATGCTTAAAAGGCTCTGGCAGTACGGTACGCAGAACACGCCAACGGTTTGCTAAAAGTCCCCGTTGCTGACGAATAGAAAACTAGCGAAAATCTAGGTTTGCCTTCGGCGTCACGAAACACATTGTGCGTTGAACAAGCCGGCATCGAAATACACTAGAGTAACTGACAGAACGATGATGGCAGGGCACCTCTTTAGCGTGCCTCCAACATGCGCTCATTGCCTTCCGTTGTGCTTGGGCTGTGCGATCATCCTGAAAGCCCGCCCCCCCCCCCCCCCCCCCCCCCCCTCCCCCCCAGGATATGCCGAGGTGTAACCAAAGGCCGCGTTCGATTTGGGGACAAGTGAAAGTCCTCCCTACCATTCCCATCCTTTCAAAAACTATTTATAAAAAATAAAAAGAAGAACACCGTCACTAGACAACACGTGTCAATTACGCGCGCAGTAGCATAACCCGGACGCGCTAGTCCGCCTTGTTAAAAGTCCTTTCAACCCCCTGATTTTTACCAGTCATTTATTCTTTCTATTTGTTTATGCGAAAGCGGAAACCCTTGACGCCCGTTACTTCTCGTTCTTTTCCTGCTTTCGGGGGTGGTTTCTTTTTTTTGAATTATAGTTTATGTATATTTCGTTGGGGGCGCACAGTGCGGGCAATGAAACCAGTCAAGTTCATGGGTCGGCGCTTATTTTCACGGGGGACACATTAGCCCCCCCCCCCCCCCCCCCCCCCCCTCCCCGGCCTTTCCTAAAACCTCGGGTTCACGCCATCCGTGCCCTTCAAAAAAAAAAAAAAAAAAAAAAAAAAAAAAGATCGTTTAGACACAAAAGTTACAAACGCGAAGAGCCTACAGGAGCCAGTCCCCGAAAAGGGCCTTCTCCATCACTTGGCTTGTTTTATGGCCAACAGCGGCTGCTACTAAGACTGTCTCGCGAGCCTCAAATGTGAATTTACACATACGTGCGCGCGCGCGCACGCCTCGACGCACACACACGTGCGCCTCGAATGGCGTGTGTGTATGTGCCACGGTGCCCGAGGGTGCAGAGAGCGAGAGGAAAAAAAAAAAAAGGGAAAGGGGTGCCGTGCGGGGAAGTGTCATTGTTATGGCTCGCAATAAAGAGGCTTTCCTCTTCATGCCGTTCTAATTTTTAGCGGTTTTTCGTAGTCCTCCTGTCGTTGTCGTTCGTACGTTCGGGGAAAAGAAAATGACACCAGAAAAAAAAGAAATACTAATATGGCGTATGGGATGAAAAAGGGTAAGATGAGCCCTTGTTTGTGTTCGTGACTCATGGTTTTACGTCCTCTCAAAAAGGAGTCGGGAATGGTGGTGAGGTATCACGTTGGGTTGAGGGGAGATGTGTTTGACCAAAAGCGTCGCTGTGGTCATGCTTTCCGTGATTGGCCAAACGACTGGCGTAAGAACATTGTTAGACTCAACTTTGACGCTGCTGGTTCGTCTTTTTTTCCGAACGCCGTGTGCTACCAACGCAGCGACGCTAGTTTGGGCTCCAAGCTAGGCTTCCAAACAGACCGCGGGGCGCGCCATCACCCCTCGCTTCGCTCGGGGAAACTTTATTATAATTTCAGGCCCGAGGCTTCGAGTCTCGTCGGAATCACCAAGGGTTCAACAGGCGACCGCTTTCCGCTTTCAGCGTTGTCGACCTTCACGCGCGTCCGGTTTTGGCTTGCATCGTGGCGTTCACGCAGACGGCATTCGGAAGGTTGCGTCTACAGTTGCTGGCTTCACACGCTTCGTTCGCGCCAACCACTCAGTTGGGAAACTCACCATCGAAACGCGGACCGCTCGCATCCACCGAGACCAAACTAAATACGATAACAGCGCCATCCTTTAGCCACGAGTAAAAACATGAAAGTTCATTTATATTGCTACTGCGAAATAGCACTGCAAGATGGCGCTACCGGCACATGCGCGACTCGACCTGAACCGATACGTGCAGAAGCGCAGTTCCCGAAGTGACCGCTGCGGGAAAAATGGAGGCGTTGCGATCGCCATTAGTTCCGTTCTCAAGTACGGATCGAAGCCACTTTTTCAAAGATGTTTTTAGCTCGCAATTCGGACGAAGTTTCTTGTACCGCACCATAAAACTAAACTACAAATGTGCAAAAAAAAAAAACTATTTTAGATATGGCTTATACGCCGACAACCCGAAGGTCTACGGATACGACACGAGAGCAAATGCAAGCACAGTACGAACGAAACATAATATCCGGTTACCTTATCGGCCCACGCAGACCAAGCCTCGAACCCACGCCCTGAAACAACACAGAACGCACTAAAACGTACGCTGAAACAATACAGATTCCCCCAGCCTCTCCCTCAAACGTAGATCGGTCAGTCGCGCGACGGCGCCGCGATAACGCTATCGCACCACTGCGGTCCCCACCCCCGCGAAAACTGGACCGCACGCTGAAAGGCAGTCAGTTAACGGATGAGTTACTCCTTTATCACTCCCCCATACTCCTCCTCTGAACTACAGTGACTCCCCTTTTTGGCGGGGTGTCGTTCACACCGAGTGAGGAGGGAGGGGTGTATTTTTTCATGCCGGAACGAGAGGAAACCCGATGCGAAAAAAAGAAGCGACTTACCTAATCGCGTTTGGGGGGACGCGGTTCAGAGGACCCGATGCGACTCTTGCCACTGGCACACGCGCCTTCTGCTCGACCTAAGGCTGTTCGGTTCAGGTGCGACACCGCAAATTAATGATCCGGTCGCCGCCATCTTTGGGCTCTTTCGGGAGGCGGCAAAGGAGCGTCGATAAGCGGGCTTACTTTTTTTTTCTTTGTGTTGTCACGTTTTATTTAAGGAAGGAAAAAAAGAAAGGGGGGGGGGGGGGCTGGTAAATAGAGAACCAGGAAAGAGAAAAACATTTTTTTTTTTATTGAGCTCAGATTATGAGCACGGTGCCTCAGTCCAGGCTCCTTCTGGTGGAGCATTCAAGAGAAGACTGGATGTACGCAGCCCGCAGGTAGGTAGTCCTGATCTTGGAGTGTAATGCCCGTAGTCAGCCATCAGGCATAGTGGGGGAAAGCTAGGAGAGCGAGGTGGAGCTATAGGAAAGGGACGGAGACGGCGACGACAGATTCATAAAATGTGACAGGTTTTCGGGCGGTCGCCGAAGAAATAGAGGACGGAGCCGGAATGGGAGAGTGGACCCATAATCTCAGTGTCTCCGTTTGCGCTCTTGTTTACGTTCGCTTGTCTATGTCCTCTTGCCCCAGGGTCACCGATCCATCGTCTATATCGCTTCTATTCGGCGACAGGAGCTCAAGACTGCAGCACAAGCTCCGCCTCCTGCCAACACCTCCCTATACACTCGTTTCACTCTCCAAGTACGACCGCAGCTGACGTTGCGATTTGATGCAGCCATTGGCCAAAAGTGCACCGTCATGGCACTCGGTGTCTTTGTGCGTTTACCTATTTATAGCGCAGAAAGAAGCCCAGGATGACACGTCGCATTCTCTGTGCGTCACTCGGCTAGCCGGTACACTCTAAGAAAAAAGTTGGCCTCAAGGGACTAACGGCAGCATTTGGTCCTCTGAACTTCCAGTTGCTCCCCGTAAGGACCATCTGGTTCAAGCTAGGTACCGCGCGCAAAAGCTGGGGACTAACAGCGCTCGACTGGGACTAACCGATAGGCGTGCGCGAGCAAAAGCAGCCATTAGTCCCCCTCAGACAGTGTGCGTCTGTATGATTTAGTCCCCGAAGGGCAAACGAAATGTTCGGCAGGAGGACGGATGATATTTCGCTCGTCTTGGGGATCGGCGAGACTCTGCCCAGCACGGCTGAAAGTGTTGACAAAACTCGGAAGAAACTGGCGAATTTGTTTAATGTGCCACGGACGTTCAGACATTACATGGCAGAGCTTCGCGCGTTATTCGAATGCGAGTTAACGAAAGTGTTGACTCTACTTCACCCAACTATCTCGTCAAAAATGATCTGTTGACATTTCACAAGTCCCATACACGTAATTTGCCTTCGCGCAAAAAAATGAGCATTAATCCAAACGCAACACCTCCGAATACTAGCACTTTTTTTTTTTCTTAAATGAAACTTAAGAGCTTGTAGAAGACGCGCTTTCAACACCGGAGTATCGCAGCCAGAATAAATGGTCACTTCACTCGCTAAAACTGAGTTACTGAGAACAGGTCGAGCCTCGTCTCTGCGTCTCCCCGTAACCAACCTTTCTCGGTAGTCCAATGTCGAACTCAAAATCCGCACTGACACACTTGATGCACGGCACGTTCCACTTAAACAGCACATTCAGGGGCAGTGTCTAGACGCCTTCATATGCCATCGTCGTCGATGTTTCAGATAACATTCCAGATGAACAACGGAGAACGAACCGCGCCCGGACGTCACTCATGGCAACACCCTGCTAACACAAAACAAATGCGAACAAAAAAAAAAAGGCCCCGAGAAAACTGAAAAGAGAGAGAGAGAGAGAGAGAGAAAAAAAACCGTGCTTGCTTGTACGTCACTTGACCGAAGTGTTGAAAATGGCGAAAATAATCCCTGGAGAAGGCGAACCTTCGACCTTCTCCTGTCCTTCGGGCATTGGCGTCTCCGTGTGTCGTGTGTAGTGAAAGGGGGAAAAGAGATTTTCGGGGAAAAAAGATTTCCCTTCCACCTCCCAGCAACCCCCCACCCCGCATTCCTCGCTCACGCAGGGGGCGGGCAGATGGGCCAGAGAGGGTCCGTCGGGAAAATGGGAAGGGGTCTTTGTTTGAAAAGAAACTTAGAAGCTGGACGTCTCCGATCATTGCGGGATCCGGTTTGGATTCGCGGTGCTGCAACACTGCACTTGATCTGTTTGGAAGTCACAAGACAAGGGAACTCGATTAAGGTATGTCAAAGTACTTAAGTTTATGGTATATTCATTAACTGCGGTGTCAGAAAGTGTTTTATTTTGAGCGCGTTCTCTAGCTTCCAAAGCACGCGCCATGCTCTATTCTTTTTGGCACTATGGTTGCTTATTTTGTTACGCAGCACAGAGACCTGATATTCAATCGTATCGTGCAAAACGCCAGTTCTACCGATCGCTTATTTTTTGTGTTTTGCAGACCCTGGCAGGATTGTTTTACCATAAAGGCCTCTTTACACATGCAGCTGAGAGCTACAAGCATAGCGCTGACCTAGCGCTAAACGCGTGCTGACGGGAGCTTTCCCCAGCTGTGTATCGCACCGTCAAAACTGTTGCTCATGGCAGACGAAAAGCAGCTCACGACACGTGAGCAGCGCTACTTCAGCGCTTCGCTGCGTGTGGGAACCGGCCTTAATTGAGACATTCATTCGATTGTACAGACTTTCGCGTTGATGGCGGGAGCTCGTTCCGTCATTTTGAAGCATAGTTTGAGCACGCACACGCTGGGTCTGTAATTCGCAGCGAACGGTCTACTAAAAATATAATATTGCGCTAGTCTGCTGTCATCAGATCGCATGTTAGATGTGAACCATTGTAGCACTTTTGTAGCCTATTTGTTATTTTAATATGTGTGCGTTATATCTCATACTTTTGCTGAGCGATCGGGTATTTCACGCTGCCCCTGTTGCTAATAATCCAAATTCCTCGCAAACAGGCAAGAAGCTGCAGGTGCCCCAATAAACGGTGCTTGGGCCACAACCGGTTTGGACAGCCGTCCGAGTGTTCAAGCCATCGTCGACGCAAGTGCACTCTTCGGAATCTGGCCTTATCGTGGAGTCTACCGCTCAGGAAGTTTGACTTCAGTCATCCTTGAATGCGATGTGTATTTACGAGGCAATAAAGCTACGTTTAACCTGAACTGAACGATTTCGTTTTGGAGATTTGTGGCTCGGGACCAAATGCAAAGGATAAACCTTTAGTCCCAGGAGTCTAAATCCAACGGCGCAACGTTTAGACCCAGGGGTTCAAGTGCAAGGGCCTAACAGTTGGTCCTCGGGTTTCATTTGAAACGGTGTAACAGTTAGTCCCAGGGGTCCAAGTGCAAGGGCCTAACAGTTCGTCCTCGGGGTTCAATTAAGCCGGTGTAACAGTTGCTCCCAGGAGACCAAGTGCAAGGGCCTAACAGTTGGTCCTCGAGGTGCAATTGAAACGGTGTAACAGTTAGTCCTAACGGTGCTAGTGCGAGAGACTAATGGGAGGGGCGCAACTGTTACTCCCCTTCCCGTTAGTCCCCGAGGGGACTAATGGTTGTGGCAACGCACTTGCTCCCTTCGGGGACTAAGTCGCGCTCCCTTTTTGCTTAGAGTGTATAGACCTTCGCAAAAAATCGCCTCCTGCACGTCGCCATCTTTGTCTGCTGGGCTGTGCAACGCCTTCTGAGCATGCGCTGTTGATCTGTTGTGCGGTATGTCAGGCGCTGCGCATGCGTCCACAGCTCAGTGACTCAGCATTTTTCACCCAGGTGATAGTAAGCAATGGTAAGGTCTGTAGCATAAAGAAAACGCTGCTTGATAGTCTCCATCGGACTGTTGCGACGGCGGCGGTCGGACTTTGACTGAAACGGAGTGACAAAGCCGCCCTTTCTTCGTTTCAGCCCAAGTCGGGATACAACCTACGCTACGAGCTAATGGGACAAAAAACCGCAAGTCACTGTGTCGTTTCTGTTTGTGATTCGTTCAGCCATAATAGAGTGCGCAGAAAAACACGACGAACACCCCGATGGTGCCCTTTTGATGCTGTCTGATTGCTCCACCCCCTTCAGCTCGTAGCGTCGGCTGTGTCACATCAAATGTTTTTCCAGCTTTTTCCCAGTGAAGACCCCCAATCAATCTTCAACGTTCATAAAACCCGAAGCAGGAATCAGTTTTTTTTTTTCTTTTTTCTTTATTGCTTTTAGTTTTGAACAAAACGAAGATGAAAGCTTAAGTCTGCTTTCCTCCTGGACTCGACCGGACTCGGCCACCCGCCAACATGTGAAATCACGTGGCCGTGACGCAAAGTATGCCTTCCTACCGGAAACGGAAGTTCACCCCCAGCCGAGCGAGGGAGCCGCGTTAGTCAAGCGTCGCGTTGCGTCGACGTGATCGCGTCGAAACGCCCTTGCGTCGAAAGTATGCAGACTCCATTTTCAACGAGGTATTAGCATCTATAAGCAAGGTTTTAAAAACCGTCTTAAATGCTGCGTATTTTTTCTTGCTGTCACGCCACATTTTTTGTACGTGTACTGTATTTTCTACGATGTATTAGCATGGGTAACCACGGTTTTAGAAGACGCCGTAAAGTTTGCCGCGATTTTTGTTCTTGCTCTTACGCCGCATCTTGTTGTACTTCATCCTCCGATGCTCCGTTTAGTCATTTAGTTGTAATCGAGGCAGAATCCGACGAATGCGCCATCCCCGGTTTTCTTGCTTTACCCTCAAAGTTAAAAAGTCCATTGAAGTTAACAGGAGAGTAATGGACAGATTTGGGGGGGGGGGGGGGGGGGGGGGAGGTGAATTAAGCTAAGCCGTGACATCGGTAAAGTCCGACACTAAGCTGGTCCGTGCAAATCGAGCGAAAACGCGAATGCCAGGTTCGCGCGAAATGTGACGTTCAGTGTTTATTTGTATATACTATATCTTCGTTGCCTTTCTTGCCTCCCTTGACGAGTTTAGAGTCCGGAAACGTTGGAGCATGTGCCCGCGTGATTACTACTGCTGAACATTATATGAGAGAACAAATGTCTCTCCCTCCTCGCTCAAACGTGAAGGGCCCCTGCACCGGTTTAATCATTAGGAGCTTTCGCACAGTCCATACATGCTGGGTGGATTTGTCGGACACATTCGATCGGTACGAACTGTTTACTTGTTCTCTATGCGGAACGAAAGTTCGTCTGCTCTTGCACAGGGGTTGCAGTGACATCAGAAGGCTGAGCTCTGATTGACTCTGAGTGGAACGATAGTGGCTAGACCTTGAGGCCGCTAGCATTGAGGTCTACCCACTATTCTTCGAACAGAGCCAATCGGAGCTTGGCGTTATGACGTCACTGCAACCCCTGTGCAAGAAGCAGACGAACTTGCGCTGAGCACTCTGACTCCCCTTACGATGTGAACCACTGCGGGCTCTCCACTACCTATCGGAATCAATCCAATGCCATGTGAATGTCACGTATCCTTCAGAAGGGGGGCGCAGCGACACGACGGGCGCGTTGTCACGTGACACGTTCATAACGCTTGGCTGGCTCGTTGTGGCGCCTGCTGCGGTCTAGAGAGCCTTAAAGGGGCCCTGCAATCATATTTAAGCGTCTACCTTTTATGCAGTTTCCACGTCTCTTGGGGTTCGGGCAAGCCAGCGGGCACGGGAAGAGTAGCTAAATATCAGTGCGCCTTATTTTAACCGGACGACACGGAAACCTCCTCCACCGACGAGGGCGACCCACGGTACCGAAAGCGCGCAAAATGTGACGTCTTTGGTCCTGGGCTTACTACTGGTCAGAGCCACTAAAAACTTCTTTTTGGTCGAAATACAAAATATAAGTGGTGCGAACCGTTTCAATTATTTATAAAAGCAGTTTTTGTTCACTATTGTAGATGAAAAAAACAAAGAAATGCAGTTTATAAAGTACGGAAACAAGAAATGACCCGTCAACATACCCGCCGCCAAGCGGTGGAAAAGGCGGCGCATACTAGAAAAGAGTAGTGGGATAAGGCGCCGACACGGAAAAATCCCGGATGTACGCGGTGGCGCTGCAGTCGTATGGACAGGAGGATCCGACCGGCTCCGAGCGTTCCGAAGGCCTTCCGCGAGAGGCTTTGTCTAGTGGTTTGGCCGTTTCGCGGTATGGCAGCGCGAAGTGGGCTCCCATTCTGAACTGATCTTTACCCCGTGTTTGCTGTCGTTTGTGGCCAATGAAGTGTCATGCCGAATTAGTGTTTAATCGCGCAGCAAACGCAATAAAGGCCGCTTTGGCTGCCTGCTGCATACAGCCTATCCAGAACATGCTTTAGTGGCGCCCTCTGGCGCCGTCGACACGGAGCGCTCGATGAGCTCACTATTCTTCCTCTAGTTCACGGCCACTCAAGCCAGGACCTACGACGTCATGAAGGAGGTTATTTTTTGCTTGTTTTTGTAATTCTAAATTGCCTATAACTTTTAAAATAAAGCGAATTTCGCGAAAAGAAAAGTTTCACTAAGTTACTACGTTCAGTGCGCTCAGGTTCGGTGCAAATTAAAAAAAACACCAAAACGTCCTTGCAGGGCCCGTTTAATTTCTTGAGAGGGAGCAACTCAAACCACGGAGGGCGTTCGCAAAACAATGGCAGACATGTGTCTTACGCTGAAATTGATTGCTCCTGCGTATGAGTGATTGGCGCGTGGACACGACGTTAACGGGCAGAGAGGGTCTCAGCTATAAGCTTGGGGACGCCTGCGAACGATCGACGCTTTCGATTATTCTTCGCAGTTTATTTTGCAAACGCTACCAATATAATCACGTGACTTAGATCGAACCCGATGGAAACAATTTTGAAATCTAGGCACACTACTGCGGCTCGTCGTATCAGACTTGCACCCCTATTGATTATAACTCTCCAGCCTTGATGTCTTATGGGACCTTATCAGCCCTTCAACCCCTTCAGCCATCAAGCCCCTCAGCCCTTCAAATCCCTTCAGCCCCTCAGCCCCCATAGCTCTTCAACAGTTTAGAAACCCAAATTAGAGTGAACCATAGACGAAACGTGCAGTTTAAAACGTTATTGGATGTTTATCTAAAACATTGAGTTTTCCATACATCTTGTAACTCAAAAAGCCAATAACAACCAACGTTCGCTCAAACCCAGGCGTAAGCATCTCTAGACAAAAGATCTCATACTAAAAAGAAGCAACCGAGTTCTATGTAACAAAAAATATATATTTTTTTAGATACTCGCTAGCAGGATACAAAACAACAAGTATAACAACGCACCGTGTCAGTTTTCATCACGCTTCACGCCAATGACCATGACAGGCCGATAAAACTTGGTGGCGTACTTACGATGAAGTGACAGCGAACTTCAGATCTTGGAGTCACACAGCACAATCACAAGTCAAACCTTTGGAACCACTGAAACGGAGTCGACAGTGCTTGAAGCAGACAGCTGTAGGTGATAGAAATGACACTTCCGCTGATCGCGAGCTATCGGAATCTCCCGCACATGAAGGGGAGGACGCAAGGAAGTCGAGTCACTCGGTGAAGTTCGCCGGCCGTGCGGGATGGAACGGAACGGGTGACCGCGATCGACGGAGCTGACCGTGTAGAGCTCCATCGAGTCCACTCGAGACGGAGCTGGCGGCGCCCAAAATTGTGCTCCTTGAGCTGGCGGCGACTCCGCGGGCGTCGGTATCATCCTTTCGAGTCTCAGTTTCCCGAACGGCCATTCGCCACCTCCAAGGCTCAACGCCACGTCGGCGCTCTCCCGGACAGCGGCGTCCCGCGCAGTTAACCCCCGATTTTCATGGGTTCCCCGCACACTGCAGGATCCATGTAAACAAGGACGCAAATCATTTGGCCAAGCTGGTCTACGTGTGGACACCGTCGGCTACTACCACAAAAACGGCGACTGCACGGAGGGTTTACTCCTGGACTACGACTTTAACAAGCTCGCGCCGTTAGTGCTGCTCGAGCGGACTCTCAGCAGCTAGGCAGAAGGGTACGGCAGGCACTTTAGAAAAGTTCCGACAGATATTTCAGACCCCTCGAAAAGTTTTGAAGGGTATGTCAGGCCCATTAGAAAAGTTCCAACAGATATCTCAGACCCCTCAAAAAGTTTTGAAGGGTACGCCAGGCACTTTAGAAAAGTTCGACAGATATCTCAGACCCCTCAAAAAAATTTGAAGGGTACAGTGCACCTCAAACTTAATGCCGCCACGCCATTCGTCGTTTCTGACAGTCCCTGCGGCGGCCGATTGAACTATCTGAAGAATGTTTCGGTTCCCCATATCTATCCCAACCACAGAAGGCATCCCGAACGTTTTGGTGACAAATTTAACAGTAAGTAGCCGACACGAGCTCAATGTTTGCGAACCCAGTGGTGGCGTTAAGTTTGGGCAGCACTGTACGTCAAAACATTTAAGAAATCCTGGTGGGCCCGTTAGACGAATTTTTAATAGGGACCTACCGGGTAACGCGTTACTTGTATACCCATAGTCGGTGACAGGTTAGGTTAAGAGTTCAGGGGAAGCTCTGAATTTCTGCTGGAGAGGGGGTGGTCTCCTCTCAAGCGTTCGCACTGCTAAAGTGGAGAGAGGTGGGAGGAGCTTCCACTTTACCCTTAACGTCTAGGCGACTATAGGTACGTTTTTCTGTAACGAAGAATCCACCTTGTTACTCGTTAAGGGAAATAACGAGTAACGTATTTTCGTTATTTTTTGATGAAGTAACGATTAAAGGTATTCAGTTGCCTTTGAAGGGGAACGTGCACAACGCAAACATAGTTCTCCTCACCTTAGCTCGCGCCTCTAATATGCGCGACGCAAAAACGCTAGGTAGACCATAAAAGGTTGTGCACAAGATATGTTAGTATAGCCCCAGTTATTCCCGAATGAACGCGTTAAAGAGCAAGAAAATATTAACGACGATAAATGTTAGAAGCGGCTGCTTCATAAAGAAAACACACACCCAGTGTAACGCGCAAATCACTGCTTACTTTCAAGCTGAGGCAACGCGTTCTTTTTGCGTCGCGGTAACGAGTAACGTACTTGGTTAATTTTTGGAATCATTAACGAGTAATGGCATTTCGTTATTTCATTTCTGTAACGTGTGCATGTTCTCCTGTCGCGTTCCATCCAGTCTTATAGACATTACTTATAAAAAAAAGGAATCGATTACAATTACAATTACTCTTGCTTAAAAAGTATTCAACTAGACCACTCGATTATTCGACACGAAAAGTAATTGACGTTACCTGAAAAAGTAACCGTTACTTCGCCGATTACTCCAAATGTTCCAAACGACCTTAGTTTTCAGCCGGTTGAAAAACGAAACCTTTGTACTATTCTTTATGCGGACAGCAAGTCGTCTGTTTCTCGCGCGGGAGTTGCGATGACGTCAGAACGACTCTGAGCTCTGATTGGCTTTGACAGAAAGGATAGTGGGTAGACCTCAAAGCTAGAGGCCTCGAGGTCTACCCACTATTTTTGTTTCAATTAGCCAATAAGAGCCGGGAGTTGTGACATCATCGCAACCGCTGTGCAAGAAGTCGACGAACTGGCGCTTCGCATTGGATTGGAATGGCCGAATTCCGAACTACTTCTTAATTCACTATATTTGGTAAACCACCCTCCTGTCCGAGATTCGGTTCCATGATCCCTTGGCCGGAAACTTGTTCGGACAAAGATCGCCATTAGAAACGGGAGGTAAAAAAAGTATACGGTTACATGTTATTTTATTACTTCCAAAAGTTATCAGATTACTCTTGGGATTACTTTCTAATAAATCTAATGAAATTATTATAAAGTTACTCCAAAAAGTAATTGGTTACGAGTAATTCGATCACTTGGAGCGAGTGCCGTACAAGCCTGGTACCTTCGCAAGGTATAACGAAGTAGAGAAGCAGAGCGAGAGAGAAAGAGAGAGAGAGTGAGACCACCACAGGAGACCCCTAGCTAATTTGGCTGCTAATTGCTCGACGCTGGGAATATGCCACGCTCTCACTCATAGCGCGGTTGAGACCTGCATGCTGGGTATGATACGGAGGAGCGGCAAGCAAGGCAAGGTCGTGAGCGTGAGCGACGTGATGCTCCCGCCGGTTTCGTGTTCCCAGTCTGATACTACAGTGTTAGGTGTTGTTGCTGCGTCTTTTCTTTTCCTGTATACTTGTTGGGATGGGGAGCATGGTGTAAGGGGTGAAGGGGCAAGTAGGTAAAACAAACACAAACAACCCTTGATTATAGCCCTGACGAGGGGCTCGTTTTAATTTCGTGTCCCATTAATTGTGTTGAGTTGTTCCTGTTGTGGTTTTTGACGACGCTCCCGTGCTCCAGCATACGGGTGCGAGGTTGGGAAATTATTGGAATGAGAGAGAGAGAGAGAAGGGGACAGGGAGAAAACAGAAAGGAAGGGAGGGTTCGGACTTCGTCATGAGCAAGGTATAAAATATAGTGACCGACCGAATCTGCCGAACTTCAGATTCGGCGAATTTCGGCACATGCTTAACTTTTGAAGGAAAGTTCGGCAAAGATTCGGCAAAAATTCGCCAAACGTCTGCGTATGCGCGAGAACGCGACGGGGCCGTGGATTGCAAATGGACGCCGTGAGGGCCTTGCGGTTACCATAGTACTTACTACCAGCGGTTACGGCAAGGTGTGGAGTGTATGGTAACTGTGCGTTTGTCCGCCTTTGTGAGTGCGGTTCCCTTTAATATTTTCTGCCTCAAGAACAAAAGAGCAACAAGGAACTGACGCGATCCACTGCGCAAGTGAAAAATGATGCGGTACATTCTGAATAACCTGATTTTCATTTGATCTTTCTAGTGATGCAACGTGGTAGTTGCAGCATTGACTGACAAGTACTTTAAAGCACTTCTCGCAATTATAGCAATCCTGTTTTCGGCTCACAAGTAGTTCGTTTCAAAACAAAATAATACTGCTTTCTTATTGGCGTTATTTCGCGGTTTTCATTTGTCCGCAAAAAACCAAACACAGAACTAACATGCTCGTTGTTGCACGTTCGACATTTCTAACTCTTCCCGCCTTCCTAAACATCTGCGTGTGTCCTAACATCAGAAACCGGCATTTTAAAAGTTAGAATGCAGACGTTGCGAATATGGGTCGCACACTTACATTCAAAGCTCAAGTCCAGTGACTCAAATCGAAAAGCTTACAAACTTACAACATCATTGTTATCTCTTCTGGTGAAGGTTCAGCAACCGTCGCATTCCTTTTCGCGGACGAAACGGTTACTCGGAGAAAAAGTAAGAACACAGTGTTACCGTCTTTATTTTAACAATGTCCACACTTGCACGCTTGCTCTGATGAGGCCTCAAAATCGAAACTCGCGAATCGTGACTGCACCCGCCGCTACTATACCCAACCACGTTGTCACACTACTTCCGCAAGAAGTCAATGTGAACGTGCCAGTAAACACACAAAAATTACACCAATAAAAAAATCTCCTAGATTTAGAACGTCACCTTATTTAGTAAGAACTGCGTCAATATGCATTATACGTTGCATGTAAGTAGAAAAATAACTTTTTGTTTTGTCAGAAAAAAGCGAAATATCAACTTCTAAGTCTGACAACAATGTATCTTTGCCTAATCTTTAGAAAAGTTCGGCGAAACTTCGACTTTGCAGGATCCCAAGATTCGGCACCGAATGTTCGATTCGGCAGTAGTTTGGCCAATCACTAATCAAATATGTGTAGGCGTGTAGATACGGAGAGCGGCTGCGACGCGGCCGACCAGATAAAGTCCTATCGGCGCGCGCTTCAGCAGCCCGTGAGGACAGAAAGTGGAGGAGATTCAGAAATCAGAGCGTGCGGGGACGCCAAGAAGCCTAGCTCAGACTGACCTGAAGGGGGTAGAGGCAAAGCAATAGCTGCCTGTCTCAATTCACTCTTCGAACGCGTTCGAAGAGTGTGTTCAAGCTAGTCAGAGCTAGGCTTCCTGGCGTCCCCGCACGCTCTACACTCCACCTCTCTCTCTCTCTCTCTCTTTTTTATCGATCAGTTTCTACCAGTATGCCGACAGCGTCTCTGCCAGGTAAACGGCGCGAATAGAAAAAGGAAAAAAAAATCATGAGCCATTCCACTTTGTGAAGCTGGATGACCGGAGAAGCTGTTTTGCACACGACACAGATCCGCCCCGAGGAGCCGGCGGAAAGTAGACGCGCGCGACGGGACCGCCACCCCGGGTGGGCGGAAGGAAAGAAAACTAGGCACGCAATTGAGGGTTTGAAACAACGACAAAGAGAGGGCGGTGCCAGCGTAGACATGGCCGACGCGGGTCGCACAGTGGCAAATCTTTGAGAAACCTTTATTATCTACCTGAGAGTCTACCGATCTCGAAAATGGTGCCTATTGGTAACCAATCTACTGAAAATGCATATTCAAGTGATGAGAAGTGTGAGCTTTTGCACTGAATGAAGCGATTTTGCATCAAATTCGAAACACGAGTTTTTTTTGTTTTTTTGTTTTTTTGTTGACGCACGCGAAAAATTTACGGAACCCTTAGGTATGTATACGCGTGCGCTCTCCGCCCGTAGCGTCTGCTCTGGTCTCGGCGGACGCTGGCTTGGACACCGCATTAGAGATCTCTCCGCTTAAACGCGTTCAAAAAACAGTTCTCGCCGACGTCGAGGCACAAAACTCTAGGGTCAATGACGAAGCTCTGCCTCAGCAATGCCCGTACCGCAAGGGCCAAGTTCTACATGACGCGGCACACCCGAAAACTGACCATGAAAACGAGCGCGTCTTCCATAGAAAAGCAGAGAAACCGGGTCCCGCGACAGGCGACCGCTAGCCGAGCATTGAATTGAGTCATCTGGCGGCGCGGGTTGCAAACGAGGCGAGGACTTTATCTGGCAGCTGCGGCGCGCGCATGCAGTCTCCCCATCTTTACATATACCTCACACCTTTTTTCGTGATACGACAACTTGGTGAGCACTCAAGAACCGGAAGAGCGAACAGGAGCTTGTGTGCGTAGGCATGCATATGAGCGCGAATACGGGTTTGCAAGCTCGCTCCCAGGTCGTGTGGTGAACACACAAACAACAAGGCAGAAAGTTGGGTGAGTTGCTTGATCATCTCACCGGGGTGGCAACAGCGCAAACTTGACGAAGAACAAGAAGCGAGACGTGCACGGACACGGCGCTGTGCACTGTGTCTGTGGACTTTTTGTAGTTTCAGTTTGCGTTTAGAAGCAAGCGAACTTTTCTGTTCGATAAAAAAAAAAAGAAATTCTATAGCAGACGAATGTTTGTTTTATTTCGTTGTCTGCTATTCGTTCGCTATTCCTTACGCGCCTTCCGCCCCCAACAGGGATTCGCATGGGACTCGCGGACGAATAGCAGACGGCGAAATAAAACAAACATTCGTCTGCTTCATAATTTTTTTTTCAATCAAACGAAAAAGTTTGTCTCTTTTTAAATGCGAACTGAAACTGCATAATCGTTCGCGTATTCCGTTAAAGGCGTCTTTCATCGCGGTTTCGCTGCTTCTCGCCAGCCTCTCCTATGACGTTCTCGGCGTTTTTTTTTTTTTTTTTTTTTCCTTCACCACGCTACATATAACAGCGATCTTCAAAACCAGTATCCAGACGGAAGAGCAGGCTAGTATAAGAGAATGGCCGCCGATGTTGCTCTAATTTTTAAACTTCGCGAGCTATGAGTAGAGCTCTCAAAAATAGACACGAAACTTTTTGTTTCGCGTGCAGAGTTTCGAATTCGAATTTTGCGAGGCGCACCAAATGTGCTGATCCCTGTGGGTGCAACATGTTTATGTGTGCGCGCGAATACCCGTGCACACCAGTACTGTTTAGATGTTTTCATGTCGTGTTTGTTCTAGCTAATGGGCCAGTAAATATAAATTTGCTGCATGTTTGGTCATTGTGACAAACACGTTGGTAGCTCTTATTTCGGGTGGTGCCTATAGGGCAGGAGCTCCTGGGGTGGGTGATGACTACGGCAGGGTTTTGTATGGAAACAGATTACGTCACGCCATGGTCTCTTTGGAATGCTGCGCGCGCTTCCCCCTTCAGCACCACCCGGAACATGTTCCAGGAACAGGTTCCAGGAACGTCATTGTTAAGAACGCCGTTCCGTACACAAACAACACTGCATGACCACGACCTTCTCATGTAGGAGCCCTGTTGCGTTTCTGATCTCCGCTCCTCAGGGAGGGAGTATCAAACCCCCGAGACAGAGAGGCAGGAGCGAACACGAGTGGACGTCGGCCCTTTAAGTTTGCGATTTTGTGCGGGTCGTGTAAGGCAAGCGTAATGAGCGTGGGAACGCGGCGACCGACCGGTGGCAGCATGCTTGTTTTCGGCTCTCTCCATACATGCACCCCGCTCGATTACCGCGGGTACGGGGCGGGCGCGTGTAGGCCGCCACATTATCCTCCTATCCTCGCCTCTCTCCTTCAACTCGCAACGTTGTTTCTTTTTTTTTTTTTTTAGTAAAGCCGTTCTTTAGGACGGCTCCGTGACCACATCGGAATGTGCGAATGGCCATGCGTGAAAAACTGAGGGAGAAAAGGAGATGAGAGCGCTTGGGGGGGGGGGGGGGGGGGGGGGATGAATAGCGTCAGAACGTTGAGCTCTCATTGGAGAGATTAGTGGCTAGACCTAAAGCTATAGTTGCTTTTGTCTCCGCTGCACTCGTCGAACGGGCTCCAATCCGGGAACCAAACGCCGGACGCCGGCGTTCCGCGTTCTGTTCGATAGTGCAGTGGAGACAACGGCAGCTAGCTTTATGTCTACCCACTAATCCAACCAATCAGAGCTCGGCGTTCTGACGATCGTCTCCTCCTCTCCCTCGCTTTCTGTACCTTACGATGGACCGCAACGGATGTTACGAGTCGTATGCAGATGGTGTACGGAATGCCGACACCAAGTTGTGTTCTAACCTGCTCGCGGTTACGCAATAAATAAATAAATAATGGGGCGTTAAAAGGGCCGTGAAATTAATTTTGGGCCGGGATAAATTGGGATTTTACGAATCGCGTATCGCGTAGTGCGCCAAAAAGAAAACCAGTACGCGAGAGAAGAAAGCGAAAGACCTGCTTTTCGCTACGAAGATTTGAATGGATGGCGAACTCTTTCTTACCTCCTTTCCTTCGAGAGGTCTCCGCCTCTTTACTGTGGTGCATCCGCGGTGCCAAAGCGCGTCAGCCGAACCCAGCTCACGCATTGGACCCCACAGCGCTGCAATTCACAATGCGCTCGTCAACAATCGATCCGTCGACGAAGGTTCGGATTCGTGGAAGCTCGAAGTCATCGAGTCCGGTGCCCAAGCACGTCACGATCACGTGATTTTTCATTTCGTTTTCGAGTTAAGGATTAAAGCTAAGGAGGAACAAGTTGAAAAATCCTGGTCGTTCTAAGCTGCAATTACACTTCTCACACGACATACAGAATGCACGGTGTTAGCTGCAGATACGGTGACAAAAGGGCCTGCGGACACACCAGAAGCATATTCGAAGCATGCTTGACTTATGCACGTTTCTAGCATGTCTGCTGACTGTCTTTCGAATGATGTATTGACCGCGGCGTCACGGTTTGCGTTCAATCGCGACAGTTTTATGTCTTCAATTTCTAAAACGTATGCCTCGTTGTACTGTGCGACTTACACGATAACAAATAGATCGGCTTAAATGCGTTTTAATAGAGTTCGTGGTAACTTGTGACTGTGACTGAACCATGCTACTCGCCAATCAACCAAGTTATATGCGTATATACGAGAAAAAAGAACACCATCTATAAATTCTTAATTTCGAAGGACTATACATCTTTTCAAGCCTCCTTCTTCCCTGTCACGATAGGCGAATGGAACAAACTCCCTAAAACTGTTAGCAGTTCAGAATAACTGACTACGTTTTAAGTTGAACGCAGTGGAATTCAATAATTTGTTTTGGCTATTTTTTGTTTGTGTGTGTATTTCCTGCCATGGTGTCCATACAGAATGTCAGCAGCATAGACAAAAAAACAACAGCAATATTGCAGACAATGCAATGCCTTGTGAGCGTCAGACTGACAGGTGACCTTCAGAAAGGTCGCAGCCCCTCACGTGGTACATTCACGGAGCTGGATTGGCTAGGAATGGCTCGTAGCGTCCCCGCAATCCATCGTAAGGCGAAACCGAGTACAAACGGTTCAACGGTTCGATCGGTTCGATGCCCGCACTCGCCTACGCTTGTTCATGGTATCATTACGCCGGCAACGGTTCCTTAAAAGGAAGTGCACCACTCGTCGGCTGTGCCTGGAACAAAAACCACAAAGAACCAGTCACACTTCGAAAATTAGTCAGGGGGCATATGGAAGAAGCGACGTGGCTTTGTTGAACACGCCGACGACCCCAACGTTCGCCGGTTCCCGAACGCGTCATTTATTACGATCGATTATTTTTTTATGTAGTGCCCGCGTTGCGATGACCGATCGTCTGTACGCCTGGATATGCGATCGCGATTGATTCGTGATCATAAACAAACTCAAATCGACGCAAAAGAACAAACCCAAAATGAATACACGTAAGGTTACGCGGGCGATCGAGGTCGATTGGACAATTATCGATCGTTCGTAGTTCGTTGTAAGCGATTGACTCTTCGGCATGTGTGGTGGCGGCGGGGCCAACTCGTGACCGTCGTGGTTACATTTGTTTCGACCAGACCGCGCACCGTGCGACTTGGGATTTCTTTGGTTTCTTTTTTGTGTTTGCTTCTCGTTGCCAGCCCCGCCCACGCTCGTCCAATACAACCTAGTAAAAAAAGGCTTGCGTCTTTCCACGCTGACGTCACTAGTCGTGACTCGACGCAGCGTCGCCTATCTCGCGTCAGCGTCGCCGCCAATGCTTCTTCCAGCGTCTCACGCTCGCGTCGACGCCGAGACGCTTTGCGGCGTGCTCTCGTCGAACTTGAGCGCGTTAGCCGCTGGGAACGGGCCACCGCCGACGATGTCACGCGTGGGCCTTATCTTTTAGGTACTAGTGTCCCTGAACGGCTTCGGCGTCTCATGTTGGTGGTCGCGCGCAAACAGGATGCGCATCTGAAACCGCGGCAACAGCGGCACTCATGACACACGATCGCGGGTGACGGCGCCGGCTGCCTTGGGACCAGCGGATGCGTGGGTACACATACCGTGGGACTTCGTTCGTTTTTGAAGTCATCGCGTGTCTGATGAACTCAACTTTGATCTGTTTGCCTCGAGAGCTGAACTCAACTTTGGTCCGTTGTTTTGAGAGTCGTCTGGCATTCATGGGGAAAGGAGAGAACGGTCTAACCACGACTCGGCGCAAGACACAAGAGCGACATCACATCACGAGCAATAACATGAGCCCTGAAATTTCGTTTCCGTACCCTTTTATGCTGTCAGTGTCGGCAGCATGTAACTAACGAAACGGCCTGCAAACACTGGTTTCTCAAAGTATCGTACTCTATAATTTACTACAGAGGAGAGAACAGGTGGTGAAAGTTAACAGTGAAAAATATAAAAGAATAAACTTACCTCGTTCAAAGAACAAAGAAGAAAAAAAAAAACACTTTCTGGTCAATGGACCTTTTCCAAGAAGCTTTCTGCGCACGCGCGAGCGCCCGATGCCAAGCGGCGGAAGTCGGAACGAAAAATCGAGGAAATTCGGAAGGAGGTTGTATATCAGCGAGTAGAACACGTAACTGCAGCATATATATAATTGTATTGCACAAAAAAAGAACTTCGACGGAAAGGAAAACACGACGTTTGGGTGGACGCCACGGATTCCCCTCTTTAAAGTCGCGAGCGCTGGGCACGCGCAGCTGCTCAGAAAGCGAAGAAATTGGTAGTGTAGCCTCCATAATCGATTGGCAGCGCAGGTAGGTCACTTTCTCGATTTTTAGTTCGTGCAGCCACCGCCTGGTGCCGTCGGTATGTGGAAAAAGTCCATTTACGCCGCCACTTCGAAGACGATGCACGTGTGGTGAGAAGTGCTGCCTACAGATGGCGTGCATCGCGTCGAGAGAGCACCGGCCGATTCGGGTACTTTGGCGAGATCGTCCGCTATCAACCCGAATCGGCCGGCGCTTCCTCGACGCGATGCACGCCATCTGTCGGCAGCACTTCTCACTACACGAGCATCGTCTGCGAAGTGGCGGCGTAGATTGCCCATGCAAAACAGCTTTTGTTCTTTATGTATTTTTATTTTGAAGGAGGTAAGTTCATTCCTTCATTTTTTTTTTTTTACTGTTAACTTCCACCATTTTTCTGTACCACTGTATACACGTTTGCAAGTCCGGTCTCAGGGCGCCGCCATCTTCCTCAGTGGGGTGCGCTCTCGGGAGCGGCCATAATCCGATTACGACGCCTTAGCAAGGCTTCGTAATCGGATTATGACTGGTCCAAGCGCACCCCAGACCGGCAAGATGGCAGCGCCCTGAAGCCGGACTTGCAAACGTGTATAAATTGCAGCGCGATATGTTGAGAAACCTATTTTTGTGGGCCGTCTAAAATGCCTTAGAAGCGTTAGGTTACATGCTCAGAGTCAGAGTATGTGTATACAAAAAAGACCACTGCAGCGTCCACAGAATTTGTACCAGGGGGGTGCACACTTATTCCCCCTCCCCTCCCTCCCCCCCCCCCTCCCCGGAATATTGGCGACGTTGGCTATTTTCAGCACGTTTTCACGTTGCTCTCTACCTGCTTTCACGGGCGTGCCCTGGGTTTGGAGCTAAAAACCACTGATCTCTATGACAATTACTGGATCGCGCTTCCCGCTTCCGCGAGTGAAGCCACCGGACGGCCATCTTGCATGTCGAAAAATCGCGTTTTTGGAGCGTTGCGGAGGCTGGCGGCAGCGTGCTGAAGACACGGTTTCTACTCGTACGTCATCATTCGCCGAAGAAGTTGTTTAAAACCCTGTGTAAGCCGCGAGACGTGCCGCTGAGAACACGTGGAAATTTTTACGGAAGCGCAGTGCCGCAGGAAAAAGACAAAACGCGTCGAAAGCAAGTTTCGCCGATCTCGCGGCGTAATCAAAACTTGCTCGGCGTCTTTTTTTTTTTTTTTTTTTTGTTTAGATTTTTTTTTAGTAGCCATTTTGAATTTCCAGATATTGAATAGCATGTTGGGAACAGTAAATCCATGATATTCAGGAAATGTAGTTGGTTTGGGTAGTTAGAAAACCACCGGAATACGTCCTTTAACTAATGTGAGTGCAGCTTCCCCCCCCCCCCCCCTCACTTTCACCCCCTCCAAATTCCAGAGGGGAGCAACTGCCCCCCCCCCCCCTTGCACCCCTCTGCAGACACCCATGGCTGCAGCACGAGGTGTGACCAAGACGAACAAGACTTCTGTGCCGTGTATGAACAAAATCGCACGTGGATGTCGCGTCGACAACGCAACGATAGTCGCTTTGCTGTCGGAGATCACCGCCAAAGCGCAACCTATGTTGGCCTAAAGTCCCTGGATCGTGGGAAAGTATAGCGTCGAGCTCCGTATTTGGTCGCCATTTTGGGTTCGTGCAATGAGCAGTTTCTCTTTGACCTCTCCATTCTTGCTGAACCGATCCGAACTCCCTATGACATCCCAAGCAGCACAGAATTTGGCCGAGCATTGGCCAATACCTGGCGATGGTCTTATGGCCAGTGGCCAAAAGGGCCATTCATCCGCTAATGCTTGGCTAATAGCTGATGGGCAGTTGCCATTGGCCACAATGGCCAGAAAAGGGCCAGTCATCGGCCAATGGCTGGCTACTCTCTGGCCACTGGCCAAAGGACCATTGCCAGCCATTGGCCAATGATTGGCCAACTCTGTGCTACTTGGGATGTTGCTTTATAAGGACATTTCTTATACACCGAGATTTCTTTTTATCCACACAGTGGCGCAACGAGCGCAAATATTCGCGCCGCCACCACAGGCGGCCTTCGTGCTTAGAGACATTGAAAAATAAGTTCCCTGCCTCGAAATACGCTAGAAGAGCAACATCGTTGTGAGAGATCTGTGGAGATGAGCGTACTTCATAAGTTGATTTCATACACAGTGTCACAGACGCGTATAGTGGCAGAACGCTTTCAGAACGACGACGCTTCATAGCGACCTTTACGCGATTGGTTCAGATGACACTTTTGTAGCTTCGTCGGAAGGAGCGAAATGGCGATGGCAACAGAGACCGATCAGCTAATCGCCTAGCTAGGATCTCGTCGTCTGTATGTTAGTATCTGATTTGTGTCCGGCTAGCAAGCAGAAAAAGAAATTGTGCTGCTTTCTTAGCATCCAGTAACTTTAGGTTTGCCAAAACACGATAATCCACAAATCCCGCTTATATTACGGCGATGTGTTTTAGATTGTTTCTTTCTTTTTTTTGTATAACCTTTAGTGTATCTCTCGAGCTCCTCATTCAAGTAATGCATCCGCAAGGATGCCCTTGGGCTAGATAAACGAAACTTAATTACATACGAAAATGCCGCAGTGTGGATGTGGAACACCAAGGGGGATAGTATGACATGACCCTACTCGCAGATCGGACACTACGCATCGCCCCGCTTAATGCCGTCGCCCAACATTAGCTTCACAAAAGTTTAGCGAGTGATGACAAAACACCGATGACTTTCCAAGTCGGCCGAACGTTACATGGGCGAGTAGTTCAGTTAGTTGCTCTTGCTATACCCGATTATTCGTTGAAAACGAATCAAAGAGAGCTTGCGAAGAAGGAAGAGAGGAGGGGGAAGAACGACATAATGGCATAAAAAACAATATAAAATATTATTCAGTGGAGAAAGATAAAAAGCTGCGTGTCATCCCTAAAAAGTACGGAAAGCAAGTGAATGATTAAAGACTTCGTAGAACATAAACTGCATCACTATAAAAGTACCTTTCCCGCCAGTTTTGTTTCGGGGTTCTCTCCTAAATGCTTGGGACGAAAAATTATAACGATTATAGAGAACCTTTCTTCTTTCTGTTTACGAACTACATTGACAAGCAACCAACCAGTACGTAGAAAGCATAAATCGCAACAATAACGCGAGAATAAATATTCGACAAACTGCATGTTGAGAGACACGCACTCGTTCGAGATCCTTTGCGCAGAAAACGATCGAACGCTCGCGGTCAGAGGTTTGAGGCAAAACTTGACAGAACACAACAAAATTGAGAGCGTTGTGGATAAGGGGTGTGAAGGCATCTCAGGATGGAACGATTTTTGCCTGTCCCCCCCCCCCCCCCCCCCCCCCCCCTCCCAGAAAAAAAGAAACAAGAATGCGGATATTGAGCGATCAATTTCTTAATTCCAGTCCATGGAGCGAGTGCATGTACCACCCTTTTGTCCACGGGGCCCGATATTGCAACCATAATTCTTCGCTGAAGCTCCTCTAAAACATTATTTTTCATTTCCCTCCACTCTATCTTTTATTTTCGGAAACTTAACGAGAGCACTCGCGCACACAATCGGGTCGCATGACGCAATCAAAACACGCCGTACCGCCCAGTTTGGAAGCGGACGCAATCTTAATTTACCATTTCGGCAAAACACAAAGCAATTCTTATCGTACACAATGTATAACATCTTGTCTCTCTCTCTCCGCCCCCACCCCCTCCGGGCCCCTTTCTATTTCTTTCTTATTCCCAGAATTTTATCCGCGAGAGGATGAAAAACGGTCTCAAGACGTCGCAACAGCCGCACAAGGACGCCAATCGAAACAGATCGAAATGACTGAAGAGGAAAAGAAGATAGCGGCACACACATCATAATGCTAATGCCTGTAATAAGCAGAGCCGCTGGAAGCATTTCTTTTCCGTCGTTGCCCCCCTTTTCATTACGATATGCGCTTATATTACGGCGACCGCTGGGAGAGAGAGAGGAGGAGGAGAATCGGAAAAAGAAGGAAGATATCGATGAGGTCGTCCTACAGTTCCCTTTCATATGTTCGTTGTCCTTGGACGTTTGCGCGGCGTTCGTACTGGTCGCAGGAATCTCCCGAGCAAACCATTCCTTCCCTTTGTCAGTCAAACAAGTTTGACGTACGAATTTCTTTCCAATGCTGTATGGCGTAAGACAGAATTGGGACCTGCAATATATATTGTTAGTTCTCGACTGTGCTGAGTACATGACGTGCACAAGACGTCATTTAATCTTGCTGGTCAATGATGGTGGTTTTTCGGGTCCCTATCGTTTCGTCGAAAGTCGTTTCTTGCAATTACCTTTCGTGGAATTACGTTTCGTGGAAAACGTTTTATGAACACACGTTTCACGGACACATGTTTCGTCGACACTAACGTTTCATCGATGCTTGTTACGCGAATTGCACGCTGTAGTGTACAATTCGTCGCGCGTGTATCACTGAGGGTGCGTGTTAACCCATCCAAGCCCTCCGTTTACGTCGCTTTGCGGCGACAGTCTGCGGTGGCTTTTTACAAAAATATGAATCCACCTGGCCCATTCGTAGGCGCCGCATCGCGGCGACAGTCTGATGAAGAATTATTACAAAAAAAATCTAATCTGAGCTATCGATGAAACGACTCCGATGAAACTATGTGTCAATGAAACACCGCGGGTGGATGAAACATCGTTCTATTAACTGATTGCCACCGAGTCCTTTCCATTAATCCTGGCAAAAAAAAAAAAACACCTTTTTATAGCAAACGCTACAAGGCGGTGCTCCAGTTTTTGACGTCCCAGGAAACTTCCCCACCTTGACACCGCTGGTTGAAATGCCGTTCTCCAGGTGAACGCCAAAAGACCGAAGAAGTGGGAGATATGTTAAAACTTTTCGAATGTTTTTGTAAACGAACTTGCCTCCTCCAAGACGTAAAATTGTGCAGCCGAAGGCCTTCGTTAAATCTCCAACTTTGTTGTCCCTCTAGCATTTATGCTTTCCAGCACTGGTGACACAAGCAAGCTCGACATGCTTGCAAAGACTGAGCCACCGGAGGTCGCTTGGGACGCAAGCGGCCGTTCATGTTTGTAAACAGCAATAGAGTCTTATAGCGGGAAATGAAAACTGCAGAATTTACGAGCTCAGCAGCAAGGCCAACGCAATGGGAGCTAGTGTGACGTCACTACAAGCCATATGCGGAATGTACGCGCTCAGCAGCAAGGCCGCCCGAATGGCCGCTGATATGACGTCCGTGCGAGCCATCTGCACATGACTTGCAGTGACATCACATCCGCTTTCATTCTGTTGGCCTTGCTGCTGGGCGAGTATTTTTGGTAGGATACAATACTATCCATGAAATTTGTTCCTCTCGGCCAGAACAAACAGAAATGCCCAACATACATTTTTCGACCACGTCACATGCAAGACATGCATAGAATGTGCTCGTGTACGTACGAAGACTCGAGTAGATGAGATGAGTAGAACAACTGTCGCGCGGGCATCAACGGGTCTGCGCATGTGTACTGAGTAGTTCGTTGTTCGGAGATTAGATCCCCAGGTGGCGCTGCGGTGGGGAGTGCTGCGCCTTCTGGCTTTATAGGTGGCACAACCCGCCATCTAATTTGAAAGCTTCAGCCGTATGCATCCATTCATTCATCAAACTGTGTGCGAGTCAGTTGCAGGCTAAACGCGCGATCACGTTTGCAAGTCGCAACTGTCAGGCGACAGTCTCTGTCGTAGTAGCGACAGTCACAAATTGCAAAAGCGACCGGTTGGGAGCAGTCGCTTCCAGGCCGATTTTTCGGACCGGTCACCAAGTCGCCCAGTGGCTGAACCAATCAGAGGCGCCTCGGAGGTGGCGTGTGGTGCACCTCGAGTTCGTATATTGCGCCCAGCGCACGTACACGATTGGCTCTCACTTTCCCCTCCACTTCACCAACAACGCTTACTACGATACTACGTCAGACTGTTCGCGGTACCGAACCGTTCGACGGTCACACTCGAGACTCGAACCGTTGGACCAACATGTCCGTCCAACGGTTCGCGGCAGCGGCCATGGTGGATACTGGGCCATGGAGTGTCTGTGCGGCGGCTTTGATGGGCGCTTTCAGATAATATTAATTTCTTTATAGAAGCCGCACCCCGATAGCGAGTGCACGCCAACGTAGCGATTGTGCTTCATAGTATACGGTTACGAAGGACCGAGGTCAACACAACAAGTATTTTTCATACGCCAACAACGGCGCATGCGTAGCTGTGGGAGAACAAAAATGGGAAAGCAGCGTCACGTGAACCCGAGCTGTCGCGAGGAGTTGACGTGGGCGCCACTTTTCACAGATGAATAAATACCGCTTTGAGTGCGTTATTTCTTGGCATCTTTTATTCATTAAAGCCAGCAGAGTATTAAACGGAGTCTTGTGAGGCAGCACGGCGATGGCGTCAATGAGATCCTCTCACACAGCGTACCGCGCGGTGACCAATGCATTTTCAGGTTGCCCCACAGAAACCAATGCAAAGGGACGCCATACCCCGACGATGTGGCGACATAACTTGAGCCAGGGCCAGGCAAAACTCTCACGAAGAGAAGACATCAGAGCTGGCGATGTATGTCGACAGTAGCCTCGGCAGTTGCTACGGGCCTACTGGCTCGACGAAGCGGGCAAACTGAGTACCTCGCCGGCGACACGACCGCTCGGATGTCACGTCATCACTCGGAGACACACCACAGACCGAAGCGAATACAGGCTCGACTTTGCAACGTAAACCGCGTAAACCCGGGTTGGTAAAAGGAGCTAAGAAAAGAGTCTCTGAGAATCTGGCGTCTCTCGCCATTCCCAACCGCGCTCGCTGCCATCTTGGGAAAAGATAGTTCGTCAAGCCGTGGGACATCAGTGACGCCATGGATACAAGAGGCAGCGATCGGCTGGCGGAGTGATATGAATCCCTTGAAAAGCGTTTGTTACTGGGCTTGTCGCCCGCTTTAGTTTAGAAGACCACGGAAAAGATTACGACCGACCCGGGGCAAGAGCTTTTGATGGTGCGCCTAATCTTCTGTTGTCCACGTATTCCGGTATTTAGCTTTTGTGAAACCCGAAAGCACCTCCCGTTCTTTTTAAGGTTGGTTCACACACCCTCCTTTGGGCGGGACCGAGTGCAACTGTCTGTGACCGTTTACGATGAGAGCACAAACTGGCGCTATCTATCGTGCAGTTCTCATACACTTACGATCTGCGCATACTTCATAATGTTTACGACGATAGCCATTACTGGCGAGGTTTCGCAACGTACCTGCGTACGTATGTCGTAGCCTGCTAAATTTGGCGAAAAAAAAGAAAGACGTTTACAATTCCCTGTAACGCCGAATTAGAGCGCAGCTCTTAAGGAGGAGGAGGAGGAAAGGGTACGGAGAGGAGGGTATGCCCCTCCTTCTCCTCCTCCCCCTTCCTTCATGTCACGTCCTTGATGATGATGTCAGTGTCGCACGACGTCACGTCACGACGCCACATTTTCTTTACTCCCTCTCTCTCTCCATCTCCCCTATTGGACGTTGTGTCCCCGCTGTCTATCTATCTCTTATACAATTAGTACTCTCTCACTCCTCCCTTTTTTCCGTCCGATACCTCCCCGCGAAATCCGTCTTTCTACTGACACCCAAAGGAAGGCGCTCCCTTTGTTCCTCCTCTCCCCCTTCCTTCATTCATCACTCGTTCCTCCTCGCGCGCTCTTTCTTCTTGAATAATTGATCTTGTCCGCGCGGAAGCGCGCTGTCTTCGAGAAGGCCATTCATCGCGGCGAAGAATATTCAAATGAGCTACGACGTTAATATTTACTCCAACCTCTCTACCCAAACGCCACCCCAACTCAATAAAAAAAGAAAAAGAAAAGAAGGGACGGGGGCAGGAGAGTGCCCTGCATGCCTGAGCTCCGTTTACCCCTAAGCTGACAGTGCGGAGCAAGCTACGTGCTCGTTCGACCAATCACACGCCCATCTTTGGCCACGTGACCAAGCTCTCGCCTATATTCACGCGCAGCGAGCGGGGCCAGGTGATGAGTGATCAGCGATTGATTGGCCCAACGAGCGTGTACGTCCCATCGGGCTGTCAGCTTATCACACTCTTTCTTCCAACTTTTGTTGATTTTATAAGACAAAACAAAAGGATGGCGTGAAGAAACTGCTCCCTTTCCCAACACTGTCTCAACTTCCGTTTCTTGTTAGCTTTTCACGTGGGACTCTTTTCTTTTTCAATTATCTTTAATATCTGTACCCAATTTTTTTTCTTCTTTATTCTCTACCCTAGAATATCAATTATTTAGCTTATCGAACAACACTGCAAACATACGCCTCGATGTCTGTAAAAATAAATTACCGCGGAGCATTTTTTTTTTTTTTTACCCGCGTTTTTGTTTCTTCCGATTTGAAAGGCCACACACGTGACGGGGTGGATTAATTAAAGGGACCTCGCATAGGGACAATAGAGCCATTTGAAGAGGGCGACTTTCGGCTTACGCGGAAACCAATTGTGCGTATACAGCTTTGTGTTTCATATTGGCCAAGCCGATTCTCGGTCAATAAATACATTGGCGTCAGACTGTTGTCGTTATTTTTAATAACTGCCACGAGTGCTGCTTATGCGTCTGACGTTGTACGGGGTGTTCGTTGGAACGCGGGCCAAATATCGTTCCTGATAAAAGTACGCATCGTACAGGCAAAAAAAATGTGTTGGTATGTGTTGAAGGTCATATCTCGGCAAGACGAATAACGTTCAATGTAATTAGTATATTAGTTGCTGTCCAGTGATTTAATTTTAACAAACTCAAAGATATGCTAAAGTCGAGGCTTGGGCGAGTTGGTATTAAAACATACTTTGGGATCAAAACATACTTTGGGACAGCGCTGCGTCCGTGTTAACTTCTTCGTCTGGTCCTTGGTCTTTTGCGCTCTTTTTAATCAAAGATATGGCTTCCGGCAGAACATTACCCGGCATCGTAGATGATTAACAATTCGACTCGCTTTAGGAAGATGTAGTGTAGGTAGAGCATTTTACTGCGTTCCAAACAAAACACTCCAGGCCCGTTGACACACGACCGGAAAGGCTAAAACTGTTTTTTTTTTCTTTTTCTTTTTTTTTTTTTTAAGTTGAAAAATAAGTAACAAGACAGCGTTAGTCGTGAGTTCGTTAAACATGAAGGCGTTACTGAGGTTGGTTACCGTCCTTTTAAAGGTATCGAAATACCGTTGCCGTCACTTTCAATTCAATTTCAATTCAATTCAATGTTTATTTTCGGTGCTTACCAGCAGCTCAAAGTCCTTTGCGGTAAAGCACGAAGCATAAAATACATATTCATCACAAATTTGCATGCTTCAAATTATACACATGTTTTAAAACTTATACAGATGCCTTACAGTAATACACATGCAAACAGTTGGGGAAATTTTAGAGCAACCCTGTACCAACAAGAGGCAATTTCGTACATAAAATATCAACATTGCAAAACTTCGTGTTTAAAACACGTTGAATTCGTGATGCCGATGACAAGTTGGCTACGAATATCTGGGTAAGAAACTGAGATTTCTAGAATTTGCACTGACAGGAATGCGGAAGTGTAAAGAAGCAAGAAGTGCATGACTGCTTATGGACCCATGAACCAACCTGTGCAAACACTTAACATCCCGGACAGATCTCCTGTTATGTGTAGAGTGCACAGGTTTAGTTTGGACAAAATTAGATTATATTCAAAATAATATTTACATATCACCCCTCGTAAAAGTTAGGGTCGTCTGTTCGACGCCAGTGCATTGTACGCCCAACTGAAGTTTTGGGGTTTCGTATATGGGACAAAGGATGTAAGAGTATACTTTTTTTTTTCTGATTGTGTATCGTCACTGACAGGTATAGAGCTCAGTGGAAGCTACTCCCACCTTTTTCCACTTTAGCAGAGCAAATGCAAGAGAGGAGCCGACCTCCTTTCCAGCGTTCACTCTGCTAAAGCGGGGAAGGGGTGGGAGGAGTTTCCCCTGAAATCTTATCCTTGTCACCATCTATGCTCCGTTCACCCTTAAGCTGAGACCAGAAGCTCCACCTTCAGCGCGAGCTTTCTGCTCTTGTTAACGCAAGGTGAACGTGCAGGCACGCGCAACGAAAGCACGGCGGAAGCCAGCGAGCTCGCGCTGAAGGCGGAGCTTCTAGACTCAGCTGAAGGGTGAACGGAGTACATAGGGTCAATGACGAAGCAGTGCCTAAGCGACACATGTAGCGCAATCACCAATTCCTTCATGGCGTGAGGCGCCCAGAAAACAACTTTTAAAAACAAGCATAGAGAAACATGGGAAACCGGGCCCGCGACAGACTGTCATTAGCCGCTTATCGAGGAGCCATCTGGTGGCGCCGGTAGCAACCAAGGTGAGAGAAGGACTTTATCTGGCATATGCAACCCGCGCGGTGTCCTCACCAATATATATCTTACACCCTCGCAGGTACCGAGTGGAACGCTCACAATCGCTCACCCGAACGGCATTTTGATGAAATGCCGATCGGAGGGTCCACCTAACAGGGAGATTATACTGTACACGAATTCTTAGCATCACGGTGGCGGGACTCGTCGTTTGGCCTAGCAAATGCTAGCTCCGTGTCCAGAAAGCAGCCGACGAATAAGCGACTCATTTTGCAGTCGTTCGCTGTCCCGGAAACCGCGGTGCGGTGGATAAACGAAGAAAAAATAAAAAGAGGCGGAACATCCAAATGGATTCATTGTTGGGATCCCAGCCATACCCTTGCAAGCGGAAGTCGCAAGTGGGGACCAAACGTCCGACCAATCACACACAGACACACACACACACGTGCGCACACACACAATCACACACAGCCCTAGCACACGCGCACACGAATACGCTCACACACATGTACAAACGTACACGTTAACAGACACGCGCGCGCGCACAGGCCAGCACGCACAGACCAACGCACGCACACACAGATACACACACATAGACATCACACACACGGAGAGCTCTCGCATGTTGTTGAATTGGGCTCGCTAGGAAACAGGGTCAATCTCGGACTGATCCCCTTTTCAAGAGCCAACCAAAACGAGAATACACACAAGCGACGACGCAACCGCCAGCCACGATGGTAAACAGAGAGAAGAACAAACAAACGCGAGCGGGCGGCCACGGAAATGAAGATATCTCGTCGCAAATAATAACAAAGGCAAGATCTAAGTAAGGACGAAGACTATAGCCGCGGTTTCCATTTTCAGTTAAGTGGAGGACTCGGTCTCCGAAACTCCAAACGTTTAGCTTTCTTTGCTCGTCCCCCCTGTTGTCTGTTGTTGTTTTCGTATGTAGGGGTTTGCTCCTGTTGTTCTGTTTGTTGTCGTTGCTGTTGTTGTTGTTTTGTTGGCGGTGGTGATGTTCTTCCGTGGCGGCATGCATCTTCGCTTTCATGGTGTTGTGAAAGGATGGCGCCACGACGGCACCCGGATGAGCTTTGGTTGGGGAGGGATGTGGACGACGACTGCTCTGTTCTCTCTCTATTAACCTCTTTCTGGAAACCATTAGAGCACTGGAAAGCCTGGAAGCGTTCCTTTGTCTTCAGTCGGGGTTGCCCTGCTGGAAGTAGGAGGGGGGGGAATGTTGTGTTCGGGGATCCTCTGCTGGAACGAAGAGGACGAGGAGGATGTTGCTTGTGTGCGTCGCAAAAAGTGCACGCGTCGCTTGTGGCCCTTTTTGTCTCGCTGCGCAGCGCTTGTCGTCGTCGTCGTCTTCCGCTCGCTGCTGACAAATCGACGGGGAATTGTTTTCCTTGGTACGGGGGACCTGTAGTGGTCTGCTCTGCCGTCCTCGCCTTTCCTCGCTTAGCGGACCCTCCGAACAATCTGCGTCAAGGGACAAACGGAAAGGTCGAAGTTGGAGATTTTGAGCGTGGTGTGCCGTCACGAAGATATCGCGACTCCAACGGGAATTGCTACTCGCGACCAATATGGCGGCTGTTCTTCGGAGAAGCAGTGGAAGGCTTAGGCTACCTACTGCCCTTCTACCGCGCTGTAAAGCGTTGCTCAGACCACAATATCTGGCTGAAGCGATTACATAGGTGTCGTTCAGAGCTACCTATAGGCGACACTCTGACTTGACGGTAACGACAAAGTCACCGGAACAACTGTTCGCCCTGCGCAGCAAGAGAAGCGGTGCAGGCTCACCCAATTCGTTAGGCCGATTCGAGTCACAGTTTTGCCTGCGGCCCCGTCGTTGCCGCCGTTTTCGTTGCTACGGACACAACCAACTACACTTTTCTCACTTTACGTCCGTGGTCATGGCGCCGGGCCGCTGACAACAAGCAGTAACGGAAGCTACAATAGACCCTTTCCGGAATTCAGTGCCATCTGCCGACTCAAATGTCGGTTTAAATTTTACCGTACTAACGGCGGCAATGAACATGGAATCTGCAGTATTTTATGGTGCACCGTCACTTTCGCAAGTGAACGGTAAACAAGAATGTTCGCTTCACTGTACAGTTCTTTTTCAATCTCAGTGTCGACGGCGAAAGAAGTTCGACCAGTCTCCAACGAAGCGCCAAACCACACATACGCCTTACTAAAGTTCTATACATTAAGGGGCGCTGCAGAACCCCGGGATCCTGGGTTCAATCCCCACCCCTGCCCGTTTCGATCTGGACGAGCATCGTACCGGCGTGCGGTCGTGTATCACTACTGCGTGATGCACGTTAAAGACCCCAGGTTTGCGGTTGTACTGCACTGGCTAAATCGCTCATCTACAGCTGGGAGACTCGTCGCCCGTTGAGGCAGACCAAGTACATTAAGGGCTTTGAAGAAGAGTGCCTGCTACTAACATATCGACTGGGCCCGGGTTAGAAATGAAGGCTTAAGCAGCTCTTGCATCCAATTCCTGCTTCACGTCGCACTAACGTCTAGAATGTATAGGCCACGAATCATCTGCTTACTAGCATCTTCGACTTCTTACTTCATCGGTAAACAGAAGGCCGCCATTAGTATAGCACATATCAGGCATGTGGCGAGGATTTTGTTTCGGGGGGGGGGGGGGGGGGGGGGGGAAGGGGGGCCGCTCATGAAGAAGTGCTGTGTTAGGGGGAGGGGGAGAGGTGGTCCCAGCAAAATGGAAGATTTCGGAGGGGGGGGGGGGGGGGGGGGGGGCAGGCTCCACGGGCCTCCCCCCTGGCTACGTGCCTGGCCTGGCACATATGCCAGTTTTCTGATGATGATAGTGACCAAAGTTGCCAGACTGAATTCCGGAAAGGGTCTATACTTCCGGCCAGTTCAGTGATTTCTTGAGGCGCCGTCCGTTTCGCTAAAGTCGCGAATAGCGTAGTCCCACAAGAGCGACAAACGGAAAACAACGGGCACCGACCACCCCCAGGCATTCACAGCAAAGTACAGCGTGCCCACCAAGTACCTTTGGCAGCAGGCTTGCAGTGCATCGGTGCTCGAGAAAGCAAGCGCGATCGACTGCAAGCCTGTTAAAAACGCCTTCTCATGAATGCTGCGCGTGTTTGAGACTCGTCAGTGTCATCGGCACACATCCGCATTCCCCGACCCCTGGTGTTTTTTTGTTTTGTTTAATGGCATTAGACGTTTTCTGAACTGAACTGCCGGATTTCTTTCTTATTTTTGTTTCTTGTCACTTTAGTGGGATTAGGTTTCCCCTGCAGAACCGTAGTAAAAAGAAGTCCTGCTCCTCGCGAAACGCCCCTAATTTCTCACTTCATGCGTCGAATTCAGCTATAATTATGTATTAATGAACAAGTCTTCACCAAGAAAGACGTAAACGTAGAGAAATGTTTCAACAGCAGTAGAGACTTTATTACACGACGCTTCGCGAAGAGGCTTCCCTTCTTCAAGTGTGTTTCGGGAAGCCTCTTCCCGAAACGTCGTGTAATGAAGCCTCTAGTGCTGTTCAAACATTTTTCTGCGTTTATAATTATGTATGTGGATCTTAGATTACCTTCACGTTATCTTATCAAGTCGCACACGCTTAAAAAGCCAAAATCATCGCTTCTTTTTTTTTTTTTTTTTTTTTCACAACCAAATCGTGTGAGAACTACTTGGCGAAGCGTTTTAATAATGCGCAAAACGTTCGTTCTTTTTTATGTTACAACGAGTATATATTCACTAAATGAGTCCTACGCTTCAGACTATAACGACGCCTCAACCATCTTGGTGCTGTATAATCGTTGGTACCAGGTGTCCGAAGTTTCATCGGCAATCGCGAGAGAATTAATTTTTTTCGTTCTCTGGAAATCTTTAAGAAGTCCGCGACGACAGAGCAAAACAATCTCGACCGCAATTTCTTGCACCGTGTAGCTAAAGCTCTGGAAGAGGCATTTTCCAATGGCAACAGTCGCAAACATAGAACCCCCCCCCCCCCCCCCCTTTTTTTTTTCTAAAGTCCGCGCCAACGCTTGTCCGCCATTGCTCGATCACGTGCTCTAAGCACGTATTGAACACGAGGGCTGCGTCATCGGTCGGCGAGGACTCGGACCCAATCGCGCGCTTCGTGACCCAAGCTGGATGGATGGATGAATGTTAACGGCTATACCCTTTGTAACGGGCGGTAGCTAGCGCCACCTAGCCTAAGCCTAAGCAATGGCGACCGCCCCAATGTTGCTCGATGGACGCCCGTTCTGCACTATATAGTAACACCAAAATGGCGGCGCCCACTAGAAAATCGGGGTGGGGAATCGAGTCTCTCTATAAGCGTATCTTGTTTAGTAGCTGTGTAAGTGTGGCATCCTTGGGGACACTCGGTAATCCCGAGGACGCAGAGATTTGACGCTTTGCCTCGTTCCGTATACATGCTCCGATTTTTAAACCGGAGCGTCCCACTGCTTGTACGTCGTATATGCGAGAGACGCGGTGTTGGCTGCAGGCGTGATGACAAATAAATGGCGGACACGCTCAAGTCCGTTCGAAACATAGGTTTGCGTCGTACATTTGTACGTTTGACAGGACATCTGTTTGTGCCTGAGACAGTGTCTGTACAGACTCTCATTTGCGTGATGTGTAGTAGCAGCAGTGTGACCGTGGCTTTCAGGATCCATGCAAATTGACGTCTTATATAGTAAAGCTGATGTTAGCAGACAATGTTACCCGACGGCGTATGAATACAGAGGTTAACTTCAACTTCTTTCTGCGGTTCCCGTCAAAGACCGCCTATAGGATCGACTGCAATTGTGTAGAAGGACAGCTCCAGGAGCTTGAGTGACCGGAAAATTACAGCACTGATTGTTTTTCTATACGATGTGGACAACAAATTACACTGTAGGAAAAAAAAAGTGAAGGTATCAAGTAAAATTAACGCTCACGATACCGCCGATCTACGTCAAAGCTTTTTCTCATCTTGCGATAGAAACGGCACGGCTATACCCTTACAATTACGTGACTTCAATCAACCAACCAACAAACGGGAGTTTTTTCAGTGTAGTTCAACGCGTCTCACCTTTCGCACACATCACGTCCACCTCCTAGACTAACAATAAACTCAAGGTGCGCAAAAAAAAAAAAAAGAAAAAAAAAGGACCTCCGAATCTCAAAAAGTCAACACCAGATGACGCTTTAGAGCGCCCATACAGCGTATAAAAACAACTCGCTAAAAGCGACCTCCAGCGGCTGCTTGATGCACCCTAAAGCCGAGCACCGACATCTCGTTCCAGCTTCCCCCTTTAATTATGACTGTCATTCTCTCGTCAGGAGCGCCGCCGGCTGCACGCTTGGACTGACACGAAGACTTCGCCACAGCTGCCGAGACTGTAACAAAATCGCGTTCGCACACCCCGTAATTTTCTCGAGAAAAAAAGGAAAAAAAAAATCTCACACACGTCGATCTAAAATGTATTCTTTGTCGCCGGAAAGTTCGTAACTAACCCTTTTCAGCTACTCTACGCTTTTTTTTTTAATTGTTCGCTGACGTTGCAGTTCCCGTCTTACGTTTTGGGTTGCGCGAAGAAAACGCAGACAGGTGTTTCTTTCTCACGCCATTTAT
Organism: Ixodes scapularis; assembly: GCF_016920785.2. Taxonomy (NCBI): domain Eukaryota; kingdom Metazoa; phylum Arthropoda; class Arachnida; order Ixodida; family Ixodidae; genus Ixodes; species Ixodes scapularis. Next base: position 78,251,122 of record NW_024609839.1, on the reverse strand, counting down.
TTCAAAGAACAAATTCGTCTGGCAACACATATTTTATATTTGTGGATGTATGCAGAGCCTTTGCGTCGAACGCAAAAGGGCACGTACTCAGTTTCACGCTCAGTCCGACCGATTATCTTCTGCGCGCCGCCATCTTCGTCTGCTGGGCTGTTAAACGCCTTCTGCGCATGCGCGGTTGCTCTGCTGTGCAGTATGACGGACGCTGCGCAAGCGTCCACAGCTCAGTGACTCGGCATTTTTCGCCCGGGGGCCAATGAACAGACGATATGCGTAACTGCTTGGTGGTCTGGCAGCACTGTGCACGCGGCCATCTTGATAGGGTCAAGTATCTTGAGTTTCGGTTTCTCAGCACTTCCAGGGCATGGACGCTCTGCCACTGAGCGCGATTCGGAAACTTTATTGTTTTCTGACTTCAAATCACCCAACGTGGACAAAGGAAGGACTATAGGCCGTCATGCCTCTCATCTCTGAGGACACTTTTAATTCTTTTGATTTGCGAATATGCGTGAAGTCGTACTGTTTTGTTCCACGCCAATACATGTGACTCAATGTGAGTTTTTTGTTTTGTCTTTTTGTTACTGGGGGGGGGAAGGGGGGGGGCGAAAGATTTTTTTTTTTTTTTTGTGGAAAGTATTTTGTTTATCTAAAGGCAACTGTGCCCTGGGCAATATTTTTTAAGCGTTGCAAAGAGCTCAAATTGGTCTCAGATAGCATTGACTTCAAGGGATATTAGGTGCCGTTTGGCGCGACTTTAAAAGCTAATAGCGCCGGTTCGCTCCATGGGACTCCCAGTTAATGCTTTCGCATTAAAAAGTTCACAAACAAATTTGGTACAACTCCGTGAAAAGATTAGGGCCCAGTTCAGCAGTCGTGAATGGCTTCACGCCGCGCGATAACGTCCGCATGTTTCTTCGCGTTGTCACCGACTGTTTTTGTCGGAAGCTGCTTTTCAAGTAACAAATAGAAAAAAAAAAATCGTGAACCCTGTTTGCGTTCACATCAGGCACGGAGCGAAGTTTATTCCACAGCGGAACGCAGCAACGCGTTGGCATCGCATCTCTAGCACGAAGCGCGGTCGCTTGTTTACATGGGGTCTTTGCCCGTTGGGTCACTGGTTTCGTTTTCTCGCCGCTACCAAGATGGCGGACGTAGTTTTCGGCGCGCTACTAGATGGCGCTCTACATTTCGCATATGTAAAGTCCCTAGATAAGAGCTTCCTACAAGTAGCTCCATTCTTTGAAGCGCCGACGGCGTGACGGTGCAGGTTTTAGGAAACGAATGGCGGCGCACAGCAGAGGTTTGAACAGAATGACGCCATTTTGTTCCAGCGGAACCTGCTCTGTCATTTGTATTGGTTGTTACTTGTAAAAAAAGTATCAAGGGTCTTTACGCATATGGTTCACTGCGCGCCAAACACGTGTATCGTCTCGGAGCCTGTTCGTCTTCAAGCGTTCGCTGTATGCACCCCCCACCCCTCCCTTCCACGGGCTAAACTAATCGCGCGCAGTTAGTGTGCCGTGATCCCACCTTCTTTGTGCGCGTGACTGGCGTAGCCTGCGATGACAAGCCCACAGACACGCCGAGTGCCGTGATTAAGCACTTTTAGTGCCGCTTGATTGGCTTCGTAGAATCCTATAGCGTCGGTCGCCTTTGGACTTGGGGTGTAAAACGTAGTATAGACCTTTGCATCGCTTGTCATCACCTGGACGAAAAATGCTGAGTCACTGAGCCGTGGACGAACGCGCGACGTCTGATATACCGCGCAACGGAGCGACAGCGCATGCTCAGAAGGCGTTCCACGGACCAGCAGACGAAGATGGCAGCGCGCAGAAGACGATTTTTGCAAAGGTCTATAGACTGCAACAAACTCGGACCAGCGCGCACTATAATTGCCTCGAAGAAGACGAAAAAAAAATAACAATCGCATCTCCACGTGGTGAATGATGTTGATTGGGGCGAAGCTCATTGTGGTGCTTGTCTGCGTAGGCGCTGAGCCGCAGCATGCCGAGCCTTTCGTTCGTTTTCATCCATGTCACGCTGCGGTCAAATGCTCAAATGCGTATATAACCACGTTCCCCAGCAGACATTTTCTTTCTGACATGGAGGAAAACGAACGAAAGGCTCGGCATGCTGCGGCTCAGCGTCTACGCAGACAAGCACCACCAGAGCTTCGCCCCAATCAACATCATTCACCACGTAAAGATGCGTTTTTTTTTTTTTTTTTTTTTTTTTTTTTTTTTTTGCCGTACACGAGCACGAGAGCACGTCCTCACGTACTCGTGATTCCGATCACCCGACGCCGGACATCGGACGGACATACGGACATGGCTAGCCCCTAAGGAGCTTCGCCCCTAAAAAAATCTGACTCGCTAATCTAAAACATATTCTTCGTCGTTGTAACTAACGCCTTGCAACTGCTCCCTTTTTTTTTTTTTTTTTTTTTTGACCAGTTGTTTTTTTTAACGAGTTTCTTCTTGCTTTACAATTTGTTCCCGGAAAAAAAAGAGAACGCAGATATCCTTTAGCTTCGTTTCTTACACCACTTAATATCAGTCTCGGAGCAGGTGTTCTATATTGGTGGCTGGAGGTAGAACTTCTGTGTCAAACGCAGTATTCCGCGTTACAGCTCTTCTTCACGCGAGACAGAATTTATTTCCCGTGTCACCAGACGCAAATGTAACTGCAAAAAAAAAAAAAAAAAAAAAAAAGTCGCGTTTTTTTAGAGACAAAAGGATATGTTATTATATATTAAAAAAAAAAAAATGTAACAGTTGAAAGTGACGTCTTGAGGCCTTCTTTAATGAGCACGACATGCACCGTCCGCGAGACAGCCCAGTTTACTTGGTGGCATTTCGAGCATTCTTTGACGGTATCAGGTGTTAAGTCTTTGGTGGTATCAGGTGTTAACATGCAGACAGGTTCTTTTCTGACCAGTGTGAATCACCCCGGTAGCGCGTGACTACATTTGACTATGTGTTACAGCGAGGTATCACGTGGTGGCTTGCGCAACAGCGAGCTACCCCGTGGTACAACGTGGCAGCTTGCGGTCATATTTTGACGCGAATCTCCGCAACGCACTCAAAAGCTTATGCGTGAACAGGCTTGACGGTGTCATTCCTGCGACCTTATAACGGAGGCCATGAGGTGCCGCCAGCGATGCGAGCTAAATTAATCTTACCTGCTTCCAGCATACCTATCTCTCCACAACCATCGTTTACACACACACACACTCTCTCTTTCTCCGTTTTACTTTCTCCGACCTCGGACCAACATTACTTTCGTTTTCTTTTATCTTTTGTTGTTTTGTTTTTCGGTTGGGCGTAAAATAAATTGCTCTACCCTTTGTTATCTTTGGCTTATGAACGTTTTGCAGAAGCTGTGCATGGGCGCCTCCATAACCGATGTCCAGTTTTTGCTTTCTTTTTATTCCGCTTACTGCACTTCATCATTACCCCAGCAGGCCAAGTAATTGCCATTTTAGAATGCGGTGTGTCCTTCTCCCCAGTACTGGCCTTCGTGGAGGCCCGTCGACGCCCGTTTCAGCGGCTCTGGATCTCGGTAAGACAGGATAAGGTTAGCAATGGCGGCTGTAATCTAGCACGTGCGTAAAGCGTCTATACTCACTGACAGGATAAGAGCGGCAGCGAGGTCTTACAGTTTCACCTCCATCGCGTGCCGCATACCTTCGACACAACTTCAGCCTCTGGTGAGCTTCGAGGGTGCACTGGCAGTCAAAGCACAGCCATAGCCTCCTATGTACTGACAAAGCCTGACAGATGGCCACGAGAAGCGGCCGCCGAAATGGAAAAGGTAGACAACGGATGAGAGGAGAGCCACGTGACGGGCGCCCTGCTGCGGCGAGGCGCCGAAATACACTTCTCCCGACGAGTGAACAAGTGTGTTTCGGGTCCTCGCCGCTGCGAAAGCTGTGCGTTGACGTCCAGGTTCCCCGAGTTACGGCTCTTTGATGCTCTGTGCTACCAGATCCTCGCGCTCCAAATCTGCGACCGGGCACTGTATGGCTCCGTCGTCGAACTGCCAGGCTTTGTGAGTATAGAGGAGGCTGTGGCACAGCAGAAGGCAACGAGCGCGTGCTCGATGGAGTCCGGGCGCCCGAAAGAGACGTCCTGTCATTCTGGTCCTGTCAGTAACTATATTATGACTAATACTTTCAGACAAAGAATCTAAGAATGCATATACCACGACGGCGTGAATATGCTTCAAGAACTCATTAATGGTACGTCACTCGGTGGTGCTAACGGCTCGCCTTTGAGGACCCATCATAAACCTTAAGGATCAATGAGAGGCGACGTCCGTCGCCTCTCGTTTGTTCTATTTTTTTCTTTCGTGTGTGTGTGTGTGTGGTGCAGCAGACAGAAATTGCACATAGACTATTCTCCGGCAAAACTGATCTCGGCGGGATGGTCGGCAAAACGGCGCGTGCCCCGCGAGCCGCCGTCGCTACAAACTCGAGAAGACAACAACAACAACAACAACAACAACAACAACAACAACCAATGCCCTGATTTTGGGGGACATTTGGTGCTGATGTCGCCATCTCGTTGAGCCTATTGAAAATGAATCTAGCGAACGCTGTCCCGTTAAATGTATTTACACAAACGCGCGAATACTTCAACGTTTAATCTTCTCGTCATGGTCTTGAATATAAGATAAGGTGCACCTCTAGTGTGCACTACCATATATTTTGTCGCCTTCATCTTACTAACTTTTAAGTAATTGTAATCTTAAAATGGCGTCAACATGCGCTTAAAACAGCCCAGAAGGTCATAATTTTAGATTTTATAAAAAAAAAAAAAAAATCTCCAGCGCTCACAAGCGAAAATCAAAGGACCTTACGACCTCCCTTACGTCTTCGGAATGAACCTCCAAAGGACTCAACACTCTTGTGCATTCCTCAAACTCAGGTTTGTGACGCGAAATTCCCTCATTGAATGACGAGCGGATGAATCCCACTTAAAGGGGCACTGAAAAGAAATTTTAGCTCTTATTTCTTTGTTTTGCCAGAGACTGCGTTGTGTCAGCACCTTAGAAACATCAGTCGTCCGCTCGTCCAAACAAACAAAAAACCAGTTTTAAGACGAATAAAAATGAATTTTCTATACCACCTGACGTTGAATGCCTCCCGCCCCAGCGCCACTCACAGACGTTCACGGCACATGAAATACCGGCAGGGTCGCGAATGACGTAACGGGCAAGCTGTGAATAGGCCATAGGGCGCCGCGTACAGTCCTTTTATATTACTACTAGGCGAGATTGTCAGGCGTTGACGCCACCAAGCGGCAATGCTCGCAACTACACTACCCTTGGCATGGCCTCTGAGATTGTTCCCGCGCTCTGCTTCGACCTGTCCAAACGCTCGAACGTCTACTGCGCGGCAGAAAAAATGAAAGCCGTTCACAACTCCAAGTAATGCCGAATTAGAGCGCAGCTCTTGAGGAGGAGGAGGAGGGAAGGGTACTGAGAGTCACGTGTTCTGAGGGGGGGGGGGGTCACGTGACCTCGGGGGGGGGGGGGGGGGGGCGTGACCTCACGGTTACGCCGACGGCGACGCCGCTCGAGCCGGAAACAAGCGCCTAAGAGCTGCGCTCTAAAAGCGAGCAGAGCCAGTTCTCTAGATCTCCGCATACGGCACTTATAACCGAACCAGAAACGGAAACAGAACCGACTTAAAGCACGCTCTCAAGTGTAAGCCCGCGGCAGGATGCTTGCACCTTTGTTGTTCTCATCATCAGAATAGAGAAAGGTAAGTCGATCTCTATTCATTTGTAATATCTATTCGCTAGTACGGTCTTTGCGCTGTTTCGCCGAATGATACCTCAGAATGCAAGATCGGAAGAAGAAGCCAGCTGGGCGCAAGACGTCAACCATGGACCCAAGCACGGAGGTGGCTGCAAAGGGGAGGCCGAAGAATTCAATCCAACCCAATCCAGTCCATCGGCTGAAGTACATCGTGACTTCGATGCCTAGCCCCTTCAGCGGTTCTAATGTCAACGACTTCCGAATCCGCCGTTGCGGCTTGCGGAGCGATCTGCACCTGCAGCGGCGAAACTTGGGAAATTGACGCCGGGCTCTTTAAAGTCCCTTTGTTTGTCGGCACCCCTTGTTCTCCGTCGCACGCTCGCGGCCCTCCGAGGCGCGTGCGGACGATCGGTCACGCAACGGGGGCGAAGCGGGTCACATGTACGCACTCTCCGATGATACTCCGTCGATGCGAGACCAAAGGCTCGATTGGCGATTGTTTGCGGCGCAGTGAACGTCTGTGCGGATGTCTTTATCGGACGGTAGCAATCTCTTCTTCTTCTCTCTCTCTCCCTACCTCGGAACATAAACGAGGCAGAGGGAAAAGAATGAAGTGCTCAAAGGCAGTTGCTGTGTTTTTTTGTTGTTGTTGTTGTTTCTTTTACATGGACGCCATCCTACGCAGCGCATTGAATTGGGACACGAAGACAATGATTGGGCAGAAGAGAGAGGACTGGTCGCGCCTGATTGGCCCTCTGTGAATGTGGTACGCTTCGGTGGCGTCCGCGTAAACGTAGCCAGTAAGCTAGCTCACCGAGTTGTCGACCCATACCAACACTACCTACGCTTCGCTTCAGCTCAAGTGCAGACGCAGCCGACGCTTGGAGGGAATGGGACCAACCAGGAAGCGTCAAAAGTGCAAGTCACTAGGGCTCTTTTTTTTTTGTCTATGATTGGTTCAACGATGATAAAACACGTACAAGAAGATGACGAACACCATGATGGTGCACTTTTGACGCTTTCTGATTGCTCCCATTAGGTCGTAGCGTGACAAAATATAGACAAACTCAACTCAATGACGTCATTCCATTGCTGCGGTGGCGCTGCTGTCGGTATTGCGCATGCGCAAACGCTTCACGCCTCCCGAATTCGGTTCCTGCGCACGCGCAATGCTCACACCTGGTGTGGCCAAAACGGGCTTGTTTGGAAACACTGTGTTGGTGTATAGAATATTCGAAGCCTGTCAACAACAGCCTTCTCTGCTACGGTCAGGATGACTGTAGCAGAGAAGGCTGTTGTTGATATCCCACACTACCTGGTGATAGTTAGGGAGAGAAAATTAGCTTATAGAAGGGCGAGAGGAATCATATGTTTGTCTTTTTTTAGACTTGGGCTATGGGTGGCGCAAACATCCATCCATCGGTCCATCCATCGGTGCCTGGAACGCGTCTCCGACCGGTGTGTTTAGCGTCCTATCCCGCCCGTGCATCGACAAAAGTGGTCCCGAAGTGGGGCAGCAAATGTCGTCACAAAAGCAAGGCTGTCACATGTTATCGGATATCGCGATCCTGCCGGGCAGTACTAAAAATTTTGTAAAAAAAAAAAAAAAAAAAAAAAAAACGCAGTATCGAGTGTCAGTGTCGCTGTCGTCACGGAGTTCCAACTCCAGGCTGCCCAAGTTTCCGTAGACTGTTCAGTTGGAGAGCGTCTGCCGCATATACCACCGCTGCTGTGTGACGCCGCCAGGATCGCGGCAGGCGACAGCATGACACTTGTATGACGTCATCAGGCGGCAATCGAGGGACCACTTTTGTGGACGCGGTAAACAGCACCGGTTGGAGAGAGAAAGAAGGCTTGCGAAAGAGAAAATATTAACGTGTTGGGCGGAACGCGTTTCTTTTAGGAGCAACGGAGGTATATCTGCACTTTTCTGGAATTTAGTAGGCATTTGGGCCTTTTGGTAAATAAATATTTCAGCCTCCGATAACGAGGGATGGAGGAAGTGTCCGACAGATAGTAGAAAACAAAGAGTTGGAACAAATACGATCCCGGCGACACGGCTAAGTTCGATGTGGATATTTTTTGTTTCGCTCGTTGCGTTCGCAACTGCGTTACAAAAAAATGTGTTACAAATGCCGTTATTAAAAATCGTAGATATGTCGCTTACAAAGCTTCTAAATTTTATTATCTATTACGTCACAAATAAAAACAATCGAGGAGGTGGGAAGAGGGAGAGGAGAGCGCCAAAGATAAAAAAAGGTGCGCGAGCGTGGGAAATATATACGTATATATATTTTTGCGCTGTGGTCTTTTTTTGTGCGTCTATGAGTACACCATGCATTGTTTAAGAAAAAAAAACAAAAAAAAAACGACCTTTGGGGTGTCAGTGCCCCTTTAAAGGAACACCGACAACCCCGCCAATGTTTGTTTTTTGTTTTTCGCCAGGCGATTCATTATACTGTCAGAAGAGCCCTACTTAATAAATATTTTACTAATGCGTCACATATATTTTTAATGAGGTCAAAACGTGCAACTGCTCGGAACCAAAACCGAAACTGAACTGGGGCGGCAGAAGAAATATAGAGGAGAGAGTTGGCGGAAGCCATCATGGCTGTGCAACTTTTTTTTCTTCCTTCAATCGACACATTTGCGGTTTTTTAGAAACCACAAAAAATGGGTATCATTTTTCTTTTCTATAATTAATATTGTGTGTGCGCCGTCGATGACACGCGACTTTGATTATATTTGCAGGCAGGCAGGCAGGCAGGCAGGCAGGCAGGCAGGCAGGCCTGCCTGCCTGCACTAGGTAGGTAGGTAGGTAGGTAAATATGTAGGTAGGGTAGTTAGGTAGGTAGGTGAATGAATATATAAGGTGTAAAGCACTTGTTTTTCTTTTTAAACGGCTGCAATTTTTTAATTGGAAGGCTCTAGCCTTTTAGCTGAAAAGCTAAAAAAAGCATCATGGAGCCGACAAAAATTGCATTTTGTTGGCTCATGGGTCCTAACTGGGGGTTTGAAGTGTCTTTCATATTGTTTGGATCGAAGCGGCGTTCGGGTTGAGGGGGGGGGGGGGGGGGGGGGGGGGGGGTGACATCGGAGTTTCTTTATGCTGCTTCGCTTCAGCTTTAATCCAGACACAGCCAACGCTACGATGAAAAGGTACTACTCAGGCAGTGCTAAAAGCGCAGACCTTTTCTGTTTATGATTGGCTCAGCGATTATAGAAAACGTAGAGAAACATGACAAACACCATGATAGGAGAGCCTCGGAATGCCCGCATTGCATATATTACGATAATGAGGTCTGAAGAACATTCTGTCTCAGATGTAAATAAAAGTTTAACCATTTCTCGTCTCGATTGTTCGTTTCTATTCGCGATTTTTTTTTTTTTTTTGCGTCGATAAAAGCCGTTTTTGGGCGTCGGCATCTTGACCGAAATGCGCGGGTATTTTCGAAATAAATAAACACTGAAAAAGATCTGCTGATTTTTTGCATACATCGGAAAAGCATACGGCCTACTAGCTTTCGATTATGTCCACCAGGTTTGTAACTGAAAACCTGCGCTTAAAATTAATAGTGATCAGTATAATTGCTCAAACGTAATTAATTACCCAATTATACTAAACGCTATTCATTTTCCTTAATGGTCCCCCAGGCACAAGCCACTAGATCATCAGCATTTTCTTTTCTTTGCAGTCGTGCAAGCGTCAACGTCGCAGCTCAGCACTGCAGCGCAGCCCTCATCGCTCTTATGTCGCACAAGCGACGTCGATATTGCGAAATCCCTTGTCCACTCGCCCCATGTGAATCGGGCATTAGCGACTCTCCGCTCCCTTGAGCCAAGAAAGTACCCGTTTGTGAACGAGCAATCGCTCCGTTCCTGGATTAATAAGCATAATATTTCAGGCAGCCTGCGAAATCACACCGGGCTCAAGCTTCGTCCGATAAAGAACTCGGGTCCTAACCGAACGCTATCGTCGCACTAAGTGACCGCTAATTGTCCCGCACTCGATATACAGTCTTTATCCTTCTACTGTTTCCTCGCAGCGATGCATCCGGTAATGGAGCATCAACGTTGAGCGTGTAAAATGGGAGACAATTTGGCCGTGCCGACGCGCTGCACATCATCACAGAGGGCGCAGCCTACCCATATTGCGATGCCAGCGCCATCTCTGGCCCGATCACCCGAGCGAACGCGCGCGGGCCGGGGGAACTGTCACAGCGAAGTGACGCTACCCAGGAACGGGCCAGACATCGACTAATTGCGGCCGGCCACACTCCGCACTCTCACGCCGAGATGGACTTCGGGAAGACGCCGCCCAGCCGTCCTCCCAACCAATCCGGTGCTGCCAGCGCGTCGCGTGACGTCGCGATTCTGGCGTCGCGGGCTTCGTTTGGAAGATCACGTGTCTGGTTCTCGGCGCCGGGTTGGCTGGGACAACCCGTGACGTCCGCCGCGGTCCATCAATGGGGTGAGACGGTGCGCGGGGTCGGTATATTACGAAGTCCGGCCGCCGCTATACTTCGTCTCGCTGTAACTTGGCAAACGGTAGAGGCTACGGTCCCGGCGAGCCAATCAGCGCTCCGGAAGGAAACACGTGACTATACGGGCGAGAGAGAGGAAAGCAGTTTTTGCACGAATTGCACGGACAAAAGCGACGTTTGGGACACGCAAAAGAGGGTAAGAGGGGAAATCCTCCTTTCCCTTTTGTCCACCGCTTCGGTTACACTCTCGCTTCTTTGGTAGAAGCTGTCACGTGCTTCTCCTCCGTCTCTCTGATTGGCTCGACGGGGCCGCAGCGTTCGCTCTTTGCCAGGTTACGGCGAGTCGAAGTATGGTCGAGATCAACCTAGAAACGGGAATAGGGAAAAATGGGGAGAGGGAGGGAAACGTCCCACAAACCTGGGGTGTGTTTCTCAGGGAGTTCAGACACCGCGGCAGCAGGGGTCGCGACGCGGGGTCCTGGGTTGTGTGGGAAGTTCGTTAGTCCGGTAGCTCATCAACGGACTCGCGTTCTGGGTGGGAGGGAGTGTTGTGGTTGAGGGAGTGCTCTGGGCATTCCGTATGTGTACGCCGGGGAACATGTGGTTCCACGGGGGGCGGTGGGAGGTGGGGTGGGGAGGGGGTTGTTAAGTAATCTACTTCGTGGGGGGTAAGCTTTGCGTGAGCGCGCATCGAACACAGTGGGAGATAGTCAGTGTATGTTCAAGCCTTGTAAGGACTTGCGAAACGTTTGGAAGTGTCATGGGGAAACAATGAACCTTATTAGAATAACGAAGGCCGTCTGCGTTTTTTTCTACCAATTGCAAGTGATGAGCAGCCAAAGATGTCTCCACCCGTTGGGAGATATTGGTCTCGGGCCGTTATGTCGAATTTCATCCCTTTTTATGTCCCATACTACCCATACTCACATAAAAAAAAAAAAAAAAAAAAAAACATCGAAGGAACCCTAATTAAATACGCACGGCAGGCTTGTGCAAGATGATCAGAAAATATTTGAGCTAAGTTACTGAGCGCCAGGTTGAGAAGTAACACAGTAGAGTACTAAATACTCGAAAACAAGTAACTCGTTGCTTTCAGGATACTTTTATGATACAATTTCTTTTGAAAGTTACTGTTAAATGACGTAGCATCGGCGTTTTGGCTCAACCAGTCTCGTGCCTTTTTCACGAGTGGTAACAACTACCTTTGGGCTTTCCCTGTGCGCCGAGTCTTTCTAAAATTGTCTGAATCGGTAGGTTTCAAAGACGCTCGACAAATTTCTAATTAGAGCCATATGATTACTTTCGCTAATTAAAAATGTAATTAACATTTTTTTAGTTAATTATCCTACTTATCGTGAGGAATAGCCCTCTATATTATGTTTCCCTGGCCGTAAACTCACCTGCACAGAAGTGTACCTTTCACATATTTTTTTTTAAATACTGTCCAAATTAAAATTTAATAGTAGAAGGTGTAAGCATGCGTAAAAACTTTCTGGGGAAAAAAAAAGTCCACTGCGCCCAACCTTGTTGCAGGTGTGTGTAATAAAAACAGGCTTTAGTGATCGCGAGCATTATAAGCAGTGCCGCATCTTCGTAATTGCGTTCTTTGTGTCGACAGTTGGTGGTTCTAAATCACGAAGCTTGAAGTCTCTGACAAGTTCCGCTTGGCTCGCCCCCGCAAACAACCTTTGCTGATTGTCTATCGAAGTACAGATGTCGAAGGGGCAATTGATCTTGCAGCATACTCAAGGTACAAGACCGACTAAGCTAAACTCGCTGTCCCATCACGAAAAAAATTTTTGCTCATAATTTGTGTGTTATGCGAGGTAGTTCGTGCAAGATTAGGTTGTCGAAGCTACAGGTCTATGCGGAGCGGAGGTTCGTCTGCTGCCTTTGCAGTGGCTGTGTGGACGTCAGAACGCCCAGCTAGCTTAGATTGGCTCTGATTGAAGGATGGAGGGCAGGCCTCAAAAAAGCTGCCTTGAAGTCTACCGACCACTATCCATCCAATCAGAGCCAATCGGAGATCCGCGTACTGACGTCACCACAACCCCTGCTCAAAAAGCAGACGAAATTGCAATCCGCATAATTACCGATCTTTTTTTTAAAAAAAAAGGATAAGCGTTTGCATGCTTTTAGAAGCGACTCTTAACCGCTTTCAAAACCTGGAGTAGAAGACAGATACCGGTCTGTGCCACGCACGCGGGCCTTCTTGGGAAAAGACCAAGATCGCCCCAGGCATGCAACAACGACACACGCAACGAATACCCTCTTTGAACAACAACAAGAACAGTGACAAGTTGCGTGTGCCGGGAACACGCACGAAGTGGGAGGACGTAATCCGACGCGGATGCCTAAGCCGGCTCGATCCGTGGAACGCGGCAGAACTAGATGCAAATGAACCCAGGCCGGATGCCTGCCTCGGCCGCCGAGGTTTTTGCTAATAAGCACGAGGGGGCTCCTCTCTCCAAGAAAGATTGCACTTGGAAGTTGGAGCCTCCTCTTTTTTAAATAAGATGCGCCGTAAGGCAGAGAGAGGGAAACGACACGAAGCGTCTCGGGTTGTGCTCCTCTCCTTTCGTCATTTTTTTACGCCTCATATTGTAGAAAGAATCGTGTACCATCTCTCCCTTTCGATGTCTCGTCTTCCTTTGCACGCCGGTCCTCCTCTTAATCCCTTTTTTTCCCATCCACCAGTGTTTGTCTCTCACTGCGCGTGTGTTTATGTAAGCGTGTGCGTATCTCCGTGTGGCTGTATAGGAGGATGAGTTTCTTTGTAGTGTGTGTTTGTGCGCGTGTGTGCGATGGTTCGTATATGTGTGCCTGCATGTGTGCGTGCGTGCGTTTTTTTTTTGAGTGCATTCTTACGTCAGTGCGCGAGTTGGTCTGTATCCGTAGGCGTGTGTTCGCGCGTTTGTGAGAGCATGTTTGTTTATGTGTGTCTACATGGGGCCCGCACGCGAGTGTATGTGTGTTTGTGTCAGAGTGCGTGTTCGTGTGTGTGAACCTTCGTGTGTTCGTATGCGCGTATGGGTCAGCGTGCGCCCCGATGCTTTATCGATCGATTTAAGGATTAATGAATTATTTGACATCTCGACCGATTGATTCGTTGGCGAGTCATCACCTCTTTCGCTTCTCTGATCGAAGCAAACGCTCATGCAGAACTCGCGACCGACCTGTTCCCCCTGCTGATCTTCTTTACATGGCGTCCAACATTCTGCGGCTTTGTTACCTGCTGCTCAGCCTGTCTCTCTCTCTCTTTCTTTCTTTCACTCGTTCATTCATTCATTCATTCATTTGTATCTATCTCGTTTGTTTTTCTTTCCGGTATCCACGATGAGGGAAGAAAAAGTGAAAACCCAAACGGCGTGAAGAGCGCGTCACTGGAGACCCCATAGTGTTTTCAAACACACACACCCATCCCCAGGTCACGAGAGCGGCGCCTCCTCCAATTCTTCGCTCGGGGGGGATCTCCCAGCGGAGGAAGGGAAGATGGTTTCGTGATTAAATGTCGGCAGGGTCAGATTTATCGCCACCTCGATGCCTCCTAATTACGGCCCGGTTGTAAAGGCGAACCGCCGGCGCTGTACACACTCGCTTTCGGCACCTCGCCGTATGTATACGCCTTAGCCCGAAGCTGCTGTGCCCGAAACGCGTCTCTCTCCGACTGGTGTATTTAGCGTCCTATACTGCCACGCGTGCACCGAAAGTGGTTACAAATTGGTGACAACTGACGTCACAGAAGCCGGAGTAGTGACGTTCTGTCGGATGTCGCGATCCTGGCGGTTGGGCGGAGAAGTTCGGAAACAAGGCACCAGGGAACGCGAGTGTCGCCTTCATCGCGGCGTTTCAACTCCGGTTGCCGAAGCTTCCGTGAGCTGTCCAGCTGGGGAGCGACCTGCAGCAGAACAGACGTTTGGTATACAGGGTACATTATAATAACTCTTTGGTTGCCGCGTGTTAAAACGCGTCACGTGCTTCCTACCGTGAGGTGCCGAAGCGTATAATCGTCAACGTGAGCGGTGCTCCTCCGCTGATAAGAGCCCGGCGCGGCGTGGTCAGTCGATCAATGACTACCTGTTGTTAAACGAATGAGTTGTGTCATACTCCGAGGCGGACAGCAGCAAAGGAAATTCCACAAGTTTCGAAATGGAAATCTAGATGGCGCTTCGAACGGCGTGAGGCGGTCCGGCGAGTGTGAGGGGGGGGGGGGGAACCCCCCCACCCCCCTTCGCTGGAGTTCCGCAGCTGAGGTAATCTAGTAATGTTGACGTGTGTATATATGTGACGTGACGTGACGTTATGAGATCACATGGCCGTGACGTTTCTCGCAGGGTCACGTGGGATGGATATGGGTGATTCTAGGGTACTCCAAGCTTCATTAGCGTTAATGCGTGTGTTTTGGTGTGGTACTAGCATCACCTTTTTTTTTAAGTTTTGCTAGAACCGAAGAAAGTAATCGCAAAGGGATGAGCTGAGGCAAACGCTCGATTGTTTTTTTTTTTTTTTTTGGGGGGGGGGGGGGGGGGGGGTTGGGGGGGGGCATTGAAAAAAATCCTAATGTCAAAGTCCCATTTGTCGCTAGACGTTTAGCGAGCCTGGGTTTGGTCTGCGAAAGTTCTTGGCGACATTTGCGCTGCAGATGAGACCAGCCCAGTACCGTATAGCTTTGTGTCTTTATCGAGCACCACGTAGGGGAGATTACACTACCGTATGTCGGTAGTGTAATTTCTCTTGAGGAGAGGAGGGGGAGGAATGGAAAGGGGGTATGCCCCTCCTCCTCATCCGTACCCTCCTACACCTTCCTACACCTTAACCAACAGACAGTACACCTAAGAATCACACAAACAAGTAACCTAAATCCCCCTATCGGGACGATAAAAAAACAAACAATGAAAGACGTTTACAATCGCCTGTAACGCCGAATTAGAGCGCAGCTCTTGAGGAGGAGGAGGGGGAGAAATGGAGAGGGGGTGTGCCCCTCCTCCTCATCCGTACCCTCCCTCCCTTTCTCCTCTTCTGTTCGCCTCCCATTTATGGGAAATTTTCCCGCTAAATTTAGCGGGGAAATTCACCCATAATGCAACGCGCGGTGACGTCATTAATGACGTCACTAGGGAACCTCGTGACGTCACACGTGATGTCGCGTGTGACGTCATCATGGGACACGTCCTATAATGCATCGCGCGGTTACGCCAACGCCGACGCGGCTCAAGTCGGAAACGGGCGCCTAAGAGCTGCACTCTAAAAATAGCCACAGAAGGGAAAGAATTGACACACTTGGTCACAAATCCCCCCCACACACATTGCGTATTATAGTGTGGCTATTTGAGCTGCGTCATCGTGCTCAAATGCCAGCGTAACAGGGGTCTGTACGTCGGAACCCAATAACAGTTACGAGCACAGTCCCAGTTAAGCTTGGTTCAGACAGTGGCGTTGGTTACGCGCTCAGAACGGTCGAAATGACAGACACGACAAAGTCACCGTTACAACAACTGTTCCCCGAACGAAACGTGTCAAACAATTAAAGAGGTAGCTTTGTGACGCAGTCATGAGCTACCACTGTCCCCAGCGTTCCGGTCGTTGCTGTCCCCGCTAACGCTGTGAACGCAAACGATACAAATGTTGCGAACCAGCCTTTACGAGAAACCCGGATGCATTTTTGTACCTTCTTCGCTCTATAAACTACGTTCAAGATCGCATCTATTTGCTCAAACTCTTAGCTTCAGTCGATACTTCGTTGCTATTTTGAATCCCGCCATTTCTTTCTTTGTTTCCCATTCCCGTAATCGCGTGCTGTCGGTAACGGGGGCTCAAAGACTGGCGGCAGCCCAAGCTAAGGGTGCCTCAATGTTATTCTTAGAGTGGCGCCTCTTTTTGTTCTTCTTGTAGTACACGTTGCCGACAGCGGGCGATCATAGGGAGAAAAATAAGACATAAATAGCGTGAACAAAGATTCCGCCGTATAGCACAGGTCAAAAAACCTAAAGAGAGTTCGGGCCAGGAGACGTCTTCTCATGTGCGCCCCAGAGCAAAGAGAACAAAGCGTCGCGACTCAAAATGGCATGTGGGTGCACCCTATGTATAGTGGGCTAGAGAGCCACTAATACGCTGTACTTACACCGGCACCCTTAACCGCAGTTAAAGGGCGAAACATTGATGGTCAACGAGTTTTATAGAATTTTCATTACGCATTAAATATCAACCCCTGAGTATGTCAACAAAATACCTCGTAGAAATAATAATTTTCTTATGAGAAAACTAATTTCGAAGTTTACACGCTCACCTCCGAGTCACTTGCGGCCGCTCTGCTGGCAACAACGAGCAGGTGCGCTCGTGACGTCAGATGTTGCATACGAGAGCAGACGACGCTCTTTCTCTACGGCGTTGTGCGGTGTATAGTGATAGAGAGTACCTGATTTTGTGGGTTGTGGCTGGTTGAGGCAATCTGTGGCATGCGATGGAGCGTGGGGAGAGTTGGTGATATGCTGTGAGCTGCGATAACACAACGAAGGAATGCAGCAGAGCGACATCTCATCGGTTGCAGACCGAGAGGTCTCTGCGACGGAAGGGATCAGACCGTTCCGACGCGAGCCTTGACTCTTAGTGCTCGCGTCGTGCTAGCCAACAAAACCTTCCAAGTTCCGAACTATTCTGCTTCTGAAGCAGAGTCTGTGTTCATTTGTCATCAGATCGCGAATCCGGCCGCCACAGGAGGTCGCCTCGGAGGCGATGCCGGCGTATCAAATACGAAGAACGGTGAATCGTCTGAAATCTTGCGCTGAAAATCATAACACTTGTTGGTCATTGCTTGACCCTGAAATGCTTGATGTATCGTAGTTCATTATTTCCCACCGACGACCGCGAAGGCCTTTTGACTGCTTCTGGCGTTGGGCGAAACAGGCCCATGTGCCAAAGTTGTACTAGATTAGCTCACTTATGCCCGTGTCCCACTAGAGCGATAGAGCGACAGACAGAAACAAAAGACAGCGACAAGCCTCAAACCCATACAGCATGCTCGCGATGGTACCTTTGGCAGGCTTTTAGTCGTTCGGTGCTCGTGAAGTAAGCACGAGCGATTGCAGGTCTGCCAAAGATACCCTCGCGTGCATGATGGTCGTGTGTGAGCATATATCCTCCTTTATTTACAAAGCCTCTCAAATCGCGAAAGACTTTGGTCTGAGGCTTGTCGTTGTCGTTTGTTTCTGTCTGTCGCTCTAGTGGGACACGGGCGTACGGAACTGCCCATAAACGCTGCTTGCTCGAGCAGTGCCCTCCCCCTCTCCCCCCACGGCTTTCTTTTCGTCGTTCGACGCGCCGCCATTTTTGGTGGACGGCTTGTTTAGTAACTGCAGTATATTCTATGGGATCTGTACGTTTCAATGCACAGCGTGTTGGCGTTTCACCAAACACTATGGTACACACAGTTTTGAAACGAAAATCTAGATGACGCTTTAAACGACGGGACTGAAGGAGTAAAGGGGGGGGGGGGGGGGGGGGGGTCTTTTTCGGGAGTTCCACAACTGAGGTAATCTAGTAACGATGCTATGTTCTTATGTTCACAAAACATCTGGCGTCACATTCACAACGAGATGGCGATCCAGTAAAGTTGCAGGTTCGTTTCGGTTTTGACGTATTTCTACAATTAAAATTTATTTGGAAGTTCTGCGAAAATTGTTTTGCTTCTCTAGGCTCAGTTTCTTGCGCTCTCTGACAAAATGTGCTTATCTGAAAGGGCTCAAATTGACGCCCGGAGATGCTCTTTAAAGATCCAATACAAGTTGACGCGTGTTTGATGATGCAAACGAGCGGATCCGCTTCGCGGTTGCGACTCGAACGCCAGTGTGAATCCACCTTAAAGGGGCTTGAGACACGAAAATTCAAACGGGTGGATTATTCTTGAAATAAAATGCTCACTGGCTACTTAGTATATCCACCAAATTTCGCGATTTTAAGAGCTTTAGCGCTTTCTCGCCGCCTTGCCCTTTGACCTTCCACCATGCATGCACATGGGAGATCGTCGCAGACGACGGCGAGTTTGTCCGCCAAGATCTCGTCCTCGCCGCTGGAGCTGGTCGCCAGGCGGGTCGAAGTCAAAACGACCAGCTTTTAACATCGCTTGACAACAGTCACTTTAATCGCTGCTGCGATCAGTGTCGAAGACTCCGACGAAGCGAGCGATGCTGTGGACGTCGTACCGTCCCGAAACCGCGTGCTCAAAACGGGGAAGGTAAACGAGGAAGCTGAATTAAGAAGCGCGACACGCCGAGAGAACCAAGTCTGCAAGTGCGTGCAACGGGACGCCACCCATTAGGCGAATGACGTCACCGGCCCAACAAACATGGCGGCCTTCCCGAATAAGCTGGTTCCGAGGGTCCCGCATGTTAATCGATTTATCCACGAAACTATTCCCCTATTTTCGACACATATTTATCAGAAATATGGCAACATGCGATGTATTCTAGCGGTGTAGTTATCTGATACTTTATTTTTTGACGAGTCCTACCCCCTTCAACACCCAGTGTGCCCAGGTTGAAGAGTGTTTCGAACTGCTGGATCGCGGTCACGTGGTTTATGCACCGCGCTTGCAACACGAGCAGCGAAGAGGTGGCGAAAGCGTCTATCATCAGCAAGCGTCTCCACCGCTTCACCCGCGCCAACGACAGCGCATGCGCAGTTGCGACCGAGTCGGCGCTGGACGCGTCCGCTATTAAGATAGCAAGTGCTCTTCGTGCTTGCACTTGCTCGCTCTCTTAGGTCTAGGCTCTCTTCTCCCCACAGCTCGTTCAGGCGCGCTTGCTCGCATCTGCTGCTCACTTTACCAGTTCCAGAATTTATTAACTTTCTCAGAGCCAAGAAGGTTCTCTTCTAAGTCTGAAAGCCCCCCCCCCCCCCCTTTTCCCTCCCTCTCTCTCTCTCTCTCGTTTTCATCTCATCTTCTTCGTTCTACCGGCTCGTTGGCGAATTTAAATTTCTAAACCCCCGCAACCCCTCCGTGAAAGTTGATCTCGGCCAATTTCACGTCCATTCACGGGAGTCAATCGTGGTATGAGTCTCCTTTAACTCTTCTGCGTTGTTTTTTTTTCTTCCTCTTTTCTGTTTTGATTTTTGTTTCAGCGGGAGAGTGTGTAATTTTGTCGCCGAGAAACTCCGTCATGTGTTTTCTTCCTTTTTCCGCCATTTATGACGACTCTGGGTAGGACTGCTTTCAAGTACTTTTTTGATAGCTGAATATGTGTTTCTGTCTGTACGACGCACATCGGTGCGTGCGTGTGTGCGTGTTTTTGTGTGTGCGCGCGCGCTATGTGCACGTTCGCGTGCGCACGAGGGCAGAAAGAAGGAGGAGGGGTGTCGCCCCGAATAATAGATTGTTGGTATAGTGCTTACGTACGCGATGTTTGCGAAGTTCATTTTACTTTTTCGTGCTTCGACGCGGGTAGTATAGTAGACAACGCAACACGATAACATACGAAAACAGAAAATAATAATAAAAAAAACACTGATCGTAAACAAAAAAACAAAAAAAAAACAAAAAAAAAAAACAAAAAAAAAAACAGGGCATGCTCCTAATCTAAAAGAATGTTCTGTGAGATCACATTCCTGCATTACGTGAGTACAGCCAATCACAGCGAAGATTATAATGATCGCAGCGAATGACGAAGAAAATACGACTGACAAAGAAAACACTTTTGCTCATTGTCCCTGTACACATCGCATGTTTCAGATCAGATTATATTCCGGCTTCGTTACTTGCTTGACGCAAGTAACGCGGTGTTGAAAACGTTTGCACATTCAGGGGCATCATTCGCGAGCTCGGCCCATTCATTGGTAATGACAACAGTATGCGTTTGCTGGTCGGGTTCATCACTTGCAAGAATTTTCGGGCGTTTTTAATCAACATGTTTGGTTAAGTCCACGTGGACAAAAAGGGTACTTGGCGTTTCGGATTGCGGTTAAATGTGCATCCTCAGCCACATAGTATTTTTCCCATGCACTATGGCTAGCCGTCTGCCTGGCTAAGCGGAAAGACGTTTTTTTTTTTGTTTGTTTTTTGTTTTTGTTTTTTATTTCGAGGGTTTTAGTGATCCGCGGTTTTTGTTGATATGTGGGGAAACTGAACGAGGAGATAGATTATTTGCTAGCACGCTTAGCTTATTTTTAAAAATCAACCAATTTTCATGGATCGACCGGTTGTGACATGTCGCTTCAAGAACTGAAGGAATGTGTTCAGCTCGTTCTTTATAGTTTCATAATTTTCTTTATCGTACAGGCCAATTATTTTTTTTTTTCGGTAGGACGCTTTGCACGGGTAAGTTCCAAGACAGCATGAATAACTTTGTGGTCACTCATCTCTCGATGGTAGTTTATGAATGATAGACTGTAAGGATGATTAATTAATATAAGATCAAAAATATTTGCAAATTCGCTAGCGACGCGCGTTGGTTTTTATTACCATCCGGGTGATATTAAAATTGAGACAAACCTCAATGAATCCTCTGGCTTCTGAGTTGATTACAATTAAGGGCGACGGGTCAGTTCAATTAATATTTGGGAGATTAAAATCACCAGAGAAAAGAATTCGTGCATTTGGGTACTCTGCAGAAAGTTGACATAGTACGTCGTTTAGCTTACGGGAAAAGTCGGTACTATAAATTAATGGACTGTAGCAGATGCCCAGTACAACTGTTTGCGAAGAAGCCCGACAGATGAGCTACAATGATTCAATATCAGATGGAATGGTAATGAGAGAACAGGACAACTGCTGGCTAACGGCGATGAGCACGCTTCCAGCTCGTGCGCCTTTACGATCACTTCGAAAGAGGTGAAAATTTGGCAAGTCAGTCAAGACTATACACAAACACAATGTTTACAAACAAGTCCGCTTTTCCCACACCAGATCTGGGCACTTCGCGTGCGCGGGAACCGAATTCGTGAGGAGTAAAGCGTCTGCGCATGTGCAGTACCGACAGCAGCGCCACCGCAGTGGCGTGACATCAGCGACTTGAGTTGGTCTATAGCGTCAGTGACGTCGGCAGTTAGCCATGCTTGAGTTCGTAGTAGTAGCATACTGCTTCCAGACGACGGCACGAGATTACATACAAGATCGCGTTTCGAAAGGAAGCTCCGTATATTGGTAAAGGATAAGGAAGTATTTACACGATGGGTAAATCGAGGACGGTTTATTCATCGCCGATAGATTGGTGATTCTTATGCAATTTCTTTCACAGTCTGTGACGACTCGTCAAACATATAACGTTGCCTGCCAATGAATAGTGTGTTGTGTAGCGTAGCGAGAACGGGGCTGCCTCGTTTTTAGCAAATGTAACTAAGTGCTTGCGGGCGTTTTGAACGGGATACGAAAAATCTTCGCCAATGCTAAAGGCGGTGCCCTTTAACTCACGGCCGTTCGAACAAATAGCCTCCTTAATTTAAAAAAAAAAAAAGTTAGTTTTACGAATACTGTAAAACCCTTAATGTTCGCGAGCCCTAAATTTTCGCGAATTTCACGAATTGAAGAATTCGCGAAATTTAGGGGCGCGCGAAAATTTCGGTCCTTAAGATTTTCAATGCAGACATCTGGAATTCGCGAAATTTAGTGGTCGCAACTATGTCATCTGTGACCGATTCGCAAAAAATAGGGGCCGCGAAAATAAAGGGTTTTACAGTAATGGGCGACTGCGTCCGTTTGTGTGATGGCGCGTCGCCGCGGAAGGAGGACAGCGCAGCTGGTGTGACGCTCTCGCGTTGGAATGCGACGCTTCGCGCCTGCGGCGGTGCGCTCTTCACGTGTCTTGGGAGGAATTTGTCTGCGCAGCCGGCAGCTTACGAAGACACATATTACAAGGTTCTAGGGGGTGCACTGAGTACATGTAACGAGCGGGGTGCAGCAACGTAGTTCATTATGCGGCCAGGATGCCACCGAAGCTTCTGCGAACGGAGAAGAGGCCGGCAAAGTCGTTCGGGTTTCAAACTCCATGGTACGAGTTGTCCTTGCACGGTTTGAATGTAAGCTGCGTCGGGAAACAACCCAGATACAACTGCCACTTCATTTGCAGGATACGGCACGTGAGACTATAAATGGATGTCCCCACTCACCGCGCTTATAATGTTGGCGCCGTTCGCGACCAAAAGCGTCGCTGCGGTCGGCTTCCCACAAATAGCCAGACGCCCACGGGGCTCACAATAACATCATGAGCGAGATCAATTATGAATTTATGAACGAAAATGAGAGCAACATGAGGCTTTCAAATCTGCCGACGTTGGTTCAAGAACGCGATGACTCCGAGCATCCACCATGCTCTCTTCACACGCCATTAGACTTGCCGTAAGCCAGCTTCAGACGGGGCAATTTTTCCAGCAATTTCGGGGTTGTTGGCGGGTTGTTCCCTAGCTTTCCCTAGATCGACACGAACTGCCGAGATCGGGTCCGGCTCGAAACGGTCGAGCAACTCGGACAACTCGGAGACGTTTGAAGCGGCAGCAGCCAATCAGGAATGCGATATTTCACGTGACACCCCTGTGGGGGTGATGATGACAGCTGCAGACTTGGTTCTGGTTTGAAATAGATCGTTTTTGGAAATAAACTGTTTCAAAAAGATAAGTATGTATTTTCCACGCAATTTAAAGATATAAAAAAAATGTTTTTAGCATATAACTGTGCGTCTAAATAGTGCTAGAACAAATAAAATGTTATACTGATGATGGCAAATCGTAGCAATATGGTTGCTGCGTGTGAAGTCGGGCGGCCCGTGTTGCTGGTGTTGCGACGTGAAGTTGCTGAGCGAAATTGACCCGTCTGAAGCGGGCCTCCGTTCGCAACTGCAACTTAGCAACCTGGATCACACCCCGTGACGTCACGGCGAGCCAAATTTGGTCATGACGTCACGTAGGAGAACCGTTAGGGGGCACCATCGAAACATCTCGACGCTTCAATAACGTAAGCCCGGTGGGTGAGTGTACCGCATAGGTTTGCGCACTTTGCGTACCAAATTCTGGGGAGCTGTCGGAGTCAACCGAGGGGAATGCAGGGGCTGTTTGAGGAACAAGGTGCATCAATGACTACGTAAAAGGCTGATTTGGTAGGATACGTTGTTGGGTTAGTTGGTTCATCTTAGTTAAACACATAAAATAGCGCAAAAAAGACAAGGGCAAGAAGAAAACAGGACAAGCGCTAACTTTCAACTGAAAGATAGCTCATGTCCTGTATACTTATTGTCCTTGTCTTTTTTACGCTATTTTATATGTTTAACTCAGGTTGATTTCAATCGTGCGTCCGTGAAAAGAAAGTCCTTATGGGTAGTTTTAATGTCCACCTCTCCGATAGCGAAATAAGCGAGGCAACGCTCAAAGCGCCCCATGCGGACTTTCATATATTTTCCGGTCGGCGAGTTCCGTTATGATACCTCACACACACAGGGATTGCACACTCCGCGCACTAGATGTACTTCCTCTGTCTCGGGGGAGAAAATAAATACCAACTTAATTTCGCTTTTCTTTTTTTTTTTTTTTTTGTGGTGTTTTTGTAGACAGAAATGTCTAGGAAGCAGACTGGTGGGGCAATGTCTGTCTGGAAATATTTGTTTATGTGTGTGTGTCTGTGAACCCTAGACCCTTTATTAAATTCCGGCGGGTTTCTATTCACATTGAAAGAAGCGGTTGGGCAATGGAGGAAAAAAGCTTCCTGAGAGAAAGAATAAGAAAACGTGGATCTGCCCTCGCCCCCCCAACATTTTCACACAGACATGGCAGCATATAAAGCCGCAGTCGTCACGAGGACAGGTTTGTCTGCGTACCTCAAGCACGGTCGAAGCACGTCTCTTCGTACATAAGCCTGCTTGGAATATATCTGCTGGCACTTTTTGCATGACCAATGTAACCAAACCGCCCATACACACTAAACAAATAAAAAAAAATGTGATCGTAAAATAATGTTTAGGGATTCTTCGGCTTGTCCGTATTTTGCACCCTAAAGAGTTCTTTTAAATGGCAACTCCGCTCAATTCCAACGATTTCGGGATAATGAGTGATTTCGGATTTAGAAGCCCTAGTAAAAGACACTACGTAATTTGCTCCGCGAAAAATGGGATATATATATATATTTTTTTTTTTATTTAATTTTAAACACGAGCAGAAATCGAAACCGAAACTTCAGCTCCGTCCGACAACATCGGCCTCGGGCTGCCAAGAACATGGCTATCACGTGGTATGATATGTCACGTGATCCTCTACGCAATGACAAGCGTGACTGGGGCGGCTGTGTGCGAGGCGCAAGTGTCGTCTGCACCGCACTCTTCACCACGTTTTGGTGTCAACGACATTTCATGACGTCTGGACAACTGCGGCATAAGTTTACGCACGTAGTGTCCGTAGTGCGGGCGAAACTCCAAGAGACAATAGTGAGTTTTAGTAGACCGTGCTTCCACCTCCGCTAAGCCCCTCCACTACCCGGAACTCTCCAGCCAAGGCCACTGGCACGCAGGCGCAGTGGCGGTTTCTTCGTTGCGGAGGGCTTAGCGGAGGAAGAAACACGGTCTACTAAAACTCCCTATTGGGGAGTTTTAGTAGACCGTGTTTCCCCCTCCGCTAAGCCCCTCCACTACCCGGAACTCTACAGCCAAGGCCATCGGCACGCAGGCGCAGTGGCGGTTTCTTCGTTGCGGAGGGCTTAGCGGAGGAAGAAACACGGTCTACTAAAACTCCCTATTGGGGAGTTTTAGTAGACCGTGTTTTGTTTTGTAGGTATCCGGCGTAAAGATCCTAAATTTGGAACGTTACTATTGCCTTCACTTTGTTTGTTTTGCAGTTTCGCGAAGTTCATCCATAGTTTTAATAAAAACGCACTGACCTTTTATTGATCTTCCTGTCCTACCACTCTACGTAGTTATATATACATTTTTTTTAATTTAATAAAGGCCAAGTCAATCACCGCGAACCAAGGAACTTGGCGAGTGCAACTTATTACAGCACTTTAAAGTCGCGATCACACTTTTTTTTTTTTTTTTCATTTCGTTTGCTATTGTTCGGGACCACAACTCCTTTCTTTTTGCTCATGGCCCCCGCTTTTCAATTGCGCATGCGGTTCGTCGTGGTGTATTGCGTGCGCCGTCCACATTTACTAAAGCGCGCGCGTGGCGGTTGTTTGCGCTCGTGTATATTTGCTCGCAAAAGAAAAGTGCCGCCGTCAGGCAATGAACCCATTCACTGGAAAGGCGCAAATGCAAATACGCGCGGACACGCACAACAGCGGGAACGCCGCGTCGATAAACTACAGTAAAACAGAAAAAAAATACTAGAAAAGAAAAAAATATGTGCACACTCCACATGGCGAAAATTGCGACGAACCCAAATTGCCACGAACAATGATAAGCTAAAATAAAAAAAAATACCTCGAAATATACTTTGAGGAAATGCGCATTGGAGAGAAGAAAGATAGGGTTCCGCAATTTGACCGTCATTCGTCTGAAAACACTTTTTTCCCCCTCTCCGGAGCTTTTTTATTCCCATCTCCCTACTTCCCCCCTCTTCTCTTCATCGTCTCCCCCAATTTTTGTCCCTATTTTGTCGTTCCCCCTTCGTCGAGACCGCTTTGCCCCCCTAAATTTCGGACCATTCTCTTTTAGGGTCTCAGTAAGTTGGCTTTACTTTCTTACTTTATGTTTTCACTTTCTCTCTTTCGTTTTTTCTTCTTTTTTCTTTCTTGCTTGTCCTTCTTTTAATTTTTATGATTTTCTTGTTTTACTCCCTTCCTTCTTTTCGCTCATAGTTTTCCCTTCCGATGGCCATATAGGGAAGGAACAAGGAGTAGAATTCCCTCCCAGTTCCCCACCCACGTAAAAACAAAAAACAACGATGAAAATAAACTAAGGAATTACAGGGAGGCTGAGGGACGGTCATTTCCTTCGTTTTCGTCGTCATATTACTCTTACTGTCTTGCGTTGTAATTCTTTATTTTTCTACGTATGTTTTCCCTTTACGTTTGTTCCTGCGTCGTCTTCTCCATAGGTCAAGGAGAGAAGAAGAAAAAAGCGTCCGACTCCTTTTTGACAGTTTAAAGTTGTCGCTTTGTTGGCACCTCATTGTGCACGTCCCCCCGCGAAGCTCTTCTAATGGTTAATCTCTCGACGCGATATTTCGATATGAAAGCTTTTGTTCCCTTTATGGTTTGTCTGCTTCCGGCAGGACGCGTGTACCTTTCTTTCCTTTTTTTCTGTAAGTTTGAGTTTTATTTTTATTCATTAATTTTTTCTGTCGAGTTTACGTTTACTCAGTGCGAAGTTAATCAGCCTCGGTACGCGTCTAATGTATCCAGTGTACATGAGACATTTCCGCCCAATGACTCCAGAGCAGTGTCACTTTGGCACCGCATTTTTGATGTCTGGGAGGGATAGGGCACTAAGCTACGGTGCCTGCAACGCGCCTCCGACGGGTGTGTTTACCGTGTCCAAAAAAAAGTGGTCCCATGATTTCCGCCTCACGACGTCATAGAAGTGTCATGCTGTCTCCTGTCGCGAACCTGGCGGCGTCCCAACAGCTGTAGTGTATGTGGCAGACGCCTGTTCTGCTGCAGGTCGCTCTCCACTGTCAAAGTCCACTGAAGCTACAGCAGCCGGAAGTTGGGACGTCTGGAACGCCGTGACGACAGTGACACTCGCGTTCGCCTATGCTTTTCGCCAGCATTTCTACGACCACCCGCCAGGATCGCGACAGGCAACAGCATGACACTCCGGCTTCTGTGACGTCATTTGTTGCCACTTGGGGACCACTTTTATTTATTTATTTATTTATTACAATACACTCAGGGCCAAAAGGCATTACAGAGGGGGTGGGGCAACCAAAAAATGAAAAGAAAAAAAAAAAAGGTACAAAAAGAGAGCAAACACAGCCGAGAATAAACATCAACAGCTCGAAACACAGCACTCTGGTCAAAAAATAAACAAAAGGACAATCACGACAAAAGGTGAGCAGATAAGGTTTTTTTAAATAAATCAATAGAAGGTATATTAACAAACGAAGCGGGAAGGTGGTTCCACTCAAGAGATGTTTTTGGAATAAACGCGTTCAAAAAGGCTGATGTGTTACAATGAGGGACACCAACTTTGAATGGATGATCAAAACGCGGAGAAATGAATGGGGGCTCAAGGAATAGTTTATCTTTCAATGACGTGTTAGAATGATAGATCTTGTAAAAGAGGCACAAGCGCGATATTTTGCGACATAAAGAGAGGGAGGGTAGGGATAGACTGAGTTTCATGGAGGAAACGCTTGCTGTACGATGATAGTTAGAAAGTATGAAACGAACTCCGCGATTTTGCATGGCTTCCAGGTTAGTTATAAGTGTCGAGTGACCGGGATCCCAGATTGCAGCAGCGTATTCTAATTTTGACCGGACCAGGGAGTTATAAAGCAGTAATTTCAAAGAAACGGGGGCCAGTGTAAAATTTCTTTTTAGAAAACCGAGCATAGAGTTAGCGTTAGCAATAATGTGGTCAATGTGGGTTTTCCATGACATGTTATAGGTAATATGGACACCCAAGTATTTGTAACAGGTCACAGACTGAAGTTGAGTGTTACAAATTGAGAGAGGTGGAAGAACCGTGTGACGACGAGAAACTCTCATAGACTTGCACTTGTTAATGTTAAGGGACATCTGCCACAATTCACACCATTGGGATACAGCACACAAATCATTTTGGAGGAGGAGTGAATCGGATTCATTAGTAACTTCACGATATATCACACAGTCGTCGGCAAATAAGCTAATAGAAGAGGATACACACGTAGGTAAGTCGTTAATGTAAATAAGAAACAATAAGGGCCCCAGAACGGACCCTTGGGGGACACCGGAGGTGACTGGACTTAGAGAAGAGTTAGCATCATTAGTATACACAAACTGAGAACGATTAGTAAGAAAACATTCAATCCAAGACAAAATATTAGGATCAACATGCAAGTGACTGAGCTTGAAAAGTAAAAGTTTGTGAGAGACTTTATCGAATGCCTTACAGAAATCTAGAAAGACGCAATCAACCTGGGAACCACGGTCGAGGATGGAAAGTAGGTCATTAGTGAAAGTGATAAGCTGGGTTTCGCAGGACAGTGATTTGCGAAAACCGTGTTGTGATGCAGTAAAAAAAGAATTTGAATCAAGAAAGTTAGCAAGATGTGAGTAAATTACGTGCTCTAAAATTTTGCAGGGAGTACTGATAAGGGAAATGGGTCGATAATTGGAAGGGTTATGTTTACTGCCTGATTTGTGAAGCGGAATCACCTTCCCAATTTTCCAGTCGTCTGGTAAAACGCCAAGGTTAACAGATTGTTGAAATATTTTGCAAAGAAAAATGGAAATGTAATTTTTAGTTCTCTTAAGAAATTTCGGTGTGATATTGTCAACGCCACAGGAGGAAGATGGTTTTAAATCATCAATAAGTTTTATAATTCCGTCATAGTCAAAAGCAAGTGGATCCATTTGAAAAAAACCATATCTCGGGAAAGTACCAGGGTAAACAGGAACAACATCACTAGCGAATTCTTTGACAAAATATTCATTAAAAACGGAAGCACAACTTTGACTAGGAACTACCACGCCATCATCACATGTCAGCGAAAGCACTGTATTTTTAGACCCGCTATACATATTCCAAAATTGTTTAGGACTGTTAGTTAGCATAGGGGAGGGTTACAGAAAAAAATGTTCGCTTGGCCTCCGCGATAGCGGTCTTATAGGAACAAGCTGCTGCGCTATAAGCTTCCCATCGTTCAGAAACTGCGCTATAAGCTTCCCATCGTTTGATGTATGGGCGGGATAGGACGCTAAAAACACCAGTCGGAGACGCGCTCCAGGCACCATAACTAACTAAACAAACCACTCGGAGACGCGTTCCACGACCGCGTCCCACGAACCGCCGCAGGGGGACCGTTTCGCAGACGTCTCGTTTCCTAAGTCTCGCGAGATTTTTCACGAGACTCTCACGAGACCCGACGTGATTCGTTGGGTAGGATAGGCGACCTCAATGTCTCTCGAGCGTGAGCCGCGCCTCCATCTCGGATTCGTGTGCAAACAACCAAATAAAAAAAAAATACAGACAGTAAAAAAAAACAAAAAAACAAAAAAACAATCCGCTTCTCTTAGCACAATTCAAACTTAGGAAAAGCTGACGGAAAGAAGAAAATAGAGGCACTTTCGAATGCCCGCCTAATTGAATTTCAACTCCGGAAAGACCAAGGAATGCCTGCGGAACTGCCGGAAAAAATAAACAGGCAAAAGAATAAGAAGAAAGGAATAAAGGGAGAACTCAAATGAACTGGTCCACGTAGATACACAAACTAGAAACACACACAAAAAGAGTCGTAATGAAAAGAAAAAAAGAAAACGCGATGTTAAGAAGGAAAGAGAAGGAGAGAAATAGAATGCCGAAAGAGACACTAAAAAAAAATTACGAGAGGTACAACAACAATCAGGAGAGAGAAACAGAAGCGAACGTTTACGACTGCGTGGTAATGAATGTAAACACTTTTTTTTTACATGTTTGCTTTATTCATTGTTTTCTTTGGGGGAGGGTGGAGGGCGTGCACATACCATGGACTGATAAATCAAACGTCGGTTGGGGGTCGGCATAAGCTGAAAAAAATAATGATCGAACAGAAGAAGAAAATGGCGCCGAGCGAGACAAACCAAACAAAGAGATAATCCTTCCTCCTCCTTCCTTCGCCCTCCCCGATCTTGTATAACAATCCAATTAAAAAATACCAAAACACGCGAAGAAAAAAAAAAAAAAAAAAAAAAAAAAACAAAGACCGGAAATAACGAGGGGTGGGAGGAAATGAACGGCAGCGACACCTGGTGACCCTCGACGTTTCTCCCTCTTTCTCTCTTTCCCTCTTTCTTGTCTCTTTTTTTTTTATTTTTTCCTTCAGCTTCTTCTAAAGTCAACTTCTAAACTTCCATAAAAGCTGCTAAGTATTACATTTGAACTACCATGTAAGTTGCTTAATTTTATATTTAACCTACCATATTGGTCGTTGAATATGATCGTTTAGCTTCTTTTACGTTGAATTAGGTATTTAAACTGTCATATAAGTTGATGAATACTTTATTTGAAGCGCCAAACTGCAATATGAGTTGTTGAGTATTGCATTTAAAATACGATATAAGTTCAATGTTACATATTGTGGGGACCACGTGTTTCCCGTCTCCCTATCTAGGCCTAGCACAAGCAGGCCGTGGGAGCGTTATGGCGACGTCATCCCGGATACGGGGGTAAGGCCGCATTCCTCGAAGAGGGCGTGTCTTCCCTCGCCCTTTTGGGTGAAAGTGCCTCCGGCGCACCCTTCGGAAATGATTGTGGACGCGGCCCATCTGCGGGATAAGCCACACTACCTACCCCGGGCGCGTCCACTTTCCGCTGGCTAGATAAGCGGCCGCGAACGGCGGCCCTGACTCTCGGCCGGGGAAGGCTCTGGGCCACGGAGCCTCGTTCTTTTTGGAGCTTTCCCCTCTCCGCGAATCTGCCTAATACGGCAGCGTGGGCCCCCTGCAGGTGAATCTGTCTAATGCGACAGCGCCGACCTTTTTCCGTTCTTTTCTTTTATTAGTTTGGCCGACGGGCACAGCGTGGTGGCACAGCAGCCAAATAAACCCGCTTCTTCAGTATCTTTGTGTTTTGGAGTGAATCCTCTCCTCGGAGTCCACGGCAGCCTCCGGACGGACCCGGCCGTAGCAGTCCTCAAGATCGAGCTACGGAGCGGGATCGACCTCGTGGTGCAGTAAGGCAAGTCGAATCCCACATTTGGCGCCCCAACGTGCGGCCTGTCCGGCGACTGCAAACAAAGCAGCACTTTCGCAATGACAGCGAACCACGCCGATTTCCGGTCAAGGATCAAACAGGTGGACAAAGGGAGAGGCGAACGCCCGACACCCGATGCCACTCAACGGCTTAGTGGCACGTCAGCCACGCAAAGACACATTGAATAAGTGTCTCGGCCGAACGCCCTCCCACACGGAGGTGACTCAACGCCCGGAATGCGTCCGAGGCATTCCCTTTCGGGACGACGCCAGCCTCCGTCGCTGGGCAGAGCGCACCATACGCAGCGCGCGTACGGAGACCGCCGATGGTGCCCCTCTATGCTGCGCCAACGGACCAGCAGTCAACACGTCGACGGCGGGACCTTCCCGGATCCAGAAGCGAGATCGACCATGCACGGAGAACTATACTGAGTGAGTCTTTTCATTTTTCTCCCAAGCCTTTCCGTCCCCATCGAGGGAACAGGACTGGCGTCAGAACGGTTTTCGGAAAACTAACTTTAAAGATTTCCCGATCACCCGCGATTGATTCCGGCAAGAGTCAATGAGCGTCGCACGTACCGACATCGTTAAAAACCTGTAACTCCGAAAAAAAAAAAAAAAAGCGACGTCGAAAACGTTGCGGAGTTTGGGAGACGTTTAACCAGCGCTACCGGACAAGCGCAGGAGGTTGAACAGC
Organism: Ixodes scapularis; assembly: GCF_016920785.2. Classification (NCBI taxonomy): domain Eukaryota; kingdom Metazoa; phylum Arthropoda; class Arachnida; order Ixodida; family Ixodidae; genus Ixodes; species Ixodes scapularis. The sequence goes on along the minus strand of NW_024609839.1, from coordinate 78,219,399 downwards.
ATCCCGAAAACGTGGTAGGAACCGCGACGTATTGCGTGTCATAAGGTGACCGCCATGTGGTCACTGGACGATATCGTGAACCACGGCACTCGGGGTGTTCGTTGGGAATCGACCGTAGCACCGATGAGTTTTTGATGCTCAGCAGAACGATCCGGGGTGTAAATATGTGAATAGTTGTAAATACTTTCGCGGACTCTGCGGAGTCGGGCGGTGCGTCCGCCGGGCGGTACGCTTGCCACTAACGTCGCTAAGCAACTTGTTTTGTTGCAGACGGGCTTTGGCAGCCGGGCAGCGTACCCGCCGTGTCGAGCAACTCGTGTTGTTGCCGACGTGTGTGCCGTGAACAGTCTCGTATTGCTGTTGGCACGGGGTTTTTATTTGGGATCGGTTTCTGTTTTTGCTGATGCGGATAAACTCGTGCTACGGCGCTTGGTCTCTACGAACATTGCAGTTCAAGGTGGCTGTCCTGCGCGGCTGGGAGTTGCATTCGGTGCTCTCCTAGTTCGCGTTGGCCAGGGCAGCACGCGGCTCCAAGACTTTTCGAAGTTAGGTCGCTGTGCTATACCTGGCCACAGGAATTTGTGTTTTAGCCTGAGGTAAAAGCTAACATGTTTGGAAAATAACAATGTTGGCGAGCCTGCCCGATTGCAGCCCTGCATCGTTTCAATATCAAGAAAGGACAGGGTGGCGCATTTGACATTTCATTGTGCCCGCAAATCGAAGCGATTAGGCATCGTTAGCAAAAGCAGCTACAAAGAACTTTGCCTTTTCGAATAGTCACCAACAAATCCATTGTCCGGGGTGACGCGAGTCAGCTTGGTATGTGGACATCCGTGTTCACATTAAGCGGAGTCGTGGAACTATTTTCACAATAACTTCGCAAGCCGAGCCAGTGCGATGCACGTGACTCACGGCAGAAAAGACACCCTTGTTTCTGCCTTTTGCTTTTTTTTTTTATCTCTGGGTCCTTGAGCACCCAGGGATTGGTCGAGTGTCCTCAGTTGGACGGCTCGACCTTGCTAGGAATTTCCGAGGTTTCTTGTGGAAAGAAACGGGAGAGGGGGCAGAGCGCAGGTTGCATTCCAGTACCAGGCGGGTGTGAGTCATGGCGCCGCCCACGAGGAGGACAACAATGCCGGGCAGCGTCATCATTCGCCGGAGCAACGTCATCATCGCCGGGGCTGCCTGTCCCCTGCCGGCCCGAAAGACTTGGTCACTTCCGCTGTGATCAAGATGGCGTCACGTGTCCTCCTGCTGCCTGGTTCCGTCTCCAACCCTGGGAACCTGGAGCTGGGGCTTCGCTGCCGTTCATGGGCTTTGAGTGTCATTCCCCGACACACTTCGTCGTCACGGCGATCCTGCTGCTGCCCCCAACCTGCGGATTCCCGTCCCGATGCCTGGACCCCGTTTGCAAGCCACCTGCACTGCGGGTGGGCGCTCGTGCCGACGCCAACGACGGGGCGCGTCGTCTGGAGACGCTCCGTCGTCGTCATTCCTGGACTACGGCAAGACATCGTCCTGCGCCATGGTGAGCCACGGACTTCAACGCCGGGAGCGCCTCCGAGGATATTTTTTATTTGTCAGCCCCAGCATGTGGGGGTCGGTACCGGACGCGGTAGTTTTTTTTTCGGTTTCGTTTTTTTGTGTTTGAGAGTCGGTAGGCCAATTTTGTTTTTAGTCCTACCTTAGCCTTAAGGGGGGAGGAGTGTGGGGACCACGTGTTTCCCGTCTCCCTATCTAGGCCTAGCACAAGCAGGCCGTGGGAGCGTTATGGCGACGTCATCCCGGATACGGGGGTAAGGCCGCATTCCTCGAAGAGGGCGTGTCTTCCCTCGCCCTTTTGGGTGAAAGTGCCTCCGGCGCACCCTTCGGAAATGATTGTGGACGCGGCCCATCTGCGGGATAAGCCACACTACCTACCCCGGGCGCGTCCACTTTCCGCTGGCTAGATAAGCGGCCGCGAACGGCGGCCCTGACTCTCGGCCGGGGAAGGCTCTGGGCCACGGAGCCTCGTTCTTTTTGGAGCTTTCCCCTTTCCACGAATCTGCCTAATGCGGCAGCGTGGGCCCCTTCCAGGTGAATCTGTCTAATGCGACAGCGCCCACCTTTTTCCGTTCTTTTCTTTTATTAGTTTGGCCGACGGGCACAGCGTGGTGGCACAACAGCCAAATAAACCCGCTTCTTCAGTATCTTTGTGTTTTGGAGTGAATCCTCTCCTCGGAGTCCACGGCAGCCTCCGGACGGACCCGGCCGTAGCAGTCCTCAAGATCGAGCTACGGAGCGGGATCGACCTCGTGGTGCAGTAAGGCAAGTCGAATCCCACAATATATAAACTGCAATATAAGTAGGGTTCGTGTTTTTGAAGATATACGAAAAATTACGAAAAAAAAAATCCGCGTTAAATTTTCCGTCAATTCAGATTTATTCGAAAAACTCCAAATTTCGAAGTCACAATGACAAAATAGAAAATCAAAGAATATGGTAACTGTGCACAGGGTCCTTGGTCCAGGGAAGATGCCACTATAATTTCCTTTCAAATTTTGAACTGCTGACGAAAGGGGTTCGCCTCTTAGCTTTTCGAGGTCTCTTCAGCAGAATGGGTCATGGTAAGCGGACTTTATTTATATTGTTATTTCTTTTAATTAAAAAGATGATAGTTCAGCAAAATATATTCCGAAATTCAGAGAATTGGGAATCTAAGAAAACTAAACTTCGATAAACCCCGTATTTTCAGCGAAAACTAAACTCGAAAAAACACCCTCCAAATTTCACAGCAAATAAACTCCGAAAAGACGAAATACTAAATATAAGTTGTTGAATAATATATTCAAAGCACCATATAAAGTTAATATTATATCTAGAGGTGCCGCCAACGTTTTTCGAACCTGAGGTCCGAATATCGAACCAAGGAGTTCGGAACGTTTGATAACGTTTCGAAATTTCGAACTTATTACATGAAAATACGAAGATACCTAAACGTTCGATTACAGGCGCAAAGAAATTTGATTCTTCTCGCACTTTTCAACTTGTCACGATAAGAAATGCGACGATTTTCGAACTTTCCAAGCTGCTAAGTCTAAAACTCAAACAAACTTCGAACTTTCGAAAAAAAAAATATTCGACCAAGTTCGAAACCAGTTTATCCCCCAAAGTTTGAGCTAAAACTGAATATAAACAAAATATCATATGAATGCGTGAAGTGGAGTGAAAACCACACTGGAGTTTTTGCTTAGCCGATCGTGCCACCAACGACTCGCTTTTTAAAGCACTGAGCGATCGCTTTTGGGGTGGTCTCAGCATCGGGCTTCGAACCTTTTTTTCATCTGACTTCCCGACAGAGCCTCTCCTATGCACAACTCCGTAGGTTGTTCCGGGGTAACCGACAAGTTTACGAATATACCTGGTCTGCAGGCTCAAAAATCAACCGAGGGATTTCGCTGGGTTGTCCTTCATAGACTTAGTTGTTTGTTTCTGGACCCAAGTCGTCCGATTTCCGCAAGTTAGCGTCTGCTCGGGAAAAGGCGGGCTCGGAGCTCGACGCCGACGCTCTACAGCGAACGCTGAATCGGCGCTTACTCCATTGTCATTAGGAACCGGCTGTATTTTTGAGCGACAGTTCTGCATCGAAGAAGAGAACTTCCAGACGCTAGCGTTGCGTTGTCCTCGACCTCTAGCTGTGTCCGGAGCTGTGCTTGTGTCCATTGTCATCACACCGAAAATAAACGCCGAAAAAAAAACTAAAAATTTCGCCTTTATGCGCGTGTCTTGTCTCGTATATTTCCTTGTCTCATGCCAGAATCGAATTTAAGCGACGTTTGATCGGACCGCTAATTATTCCCAAAGGGATAGAAAGGAACCGTCTAGGGGCTTTTCGATGAACCGTTCAACCAGTTCCGCGCTTGTTTCATGAGTTAGGATAAATAACGAGTAGTAAAGATGCTACCTTCAGTACCACGGTATGGAGAAGGAAGATGTGCCTACGGCATAAGAGAAATGTGCAAAGTTCTCGGTAAAATGTAAATCAGATTTGGCAATCTTTTCTTAATGTGAATTGGTGAAAACTTTCGAAACTGCGCGGTTCAATCTTAGCCCGTGAACTTTGAAGAATTCAAAATTTAGCCGAAACTTTCGAACTTGTTGTAGAAGGAATACGGAATCATTAAACGTTTCGAACTTAAATCACGAAAAATCGACATTTTCCATTTCTCGAATTTTATTTGTCAAGAAATTCCAACTTTTCCAACATAAACTTAAAAAAAAAAAAAGTGAAATTTTCGAATTTTTCAATTTCTAACTTTAGCTGGGTTCGAAAGTTTCAATCTTTTCAAAACTTGACCAAGTTTGACATTTTCCAAAACCTTTCGAACTCCGACCTTCGGAAGGTTCCTAGTTATATTTCAGCAGCCATATAACCTGCTGAATATTACGTTTAAACGGCGATATTACATTCCAGCTAGATATACTCAACTCCAGAGGACGCTGCGCCACCTTGTGGAAAAGATGTGAAAGAGAGAGGCGGAGGGGCTACCATATAGACCCTTTCAGGCAACATTTCATGGGCGCCGCCATCTTGGAGTCACGTGACCCTGCCGCCATAGCTGCCCTTCAGTTTTTCGCCGTTCCTCCGCGCTGTGTGCTGCACCGACCACTACCGGAGCTTTGTTTTCGCGTTCTTTTACGTTCCGCGTTGAAATCGTGTGTTTTCTTTAGGTATTTTCGGTATTTCGGGCTTTCATTTAATCATTTGATATCTATATTTCAACATAGCTCTTGTATTTTCTTATTTATGAAATGGAATCGGACAGCGAATGGATCGAGGATACAAGATTATGGCTTCAGAAACCATGTAAGTTCATTCCATTCTAACGTTTTTGTCGCTAATAAAGGGCAGTCAACACCATTGCGACATATGCAAATCTATACTGACGCAGTAAGGATATCCAGTCGTGCTTCTCGCTGCATGTGCGCGCTCGTGTCCGTAAAGCCCAACCACATGTAAGCGATTTAGCGTGCGACGAGACGAGCGACGGTGACATGACGAGAGTCAGCGACGAAGATTTCTCACTGTCGCCTGTTGCATCGCTCGGTCTTTTGGGTTTCGTAGCTTACCGTCTTGGTCGCTTGCTCCCGTCGCTTCTATGCGGTTTGCCTCGTCGCGCGACTGCCCGAGCGACAGCGAAGCGGGTCACCGTCGCTTGTCTCGTTGGTCGCCGAATCGCTTGCATGCGGTTTATACTTAATATCGAGGCGACAATGGTTCAATGCTATGTGCATCGAAACTAATTGAGTATAAACCGCATGTCAGAGATTTGGCGAGCGACCAGATAAGCGACGGCGACCCGCTTCGCTGTCGCTCAGTCAGTCGCGCGACGAGGCAAACCGCATGGAAGCGACGGAGCAAGCGACCAAGACGGTGAGCGACGTTTCTATAGAAATCCCTAAGCAAGCGATGCGACGGGCGACAGTGAGAAATCTGTATCGCTCGTCTGGTGGCACGCTAAATCGCTTACATGCGGGTCGGCTTTACGGAAACGAGTGCGCACATGCAGCGAGAAGCGCGACTGTGATAGCCTTACTGCGTCAGTTGCAATTTACATATGTCGAAATAGTGTTGACTGCCCTTTATTAGCGACAAAAACGTGAGAATGGCATGAACTTACATGGTCATTGAAGCCTCATAATCTTGTATCGTCGACCCATTCGCTGTCCGATTCCATTCCATAAATAAGAAAATACAACAGCTATGTCGAAATATAAATATCAAATGATTAAATGAAAGTCCTAAATATCGAAAAGACCTAAAGAAAATACAAGATTTCGGCGCGCAACGTATAAGAACACGAAAACGAAGCTCCGGTAGTGGCCTGTGCAGCACACAACACGGAGCAACGCGCTAAACTGAAGGTCGGCTATGGCGGCCCGGAAAGCGCGCAAAAGGCGCGCCGACTGGTGGCAGCTCGAGTAACTGACTCGCTGAAAGCGTCTATATCCAGGTGCGCAGCGAAAACTTCCGCGGCCTTACGGTCGAAATGTGAAGCAGGGGGTAAGGGATTAATTAGATTCTCGCCTTTGCAGTTCCAAGTAGAACGCGGTGCGTTGTTTTAGGCGTGGCTTGCACTGACGTAAGATGAGCGGCCATTGCGATGGTTTTGGCCCCTGCAGTTGAACGCGTAGTACCTTCCGTAACTCACATTTCGCACTTTACGGAATTTGTTTTTCTCGGCAAGGAAATATAGGAGTACCTCCAGCGTGGTGCAACGTTACACTGTGCTGTATAGTACTAGGCTATTACACTCTGTACTGTGCCGCACTCTACTGTCAAATGTAGTATGATTTACCCTTATACTCTATTGTTCTGTCTACTGCACTGCGACTCAGTCTTTGACTCTATCGTACTATCATCTATACTCTGGTTTTCTCTTTTGCTTTCCTCTACCATCTACAGTGCTGTAACTTATGCTTCGCTGTTGTACTGTCTACTGTACTGTGCCTTAGTCTTCGACTCTATCGTGCTATCAACTATACTGTGGCTTTCTATTTTACTTTATTGTACCCTCTCTAGTACTGTAACTTATTCTTCTACTCTATTGTACTGTCTACTGTACAGTGACTTACACCTCGAATTTATCGTACTATAAACTCTACTGTGGCTTTCTATTTTACTTTATTGTACTATCTTTAGCACTGTAACTTATTATCTTACTCCCTCATATACTGTGTCCTGTACTGTGACTTACTCTCCTACTCTATTGTACTCCGTCTTATTGTAGTCCTTTCTCCTGCGCTGTGTCGAGCAGTGTGTACTGCTACGGTGCTGTACTGTCGAACACACTATCTGAAATCCCAATCTGCGTTCACTTGTTGCTCGCTGTACAACAATACCCTAAAACCATAGACAACGAGCGGCACACACAGGCGTTCAAAGAGGGTCGGTCCCAAATCGATATTAAAAGAACAAGCGGCGCAGCTCCGAAACTAATCTCGCGGCTCAGAGGCTGTAGGCGTGATCCCCGAGGCTCGAGATTAATATATCGCACCTCCCTCCCCCTCTTTTCCCTTCACTCCTCTCAACTTAATCTATGTCCTCTGAAGGGGCTGCTCACGCCAGCGCGGTCGGGTATCGGCGATGGTGGCAGCTTTCCTGCACGCAGGCGCCTCGAGAGAGGGGGCTCGGGCTTATTTAGGATCCGACAAAAGAGGGCAATTCAAGTCATCAGCGCTTCGCTTTAACGCAATTTCCTGCCCCCCTCCCCTTTTCCCCTTCTCGAATTCAAAAGCCTTCCGCTCCGCGACGTCGCTCCACTTTGATTAGATGCAGAAATCGAGAGGCACATCCCCCACCTTGCTCTCTCTCTCTCTCTCCCTCTCTCTCTCTCTTGCTTTGACTTTTTTAAAGCACGAAATGCTTTTTAACGCTAACCCCCAATCCTAAATTTCTTCATGTCCGTCCGTGTATCTTCCGCTAAATTTAGCGGGAAACTGACTTCACGTAACCTATACACTAATTCAGTTATCGTGAAAATTCACGACTTGTAAGCGAGACGCCAATCCAGTCTTCCCGCTAGATTTATCGGGGGAAATCGACGTCACGTGACCAGCACAACCATTCAGTCTCCCGCTAAATTTAGCGGGAAAAATACGTCAGGTGTGACACGCTAATTGCCTCGCCAAGTCCCTATATTGCATTTCATGCATTATCGCACTTTGAACGCAGAGATCGCTACCAGTCTTTTATTATTACTATTATTATTATTATTGTTGTTGTTGTTGTTGCAATCGTCCCTACAAGGTTTCAGTTTTTCTATGGACGGTGGTCCCACTTGACAAACAAACACTCTTCGCAAACACCTCAAATCATGGCCAACATTAAAGGGAAGATGGGGCACTTGTGCATTTGAGAAAACAACACTTGAATTGCGTTCATTTGGCCTTGAGAGTAACAGATATCAAAATTATATTTCATTGCGACGCGCCGGAGAGCCATACGAGCAATTTCAAAATAGGGCTGAAGCCCCGCCTCCCTATAGCCTTGGGCAGCCAAAAGATCCGTCAACGACGTCACGTACAGCGGCTGTCTTTCGCGTTTTCTCGCGTTTTACAATACTTGCGCAGCAAATGGTTTGGGTTTTCGGGTTCACGGGGTAAACATACACTAGAATTCCCTTCTAACTTTTTTTTTTTCAAGAATCTTCCCTTTAAGCGGTTCTCACATTTACCATTCATGTACAAAACACACGGTGTTCAATGCACACACCACGAACGACTGAATTATCCACGGAGACGTCTCAAGCACAATGTGCCAATGAGGCAGGACTGCCATACGAGAAAGAAACACGCTTGAGCAGCTTGACCGCGGTTTTAGGGTGTTTTCGTAAATCGTTTCCGTCGTCCATAGGCCGCGCTCTCCGGAACCAACTGTACCAGGTCCGGAACTCTGCAGACGAGGCTAGCGGCGCGCATGCGCAGTAGTGGCGTCTCTGTTGCGGAGTGCGTAGCGCAAAGGGAGCCAAAAAAAAAAAAAAGGGTTTACGAAAAACTTCCTATGGCGAGACGTTCCGCTTTCGCGTCATTGCGAGGTCGCACGTGGTGTAAATCCTCGTTGTCACCTGAATTTTAAAAAAAAATATATAAATAAATAAATAAATAAAAAATTGCAAGTCTTGCGTCTGGTTTATACGCCGCAGGAAGTAGTTTCTAACTGATTCGGTTGTTGGGGCAAGGAAAGATGTTTATGGCCTTTTGAACGCATACGTCTTGAGTAAATTATACACACAGCTAATTTCGTATAATTCGTGCGTCCGTCGCAAAGACGAAGACGAATTAAGGTTGCGACGAGTCACATGCTGTAGATGAGCAATTTAGCCCGTGCAGTACAACCGCTAGCCTGGGGTCTTTAACGTGCATCACGCAGTAGTGATACACGACCGCACGCCGGTACGATGCTCATCCAGATCGAAACGGGCAGGGGTGGGGCTCGAGCCCAGGATCCCTGGGTTCTGCAGCGCGAGCTTTCGCTCCACGCGCGTCGAGCTGGGTGTGCGCTTTAGCCCACTCGGCCACCGATCCCACCCCCCGCCACACTCCGGGCGTAGCGCATTCCACGCGCGACAAATTGCGAGCTGATTCGCCGATCACACAAATGTCATTCATTGTAAATGGCATTCGAGTTGCCAGTGTGGCACGGGTGTTAAAGGAGCCATGAAAAAATTTTTTTTGCGCGTATAGACCTTTCCAGCGGCAGTCTTGAATGAAGCGACCGGGAAAAACATGCTGAGTTACTGAGCTGTGGACGCATGCGCAGCGTCCGATATACAGCACAGCAGATCAACAGCGCATGCTTGGAAGGCGTTCCACAGCCCAGCAGACAAAGATGGCAGCGCGCAGGAGGCGATTCCTGCAAAGGTCTATATCCTATGCCGCCCACGTTAATTATATATCCACGCACTGGGGTCGCTAAAATAGAAAACGCGTGCCAAGCTCCGGGCGTTGTGTGAGTTCGGCTATTTTGATCACCGCAGTGGTTGAACACGAGTCACTCCCCGAACGTCCGCCGAGGCATTGATTGATAAAAGCTCAAGCCGAGTGCTCACGCAGTTCTCGCGTCAAAACCACGAGCCGCGCCCGACCGTCGTCGGGCGGGCAGTTTCGATCCCACAATTACGTCAGCGAGCTTTGCCAAGGCAAGACCGAAAGAAATATATACCATCGAGACCGGTTATAACGAAGTCGGTTCTAATGAAAAAGCGGCTTTAGCGAAACGGTCACGATTTCCCATTCCCTTTTGCACTTCGTCATAACCGAAATCGGTTATAACGAAATACCGGATATTTCGAACTCATTTCCGATTCCCGTTGACTTCGTCATAACCGTAGTAGTCCTTTTTTATCCTCGCAATTTCAACGTGACCAAGAAGCTCCCGAATAAGCGGCGGTCGAGTATATACTTGGACCACACAATAGCCTCCAGTACGCCTCTGCAAAGTCTGGAGCTTTTCAGCCCGATATCGTTTCGTGACGTCTTTAAGGGTGTTGCAAACGCCTCGTGTACCACCGATCCTATGAACTATGAAGCTGCGCGGTCACGGTACATTGCGCATAAGACGGCCTGCATATACACCAACAAGGATGTGGGGACTGCGCAGAAACCAAACTCGGGAGGAGTAAAGCCTTTGCGCATGCGCAGTAGCGACAGCAGCGCCACCTCAGTGGCGTGACGTTACTGAGTTGAGTCGGTCTATACACTGTCTGAGGCCTGTTTCTTTAATTCTTGTACGACGGCGCCGTCGGATTGGTCATATAAAAACAGTTTCTACGCCATGTTCGAAGAAGCACATACTTACGAATGATGCAAACATGATTCAAACATGCTCGAACATGCTTGAAGATAATCATGTCGTCACGATGCAGCGCGAGCGCCGTGACTTTCGTATACCGTTTCGAGCAGCGGAGCTGCGGCTCGAGTGTTTACAAAGGTTGTTTTGGCCTCAACGCGTCCATGTCTCGAAAATTACTAGGCGTAAAAAGTTAATGAAACGATTTCTCCCAATTATTTCGTTATATTCGAATAAGTTGTTATTAACTAATTAAACCGTTACACATTACGAAAGTATGGTTGCGGCTGACACACTGGCGCAGTTTCCAATAAAATGCGTCTGCCTAAAGGGGCGCATTATCGCGATATTGCACTTATTGCGCTAAACAAATAAAAAAAAAAAGAGTTTCGTACACGTATACAGACCGCAGCTCGAATGCAATGAGATTCTTAATTGAAGTGCACTGGACAGGCCTGCCGAGCACTGTCTAGACAAGATTGTGCGATCCTGCGATATCGTGGCGTATCCCACTCCCCCAACACACACACACACACACACACACACACACACACACACACACACCACACACACACACACGTGGAAAGTAATATCTAATAAGGTCATGCGTAAAATGACTGCACCCTTTAAATTTTGATTACAGTCTCGGTTTCATCCCGCCATCGATAATTTTACGCGCCATGAACTACACTTCTTTTTCGATAAACGCTCTCAACTCCAGAGCCCGGCATTTCTCCACGCGCTCTCTCCCTCTTGTTCGGCGGATTTAATTTCAATCGACGAAAAAGGTTTTTAACGACATCGGCCACTCGCATAATCGAAGAAAAAAACAAAACTGAAATAACAACAAACAAAAACGTACACAGTCAACTTAAATATACAAAATAAGAATCGCCAAAACATGTGGCGAAAAAAATTGGTATAGCAGACGACTGGGGCTCATCCCCGATCTAAGCCGCACTACTTTCTTTTTTTTCGCTCGCATGTGTGTGTGCGTGTTCCTCCGCCGACCGGGCCGTGACGCAGACGCAGCTCGTCCGTGTTTGCCTTGCGCATCGCAGAACTGAAGCACCCCCACATACGCAAGAACTATGAAGTGGGTGTAGATATATAAGGTTTAGGGCTTGTATGTACGAACCCACGCGCGCCTAACCAAATTTAATTTGCACTAAATGGTTGGGTGCGTGGAGGGGCGCGGAGGGATGAAGGGGACCACTCCGCGCACGCCGCCAAAGAAGAAAAAAAGAAAAACTGCCTTGTTTGCGGCTTCTGGTCAAGCTCACATTGATAGCCGGGATAATTGCGTTTGCACTCCACGCAGCCTTCTGTCTGTCTGCCCCCCCCCCCCCCCCCCCCCGCCCCAATAAAAAAAAAATTAAAAAATGCATAATATATATATATATATATATATATATATATATATATATATATATATATATATATATATACATGGAGAGAGAGAGAGGAGCACTACATATACTATAAATACCGGTCCACTACCCACTATCTAAATCGTCATTTAGTGAAATCTCCCCAAAACTTTGTTGTTTGCTGGCTTTCCTTTATTTGTTGGGAGAAGAGAGAGGGTAGGTGCAGATTTTTTTTTTTTGATTTTTTTAAATTCAATCTGGCTGTTTCATTTTTTTTCTTCTTTAGACGAAGAAAGCCGTTTGTAAAAGCTGGTATGTAGCCTTTTGTCTTTTTCTTGCTGTTTTGCAGCGAGCGTTCACTCAAGTACAGCATTTGTCCCTATTCTGCTGTAAGTGGTCAAAAATAGTTCGCTTGTATATATATATATATATATATATATATATATATATATATATATATATATATATAATTATACCGATAATGTATAATTATACCGATCAAGATCTTTCCTCTCCCTTTCCTACGCAAAAAAAAAATATATAACAACAAAGCAACTCCGAAACTATAGAAAAAGAGTCGCATCCCGAATCCACACGCAAAAAGGGACAGCGTAAAGTTTGGCATGCTTGTGGGTGTTTAGCCAGTACCACCTCTGGAAGATGACGCCGCCACATGACGTCATCGCTGGGGGATTTCCGACCCGCCCCCAAGCGGCAAACACGTTGAAACTCGCTGGAGCTGCAGTCAGCGCAAGACGGCAGACGCATCCATTTTGACGTAGTGTCAGGCACGTAGACAGGGGGAGGCCCATGGGGCCCGGCCCTTACCGCCCCCCCCCCCCCCCCCCGAAATCTCCCATTTTGCTGGGGCCTCCTCTCCCCCCCTCCCCCTCATATAGCATTTTGCCATGGGCGGCCCCCCCCCCCCCCCCCCGAAACAAAATCCTGGCTACGTTGCCTCCTTACGATAGTTTTTCAGAGCACTCGCCAATTCTGGTCACGTGGACGGAAGTGCAGCCACGAAGCGTCCCGCTACACCAGCGCCACTTATTTCCGTGTTTTCCGGCATTTCCGGTTCCGCTAAATGTAAATTTGGGCGCGTTTCTTTTTTCTTTTTTTTTTTTTCTTTGTGGATTAAGTGGGTCGAGCGATAAGGCGATAATGCCTGGGTTCTGTGCCAAGGGCTGCAGCAAGAGGGCAGAGTTTAGGAAACCACTATTTAGCATTCCTCAACAGAAAGCAGACCGTGAACGGTACAAGAGGTGGTTTCACGACATCAATCGAACCAACTTGAAACCCACAAGGTCGCATTTCTGAAAGCATAAATAATTTTACTTCACGTAAACATGTTTAGACAACAAGCTGTAGCGCTACACTCTGCTGGGGCAAATGTGAAACACCGATTACTACTTATCGCAGCAAGTTAAGGTTCTATCCACGGTGGTTTTGCCCCGCAGACTTCGGGTCCTTGAACGCAAACCACGAGCTTCCGATATCAACACAAGCTCACCGCTGAACCGTTATCGTTCCTCGAAGCGGCGCCAACCCAGGTCCGCGTAAACGGGCGGTTTTGATCGACGATCAAGCCCTCCGGTTCGAGACGTAGGGAAACAATTTTCTTTGTGACGCGACATATCACCATAGAGTCTCGATAGCGCCGTCGCACTTTTGGTCAGCCGTAACGTCGAACACATCCCGCGAACGAGCACGCTTCCTGGCGTCCGTGTTCCCGCCAATAAGCAATAATAACACGAAACTGCGTTCGCACTCTGTTTTTGGTGTTTCTCCCAACAACACTTCTTTCCTTTTTCTCGAACACATTTAGCAAATCTACGGAACGCGGGAATCCATAAACACAAACCGCACCCTTCACAGAGCAGCGCGGCCGGTCGTCTCGAGCGCTGGACAAAACATGGAAGATTTTGCACAGCGTTGCCAGGCTCTTTTGTTCTGATTGTGGTACTCCGCAAACCTATCCAGCGACACTTTTTCGACGTTGTCGCGTGCAAGCGTATAGTGTTACCAGACGCGCTGGCGAGAGGGGTGAACGGGTTTTGTTTTCTATGCGGTATTATCTTAGCGATGGGAAGTTTGCCGTACCTATAGCCTCAGACACGGAATGGTTTAGGTGACGAATACATGCAAAATAAAATAAAACGCTATATAAAAAGAAAGTAAACCATAATCACAATAACAAAAAAAAAAAAAAGAGCAGTACAGTTCACATACTTCTATAATCGTCCTCTCTGGGGCAGTACTTCAGAACGAAATTTCGGGGCAAATGACGTTCTGACATGGCTGACATCAGAGCAGGACACTATCGCAATAGCTATCTCTGAGATACGTTCACTTCTATAGGGAGTATTCACTGGACGCCATATTTGTGGGTGCTGTTTAGAGCGCATGCTCAGAATGAGACATCAATAGGCAGCTAAGACCGGCACTCTTGATGGTGCAGAATGCACGTTTCAAAAGAATTGTGGATGCTCGCCGTCAGCACGCGCTCAGCTTTCGCGCACACAGCTATGGCCGCCAGTGAATACTCCCTATAATCAACTTCTGCGAGCCGCCATTGTTGTCAACATTAGTCAACATGAGCTTCGAGCCGCGTTCTGAGTATATTGCAGTAGCAAAGAAGTGAAGATGTCATGCTCGCGAAAAGTTTGTAGCGCAGTCTGCCTTAACTCTACAGAACTCTCTCACAACCCTTTTCTCACACTTTCCAGGAAGGAGACGACCCCTGCGTCGATACGTTGTGCCAGCCTCCGCGTTCAGACGAGTGCAATAGAGACGAAGGCTGCTAGCTTCAGGTGTACCCCCTAATCCCTCCAATCAGAGCTCGACGTTCTGGTGTCTCCTCTCGTCTCCTCCTCTCCCTCACTTTCTCGACTCATAGATTGATAAACTACAACCGGAGCTAACGTTGGGCGGCACCTTCACGTGCACCCGTCTGTCTTTTTTCGGAGATTTCGGGGGACCGCGAAACTTGGTACTGGCGCAACGGCCCCTTCGTACCGGGTCAGTTCATTTCTGGTACGTCGCAAACCCCTGTCGAACCGAAGCTTTGATTAGCTCGGCGACCCGTCGAACTTTTGGCAAAGTTTCGACGAAGTTCGACTTACGAGCAGTGTTGCCCGACTTTTTCGCAATAATTTTGATCTTTACCGAACAAGTGACTTATAAAGTAGTTTATGCTTATGTAGATACTATTATTCCGTAGAAGGAATGCAACATGATTGGCATAATATAAAAAAAGTCCCCAATCGCAATAAACACAAGGTGAACAAATGAGGTCACCCACCAACATTCAATGCATTACGATAAACACAGATTCGCGTTAAACTATGTAGTTATAGCTTCATAAACACCACGTAAGATTTCTCAAGCTCCAACGAACAGTTTCGTTGAACCAGTTTCGTTCGGTTGATCCTTTTCCTGCTAGTCTTCCGTTTTGCTGAGGTCGCGAATGCCGCCACGGAGCTTCTTGCGTCATCGCAGCGCCCGGATGCATGCCCTCCCGCGAGCTCGAATACCTGCGTCCGTCTTCAAAACGCGTTTCGACATCTTTGGGCACTTCGGAGCTGCCCGGAATCCCCCATCGGGGGAGGCCCCCTTCGAGGAACTGCGATGGCCACTTGTTAACTTGGTAAAGCCGCTACCGCCCGCGGCTGGCGTTTGCCGTACGTAACCTCTGCTTATGGCCGCCGGAGGAGGGGCAGGGGGGGGGGGGGGGGGGGGGGGGGTTCCTCTCCTTTCATCCCCCCCCCCCCCCCTCCCTGCCTGCCTGCTTTGGCTTTCCCACTCTCCTGTATCCGCTGTTGAACTCAAGTGGACATGAGTGGAAGATTGCGCAGGAATATTAAAAAGCGTCGGATGGGGCGCGGGGGGGTTGGGGTGAGGGATTCGGGTACGAATTGGTCAGGGCGGGCGGGAGGTGGAAGCTTAGCGAGTCGAAACTCGGCTCGCTTGCTCGTTCCCTTTACGAAACTGTCGAAACGTATATGCTGCTAAATACCGTCTCGCTCCTGGCTAAGGTTGTACTTTTTTTGCTTGTTTATCTGTCGTAATTCCCGGTGTATAAGTCCCGTTTCCTTCCAAATTTATGTCGATGCACCCTATACCACAAAGCCATTTACAAAGCCACTTTTTGTTTGTTTGTTTTTGCATGGATTTTAATTGTACAAGATGTAGGCGGTATCAACATTTCTCTCGTTAGATTCCTTGGCGAGAATACTGAAACTGGCTCTCGCTTGCGTACCCTCGCAATCACAATACAATGACGCGTGCTTACAAAAGCAGTTTCGTCGCACTGACTGTACAAGGAAGTGCAACTCATGCAAACGTGCGATTTATATATACCAAGAAGTCGCAGAAGTGCGACTTACACAACGGGGCTTCTTGTAGAATGGAAAATACGCTAATTTACGTACACTGTACGATTTCATTTTCCTTCTTAGCGTCGTAGGCATTGGCCTCTGTTTAATACGTGTACTTCTCCATCGAGTTACGAAACCTACATGACTATTACTCACCCCAAAATAAAATACAAAATAGTGATTCGATGCAACATAACTTGTGCAGGATGAAACATGTTTTAGTATCCGCTTAGTCCAAGATGATGCACGCATTCATTGTATTTTCATTTCTTCTTTTAATTTCCTCGGCGGCTGCTCTCACAAAATCGCTATACCCCTTTCTCGCATTGAGAAGCCCAAGTTTGTCTCTCGGTTCGATTGTTGTCAGAACCTCTTAAAAAATGTCCGCCACGAAACTCCCCCCCCCCCCTTTTTTTTTTTTTGTAGTTTGTTGATACCGAAATTTACATAACCGTAACTCTATAGCCTTTAGGGATGCTTCAACGGCAGGCACAAACAAAAAGCGCTTTGAGTTTAAATTAGTCTCCGTCAATATATACGCTTGCGCAGAGACTATAGCCCCGATAAAGATGTTCGAAGAACGACAACCCCGAGAAAACAAATCGGGACATAAGGGCACACTTATCCTCCACGTGTTTCGTAATGTCTGGTCGTTTTTCTTTGCGTTGGAACAAAACGTTTCACGCACGACACATAATCCATAGCTTAAAATGGACCAACTCGCGTATCACGTACGCGAGATCCGAGTACCTGGAAGGATCGATGGTCGGCGTGAGCTCGAAGTAGGGCCTGTCCCTTGTCGTACCCAAGGAATCGTCTACGCCGCGATGCCGAGCGGAGATAGACGGGTTTTCAAGACTAATGGCTGAACGCGAGTCCACCCCCCGTTTTGAGACCTCTCGTGGTCTGAAAACCTCGGTTTGTGCGGCAATCATCGGTGTTGCAACATGCACGCCAACTTTGGACCCTGTTTTTTTTTTTTGTTTTTTTTTAAGACACGTGGATTAACTTCAAGCTTTATGATCTACTCCAAGATACACGCGGTCATCGTACGGGTGAGGCGTTGCATGTCTGCATTCCCAAAGGGCATGCAGACATGCAACGCCTTAAGAAACACCTTAAGAAACGAGGGGCGTGGCTTCAGGATCTTATTATCACTCCTCGGCCAATCATGTTGCGGCAAATTGTGATGGTTGATTGGAGGGGCCGTGTCTCCTCGATACAAGTGGGGCGCGGTTAGCGGAAATGAGGTGACTCCAATGGAACAAGTCGGAGACGTGATGAACCTCCAGCCCGCTCTCTCTCTCTCTCTCTCTCTTTCTCTCTCTCAAGTCGTTGTGACTTCGGTCGTCACCCTCTATACAACACGCTAAGTCACCAGTTGGATCGTCCCCAACATCGCCGGACAAGTCATCAGGCAAGTCATCGGCCAAAGCCGTAGGCCGGGACATCGGCCGAGTTATTTCTCGAATTCGCCAGCCGGCCGGGGCCACTACGCCAGTCCCCAGCCTGTCGACAATCGGGTCACCAACGAGCTCATCGGGTCAAGTTGTAACTTGAAGTCACCAGACAAGTCGTCAGTCATGTCATCAGCGTAGTCGTCAATCGAGGTCATCAGCCAGGGTATACGTATCACCACCCAAGTTTTCAATTGACATTACTCACACCGTCATCTAAAGGATGAGCCAAATCATCACTTCAAGTCGCCAGCCAGGCTGCCGGATCATCACGCTGTCGCCAGCTCTGTCAGCAACTAGGCCATCGACGAGCTCATCAGCCAAGTTACCACTTCAAGTCACCAGGCAAGTCAGTAGCCACGTCATCAGCCTGGTCACCAACAAGGTCATCAGCGCGGTTACCAGCACAGTCACCACCTCGGATCTACACCCATGTGTTCACCCAACACCAGCCACGTCATCACCCAAGTCATTACCGAGCCACAGCTCCGAGTTCAGACAAACCAAACATCCCGACCTTTCCACGCCCCTTCTCCCAAGACCTCCGACTTTTCCAACCCGACCGCCTCCCATCACCGAAGCATCCAGATAAATATATATATATATATATATTTAATTCTTAACGATCTTCTTGTCCGCACGTTATTTTACAGCCATTACCATTTAAAACTCGTAAAAAGCGTTCAAAAAGAAGCGAAAATACAAAAACAGAACAATACAGCTCGAGATGAGAACGACCCACAGCGAGTGAAAGGGACGCTCAGCCCATCCACCTGCGTTGTTGTGTGTGACAGCTCTACGCCGACTCCAGTTGTATTTTTACGAGCCAAGCGCACCGAACTCCGCACTTCCCGCGCGTTCGCTCGGAGCGACTGCTTGTTTTACGAGCTCAGTTGAACTCGTAAAGACCGAGCCCCGAATATAGTACAGCTTTCACAAAGAGACGGCATGAGCTCCGAGAGCGTACTACATGCACTCCGTTCACTCCTAAGCTGGCTATACGGTAAAAGTTACGCGATTCTTCACCACTCGTGTATCTAGCTTTCGCCACGTGGTGGCGCTCACGCCCGCAGCCACGTGCGGAGAGCGAGGTCAGGCTTAGGAAATGGAGGCGGTCCACTGGTCCAACGATCACGTAACTTCCACCGCATTGACAGCTAGGGGTGAACGAAGTATTATACACAGCTTTGAATGGAAGATGGCTGGCATCGCAGACAGCGATGGCTCTCCTTATTACGCTCGCTATCCGTCTAACGCACTTGCTTTTGGATTTACTAGATTGGATCTTTGCTCCGTTGTTCTATGTATGTTTGGGTTCTTTTTACGATGGAGCGCAGCGGGCTCTACGAGCTATTCGGAGCCAATCTAATGAGACGTGAGGATCACGTGACATTCGGGAGGGGCGCTGTGACGCGCGGGAAATGGAGTGACGTCATACGATGAAAGCGCTGATTGGCTGGGATGGATCGTGACGTCCGCTGCGGTCCATTGTAAGCAAAAAACAGAGTGTGGCACGGTTTGAGCGCGTGCTCAATTCATATGTTTTTTTTTTTTTTTTTTTTTTTTTTTTTTATGGTGGGTTTACACTGTATGCGCTGTACGGGGAGAGGGGCAACGAGTGGTACTCCGAAATTTAAGTTTAAAACGTGTTCACGAATTATAGATAGGACGCTCCTCTGCAAAATTTTTTTTATATATATATATATATATATATATATATATTTTTTTTTTTTTTTTTTTTGCTTTGTTTAGTTTTGCATTTGGTGAAATGGTGTAGCTCTCCTACTGTCTGACTCGAAGTTGTAAAAATAAAGTGCCCGTATATAACTTTTTTAGGAAAGCCTGAAGCATGTGAAAAAGAAAAATTAAAAAAAAAATACACGAAAGAAAAAAAATACTTGTTAGACGATTTCTTTTCCGCGCACAGCGTAGAGAAATAATCACTTCATAATTTTCTGGAGTGTGGGCAGCTCGGTTTTAAGTGCTGGTTCGGCGAATTCTCGACAAACGACGAAGTTTTTGGTTTGCTTTTTTTTTAGGCATGTGGAGAGTTTGAAAGTTGTACGGTGTTATCAATCGGGAACGAGCGGCTCCGGTGTAGGTGCTTTTATTTTTAAAATTACGTTCTTATTTTTTTTTTTTTGTCGGAATTCTTTAAGGAATTCCCAAAACTGTTAAGGATGAAGTCACGGAAGTTCCATATCCCGGTCGTGACACGAACTCCATCAAAATGCGTGCGCTATTTGGAAACCTCGTAGCGCACCCCTCACCCCCTCTTACCCCTCTTTCTTTCTCTCGTTCGGTCTAGGTGGTACAGGGAAGACCGGGTAAATTTATTGGACGGCAGATGTATTTGAGCGAATCGCGCGGTCAAACCAAATACCGCGTCGGATATAACAGCGCACCTATTCCCGATATGCGTTGTTAGATAATACAACATGTATAACGTAGCAGTAACAACGCCATGGCCCGAACTTAATAGCCGCGGGCCGCGGGCCAGTTGACCGTTTGCCATGTCGATGAATCAGTTGAGGATTTGTAAACAGGCGTTTACTCGCTCCTTTTACTGAACATGTACGATCATCTATTTTCCGTTTATAAAACAAAGCTAGAATTTAAAACACTGTCTGCTCTTTTTTTTTTTAAATTTAGCGAAATGTATTTGAAAACAGGAATGGCTTCCAAGCGTAAGATATACGGTTGGTGACATGCTATACTCCGTTTCACCTTATGTTGTACCGCAGCGAAGGTTAGAAGAGTGAGCTCATGCATAGCGTTGGCAGTTGCCCATTGTGCACGAGAGCTTGTGCCGACCAGACGTGCCCCAGAGCAAGGAGCTCGCGCTCGTAGCCTTTCCTGCGGTACATCATAAGGTGAAACAGAGTATAAGAGTAAAGTGGAATCTCCTCCCCCCTCTTTCCATTTTAGCAGAGCGAACGCTGGAAAGGAGGTCACCTCCTCTCCAGCGTTCGCTCTGCTTAAGTGGAAAGAGATGTGGGAGGAGGTTTCCAAAACTTTTAGCCTTTCACCGACTAAAGTATACCTGGAGCAATATTTCTGTTATCGATTTTCATCGCGTATTTTTGAACCTACTTTCACGGATTTGTGTTTTGACCACCACTATAAAGATCAGATTTACTCGAGAAGGCTGGAGAGCCAACCTGAATTGCCGCAGCTTTCTGTTCTAGCCGCTAGGTGACGTCAATTTTTCTGGTGTCGTCCCCGATATATCCGACGCCTTAATTTTTTTATGCTTACTCTCGGAGCATTGGGAAACGCAACTCTAGTTCGTCGTAACCTCGCCACTTTTTCCAAGAGCACTGAAACAAGAGACTTTACGTGCCCGTGATCGCCTGATTGCGGAAGAAAAAGTAAACAGTGTTATTATAACCGCCAAAATGAACTACGCATGGACGAAAGCTTATTGTATCGGCTTGAATGTAATGCTTGCGGTAAAAACCAGGTCAAAAAAAAAAACAATAAAGGTTCACAATTTATTGTTATCTGGGTAAAACGTCATAAGAAATTTTCGAACATTTAAAATGTGAAAACTAGACCCGTTACCGGTAGCAGACGATATATCTTCCTCTTCGTGTATTCGTGGGATTGGTTCGCTTCCAGTTTCTTAATGATTCATTTTAAGCCCAGCGTAATCATTTGCATTTTTATCGTGAAGAGGATAGTATTGTTCCATTGGAGCAATAGAAATCGGTTGAAATAAAATCGTCAAAAGTTCTAGCTGAGCACCGACAATTCATATTCAGTTAAGTCATAATCGAATATCTTATCGTACTTTGTCACCGATGCTTGCAAATAAGATCACTTTTGCCCGCGCAACAAGCAACGGAACCAGACGCGTCGGAGTTAATGCAACGGAAGCTAAGCAGTCACGCGCTCAAACCACACAGTACGTCTGACCTAAAGTCACTGGATCCTGGGAAAGTAGCGCCATTGCCTTCCCTACCTGCTAGCCGGACACAAACGGATACTGACATACAGACGACCCAAACCTCGCAAGGCGATTGGCTAATCTGTCTACGTTGCCATGGAAATCGCCATCTTGGTCCATTTAAATCTTCGAAACTTCCAGGGGGTCGTTCTAAACCAGTCGCGCCAAGATCACCATGGAGCATCATCGTACTGGAAGCGTTCCTCGCCAATATAGAAGTCTTTGGCACTTCGTATGCGATCAACTTATTAATCATGCCCATCTCCATGGATCTCTTACAATTACATTGTTCTTCTTGCGCATTTCAAGACAGTAAACCTATTTTTCAGTGCCTCCAAGCACCGACGCGGCATCTGGTGGTGGTACGAAGGTGTACGCTTGTTTCGCCGGTGTGTGCTTAGCAAAATCTCGGTATACAAAAAACGACTCGATAAAGCTACCCGTCACCAGCGAATCTAGATCGGCTCACCAAGAACGGAGGGGTCAAGGAGAAATTGCTCATTTCACAGACCAAGATGGCGACCACACGGGGAGCTTGGCGTTACTTTCCCAGGATCCAGTGACTTTAGTCTGACCAAGTGATACCAATGCAAGGGCTCACATCGCATAACAAAACCGTAGAAAGTGGGGCACCGTAGAGCCAAAGCCCGCGCTGCAAAACTCGCGGGTTTTGCAGCGCGGGCTCCCTGCAGGATCCCTGCGCGGTTCCCGAGTTTATAAACCCGCCCGTTTCGATCTCGATGAGCATATTTAACCGGCGGGAGGTCGTATAATCAATCGCTACTGCGCGATAAATGTTAAAGACCCCCAGGCTAGTAGTGAAACTACCCTTGCTGGATTTCACATCTATACTGCATAAGCCAATCTGGTCGTACCTCAAGGGCAGACGCCGACCAGTTACGCTTTCTAAACACAAATCGTCATTTCTTTTTTCACGCTACGTGAAGGACGTTTAGGGGGCCACATACTGAACAATGTATGGTCCTCTCCTCCCCCCTCCCCCCCCCCCCCCCCCCCCCGCCTCTCCCCCGTCCTCCGAATTTACAGTGAAATTTACAAAGTTCACTGTAAATATAAACTATGCATCGCCGAACGATTATTCTCCGCCCAAATGTATAGCGCTAGCGTTTCGAACCAGATGACAAAGTTTCAGATATCTCATTCAAATCAGCTATTTTCCAAAAATCATCAAATGGAAAATGGGGCCCGTGTTTGCCCGTTCGAACTAGCGCGATTCAACTCCCTGGATTCGGAGCTCCGTTGGTAGTCATTTTCTTATCGAAATTTTCCGAGTATCACTTGCAACATTTGAATAAAAAATAACGTTTAGTTCTCAATCTTTGGTGTTAGGTTCCAACCGCTACCGCTAGATTTGGACAGAAAATAAAAATTTAAAAATGCTAGGTTTTTTTTTTTTTTTTGCTTTTTTTTTTTGCGGTAAAAAAAAAATATTAGAAAATTTGCGGGTTTTTTTGCCCACCCGGTACTTTTTGCGTCAGGATTCGGCTAGGGCTTGTGTTTTCACAGATCGAACACGTGTCTGAGCCAAACGATGACGCAGCCAGTCATGTCTGACCTCTGCTCCACGTTGGCCTTGTTTAAAGGGACGCTGACACCCTCAAAAAGAAATGTTTTTACCTTTTGCCAGGAGACCCATTTTGGCGTCAGAACACTACCCAATCAATATTTTGCTAGAGCGTCACACACACACATATATATATATATATATATATAAATAAAACTCCTCCAAACCGAAACTGGACTGGGGAAGAAGAAATATAGAGGAGGAGAAGGTTACCAGAAATCACGTGGCTGTGCTATTTTTTTTTTAATGCGAAAACATTAATTGTTTTATGCAGCGAGCCGACGTCATCAGTTCTGAAGCCGCGCCAAACGGCACCCAGTTTCCCGGACCCCAAAGGAGCGGAGTAAAGGCTCGTCCACACTTCACACACTTGTCACCGAGAACGACCGAGAAAGACGAGACCGGTTTTTAAGCCTCTTGCGATGCCTTAGGACCGGGTGCGCTACTGCGGAGCTGGTCCTAAGACGTCGTATGAGGCTCAAACACCGGTCTTGTCTCTATCCGTCCTACTGAGCTGCAAGTGTGTCAACGAAGGCCCGTTCACACTCTTGCAACCAAGAACGACCGAGAGG
Organism: Ixodes scapularis; assembly: GCF_016920785.2. Classification (NCBI taxonomy): domain Eukaryota; kingdom Metazoa; phylum Arthropoda; class Arachnida; order Ixodida; family Ixodidae; genus Ixodes; species Ixodes scapularis. The sequence goes on along the minus strand of NW_024609839.1, from coordinate 78,195,760 downwards.
AGACCTGTTGAAACTTCTTAAAATTTCTTAGGGCGAGAAAACACACTGGCACTCTGGCGCCATCTATGCGGTGACCCTGGAACTGCAATTCACAAGAGCGAAGGTTTTGCGGGATTTTCGAGGTCAAATGTGCGTAATACCTATAAGAAAGGCTCGTTTATAACGTTGACAAAAGTTTTTCGAGCCAAAAAAGAAAGAATAATGCGCGAGAGAAATAGAAAATGTGCCGGACCGTCAAGTTCACACTCCTACTAAATAGATGGCGCCAGTGTGACCCGGTTCTAAGAGGTCGCAAGTGTGTGAACGGGCCTTAAGCTGGTGGATTTCGGCTTCGGTCCCATTGGCGGGCGTGCGTCGACGAGGTTCCCATTGGCCGCTGTGCGTCAGTTTCAATGACCGCCACCCCATGGCGCTGCGTGTCCGTTAGCGCGCCGATGACATGAAACGTCCAGGGTCAGAGCGGCGAGGAGAGGCAGGTGATGGGAGAGGGCGCGCTCTGGCGTCGACGCAAATACGCCGCAGACGAAATAAGAGAGCGGAAGAATGACGTGCATGCTTTCGCATTCACAACTCATAAAAAGTGCTTAGGTGTACCTCGAGCCTTTTTTAATCAACGTATGTGCAGCTTTTTACAAGCCGCTGAAAATGAGTATCATATTTTTTTGTCTATTCTTAGCATTGAGTGTGTGCCTTCGATGGCCCACGACTTTAATTATATTTGGCTGTTGTGTCTAAAAACTACATAGAACGGCACGAGACCACGCAGAAGAGGGTGAGCGCGACTCAAACCGGCCCGTTCTCGATCGGTGATTTTCGGGCGGAAAGAAAACGAAGTTCGAGGCGCAAACTGTGTTCTGGGTAGTTGGGCTCTCATGCGTCATGTGTAAATATAAACCTTGGCGTTCATAAATACCCTGTCAGTCTCCCTTTAACCCCGAAAATCCAGCTCTAAGATTTTGTTATCTAGGAGTCCTTGTATCGCGTAATACGGAGTCACGTGATCCAACTTGATATGCGGCAAAGAAAAAAAAAGACCATTGACGCTCTTCAAACTTGCCTCGCACACGCACACACACACACACACACACACACATACACAAAAGAAAGAAAGAAACGCCGGCGGCGGTTTTCCGACGGGGTGCAGTCGCCATTGTGGATGCGTGTAGAAGCGACCGCCCTATTATACGCCATATCCTTCCACTCGAAAATTGAGAAGAACGCAACGTGTTCGCCTCCACGCCGGCCGGCTGATTTAGATTAACGGATTTCGAATGGTCCGAGAGCGGCGAAAAACACTAAGCGAAGACGCAACTATAAGAAAAAAAACAACAACAACAAAAACATTAAGGTCAGTCCCGGATATTCACTTTTCACGCGCACGTTTCTGTGTGTCCTTTTTGGTTCATTGTTGTGTGTTTGTGTGCGTGCGTGCGTGTATGTGCGTTGATCGTTGTGTGGGTTGAGGTGCGACGTTCCTAGGGTCGTTCGCCCCCCTTCATTTAGAAGCGTTCCGCGCAAGAAAATTTCGCGAGATTCGTCTTCGTGACGGCGTGGAATACCGCCGCTGCAGTCTCGAGAAGACGCTTCCAAGTTCCGGCGGCTCAAGTCCCCAAATGACTCGGTCGTGATCCGAGCGAGATGGGCGCTCACCGCCAGACCGGCCTTCCTCCTGTCACCTTTTCTCGCGCGCGCGCGCGTGAGTGTTTCCTCAGGAACCTTACGTTGTAAGCTAATAGGATTTCCCACTCACGCCTCCACGTGACAGAGAAAGAAAGAAAGAGAGAAAAAAAAAAAGATCGTGTACCGGAATTAGGATTGCAGCAAGGTGAAGGGAGCATTCCTATCAAGTGGCGAGCTTTATGGATTCACGACTTTGCGGTGTATACACGAACAGATCCAACGGGGGGATCGACTTCCGAGTGGGCTAGCGCACAGCAGCTCGAGCACGCGTGGAGCGAAAAGCTCGTGCCGCGGAGCCCGGGGATCCCATGGACACACGGTTCGGTCCCCAACTTATGTCGTTTTGATATGGATGAGCGTCGTGTATACACGGTGTGAACGCAGACGTGTATCGCTACTGCTCGGTGCACGTTAAAGACCCGACCTTATGGACAGCGAGGCCATATGCAACGCTTAATTTGCCACGTCGCTCGAAAAATTGAACGCGGTATTGGTCACGAGATGCGCGTCAGTGTTCGGCTGAGGTTCGGGGCCCAATCGCTGAGGACCCGAGTCCGAGCCGAACACTGAAGCAGCACTCGTGTACGCGTCATCGTGCCCCGCATTGACCTCTTTAGGTGACGTAGAAGCGCCAGCGTCCTTTCCATCACGAGCTGTTGCCGGACGTCGAAACGCACCGCGTACATCGAGTTATCTATACGGCACTCGCAGCTGGCAGCTATGCATGCCTGTAACGTCAAAACGGTAAAACGTTTTCATTCATACTTTAAAAAAAAAAGTGACGCGAAAGTAAAATATTTTGTCGGTAACGATTACGCGTTTCATTTTTTTTATGTAACGTATGTCAGTAAGGCATTCCTCTTTTTTTTTTTTTTTGCAATTAGCAAGTAACGTATTTGGTAACTTTTTTTTTTTTTTATTCTATAACAGTTTGGGAATTCATAAGCATCCCTTAAATGCTGCAGGCAGCCCCATAGCACGATGTGATAGTTTACGACCTTTGGGACGCCAGTGCACCACGTGTTTAAGAACCTCACAAACTTCAAACTTCTGTGGAGTCGCTATGACCCCCGGGAGGAAACCAGTCGCTGTATTGCCAACTGATCTTCTTCTTCTTCTTCTCTTTTTTTTTTTTTTTTGCATTCATTTTGATCGATTAAGCTAGCTACTCTTCTCTATAAATAGACTCGTTTCTTGAAAGTATTTACGCTGTATAGACGGACGCGCTGTTTACAAACAAGCCCGCGTTTGCCCACACCGGGTGTGGGCACTGCGCGTGCGCAGAAACGGAATTCGCGAAATGTGAAGCGTCTGCGCATGCGCAGTGCCGTCGACAGCGCCACCGCAGCTGCGTGACGTCAGGGCCGCGCGTTGGTCTATACTTTAATCACAAACCAAACGCATCAAGATGTCTGCCTGCCGGATACGCGAAAGTTAGCAACCAAACTTAACTGAATCGAACGGGTACACGATCTTAAGCGTAAAGGGCCATTCACACAGTAGCGTTTGCTTACGTTGTCTTACTTTACGTTATGAGCTTTTGAGTGACCGGGGCATCGGTGCGTCGCATATGTTTCTTGAAAAGGTACATATGCGACGCACCTCTTGGGATTTCGCGACGCAACGAAAGGGTATATATATATATATATATATATCAGGGTGTCGAACCGGAACCGAACCGAACCGAAAACCGGAACCGAACCGGTATTTTTTCCGGAACTGAACCCGAACCCGAACCGTTATATTGTTATCGCGATGAACCCGAACCGGAACTGAACCGGAAAAAAAAATAACGGTTACCGGCTCATGTCAAAACGGTTCGGCCACGCGCTGTTGACAATGAATGTGCTATCAATGCCATTTGTTTTTTAAGTGCCGTCAACTGACACACACCTCGCTTACATATTTTTCTTCTCCACTCAGTCTTAGGAATGTAAACGCTGCATTCATGAATCTTGACAAACGCTGCATCCATGAATCTTGACATAGGAACCAGTATTGCGCTGGTCGCGGCTTGCACGGAAGAAAGAGAATTGGAAGGCTGTGCAAAAAAAAAAAAAAAAAGATCGCGTCACGGGATTTTATTTTCCTACAATCTCGTAAATCCTAAATGCTGCTGTATGCTCATTTCATAACACGTTTCTAGAACGCGCGAGTTCTTGAAGCTTGCTTCCATCGGAATGAGAAAAGAAAAGGCTGTGGAGTTTGATAATAATGCACCCGGTTTCGTATAGGCACTTAGAAGCTAACATATTTGTGAGACAGCGAACTCTTCTATTTTAATATTTATCCTATTACGTCCTTCTGGCGTTGCGTTCGGTGAAGTGTTTTTCATATTCCGTATCTTGTTTAATTAAGGGTCTAATTTGAGTTACCGAAGGCTAGTTCAAATAAAGAAAGCTGTATTTTCTCCCCGCTGTTCTTTCAATTGCTTACACGCCGAGGTGGCGGGATAGTTAGTGAGTTCTACTTGTAAGTGGGTTTGTAAGGAGGTCGCGGATTTTACAGCTACTGCGTCGGACCCAATTAGATGAAGTCCGAATGCGTAAACGTCGGTGAGGTAACCTTTGAGTGCACATAAAGAAACCATTCCTGGTAGAAATCCATGAGCCTTACACTACGATGTATCCCGTTTCGTATGTGCTGATTTCAGATGTTTTATTTGTAATTTATTTTGATGCTGCAATTTGTCATTTATAATTTCCGAACCGGTTCGCGAACCGGTTCGCGGATCGAATTAGTCGAACCGGAACTGAACCGGAACAAAATAAATTTACCTGAACCTGAACCGTAACCGAACCCGTATTTTTTTCGGTTCGACACACTGGTATATATATATAAAAGAACTGCGACCTATCTCCGTCCGTTTTACACCAGGCTGTAAGTATACTGTACAAAGCCTCCTCCAGACACACCGCTCACTCGATCAACAATACTACCGCCGATTCCAGAAACTGCTTCCCCAGGAGCTCCCTATACTCAACCGAAGAGCATGTGTCCCACCTCCCTCTTTCCCTTTCCTCTCGGTTTCCCCTATATCCCCTCGAGGGGAAGTGTAAATACGAGCACACTGAGCCCCCGGTTTCCTTCCGAAAGTTTACTTTCGACCCATTAATCCACAAACACCACCGCCGGAGGACACCCCACGCGCTCACACGGAATCCCAGAGAAACGCACTCACACACTTGGAAAAAAACCGTTCAAAGAGACTCCACTCCAAAAAGCGTCCGCAAGACAAGGCGCCTTCTCTCCCATTTTTCCTTTTTATCCCCATTGTGTGTGTGTGTGTGCCTCTGTGTATTTGTGCGCGCGCATGTGCATGTGCGTGCGTGGGCAGGTGTGCGTGTATGCGTTGTGTGTGTACGTGTGTGCGCGCGCTCGAGGATGTGTGCGTGTGTGCGTGTGTGTGTCGTATTTTCGTTTCATCCAGACGCCTACTTTCGTAAAGGTTTCGTTTCGAAAAGTAACTTAATGACTGGTCAGAAAACTGCTAAAAAAAAGGCCAACACAAGCTCCATAGAGGCCAAGAACCAGCGTTGTTGGTGCACCCCCCCCCCCCCCCCCCCCCTTTGCCTTTACCCGTCTTCCCTCCCAGAGGCCCTTCCTTACATCAGACCATGCCGTGCCCCAGAACCATTAGAAGGAACGGACCGAAGCTAACCTCGCAGTTCATTGCAAGGAGAGTGACTGCGCGCGCGTTCGTGTTTATGTGTTTATATAGATGTTAGTATGTGCGCGGCGAGTGTGTTGTTCCGCTTAGTGCTGAATCCAAAAAAAGGGGAAAAGGTAAAAAATAAATTTCAAAAAAGCGTACTTATTTTGTATAAACACCTGCACATCTTATTGTAAACGTACATCTCATCGAAACCGTTCTTGCCGATAGGCACATGGGGAATTTACATCAATGGCATCGAACGTAGCTATTTCCCTTAACCTCCTCCCTTTTTGGGAACGCAACTAGTCGCTGGACAGGCGACTAGTTGCGTAAGCGAGAGCGTGTGCAGTTTGCTTCTATTGGCGGTTTCTATCGTGTGTCTTCGAACTACTTATTAAAGGCTTCGTCTTTAGACTGCCAGGCGCGCTGAATGTCTGATTCGCTCGACGAGGCTGGTGAATGAACCTGCCGGCGCGGCTTTCTTTTCTCGCCGCCAGGTGTCGTCGATTTCGCCGGAGTCGCCAACGGTCACTGACAGAATGAGAACCGGAGGGAAGAGTTTCAGTTTTCCCGCCTCCAGCAAGGCTACAGTTCCGAATTTCATGACGTCACCAGTCGGAGGCCGATGTGGAGTGCTGAATGGACACCGGTGATGGGTCAGCGTTCGGCGAGGACTCGTGTCCAATCACTGAAAACGCGAGTCTCAGCCGAGCGCGGACGCAGCTTTTGTGGGCCAATCGGCGCGCTGGCGCCTCCTGTAGGTGACGTCACAAATCTTGCGCTATGCGGCCTTGTCATTCGGGAAGTATCGACTCGCGTCACCATTTCAAAAACGCTGATAGGACAAAAGATGGACGCGCGTCGCAAAACTTGGACAGTGTGGCCGAACTTATTTAACTATTTATTTTGCTGTGTTTCGAGGGCCGCACAAACAGCCCTAGGCCTTTTTTTTTAGTGGTGCACCGAGAAAGATCACATCCAATCCACAAAGCAAACGTCAACAAATCAGGATGAATGAAAAACATCGATGTACTCTCAAATTTTCCTTCGGGTCCAAAAACGTCGATATCAACATTGCGTGAGCTAGATTCAAATTTGTTGAAAACCAGTTGCAAACGAGTCATGGGATCAGTTTCGTACAAAGGAAAAGGATAAAATCGGGAGTGAACACGGCTTACCCTCTGAGGAACTTGGAAACAAACACAGTTCAGTAGCGCCGGGGAGTCTAGCCAACCTGTTATACAATCTTGTACACGAACATAAAATCCCGAATCATCCGTCTAGTCGAGTGCATAAAGATATTAAGCTAATGAGATTACAAGTTCTGTGGCCGAAGTTTGTTCGGTTTATCTTCCAGCAAATTAGTTTGCCTTTGGCATTAACATTTGCATATACTAGCTTCGCATGGGTCACCAGTTGCTGAAACACGAAAAAAAAACAAAAAAACAATAAGAAACGTTACACTGCCCTTTTCTTATGGTCACGTGTTCCTCCCGGAGTCCCTGTAACTAGTAACAATCCTTATAACTTTTGCCATATTAACATGTTCACGCCTGCGCACGTGCGTCGCCAAATTTGTCACAAAACAATATATTCCCAGGAATATGTGCGCGGTGACATTCGGATCGCGAAATGCTATTTTCCTTTTCGTCGGTGGAAGGAAATTCGGTGTTTTGTCGCTTTGAGCTGCACATCGTACAAAGGTCAGTCTGAAGAGACTGTCCGAGGCGTTTTTCTTCCTCGTACGACAGTCCCATCGTTCGTACAAAAACTGTCCGCAGACACGCTCGACGCGGCCGTTTCCACCATCATGGTCGCAGCGGAAGCCAGCCAATCTGATGCCATGTAAGTTACACGTGGCCTTCGGGAGCTGCTGCGGTAGATCGCGTGATACAGTCGTACTCGCTGCCTTCCGAAACAACACAGCTCCAAACAAACACTCGCAGGTAATGCAAAAAAAAAAGAATAAAAAAGGCCACAGTAATTGAGATCGGCAGCACCAGATGGCGCGGTGATGATCTCACAATAGATGACGTCATCAGGAAGGGGACAAAGACATAAACACAAGTTGTCTTCCTTTGCTGCCACCACCGCCGCCGCGGGCGATGCATCATCGTATCGCCGTGTGTGTGCGTGTGTATGTGCGTGTGTGTGTGTCTGTGTGTGCGCGCGCGTATGATTTGTCCCACTGCAGCTATAGCCGCAACAGCAGTCAGCGCGGTGGAGCCAGCACGGTACGCCGTTTCAACGTTACCATGGACCGGGACCGGTACGATACGAGTCGTCCCAGCCAATCCGGTGTGGCCTGAGTGTCACGTGACCCTCGGGAGAGGCGCAGGGACGCGATCGGGCGCGTATAGTCACGTGATACGGTAGGAATGGCTCGTGGCGTACGCTGCGGTGCAGTCGCAAGATGAAACGCGGAGTATACAGTGCGAAGAGTCATTCCGTGTGGCTACCTTTTCCGCCTGGACTCGCCTCTCCCCCCAGGACACAATAGTTTGCTTTCGTGAGTGAGACGTTTTCACCGGAACGGTCCTGCTAACGATCGCCGGAGCATCGATCTTTTATAGTTTTTGTCGCGTCTCTCGCACTTGCCGTATACGTCTTTCTGTTTTTTTTTTCTTTGTGTTTAAGTCGGTCGGTCTGTATTTCGGCATGTTTTCTCTTTACTTCTTTTTTGCGTTGTTGTTTCGTGCCGTTCTTAGCGAACCTGATAAAAGCGGCAGACGTCGCTCCTAATGGATCTTTGTCAGCTCTCGTGTTGATTTTCGCGGATGGAGAAGCGGGGAGGAAGACGTTTGTGGTGGCGACAGCGATCGTTGTTGCTCGGAAGCTTATATTGCGCAAGCTCAAGCCGGCGTTTTGGTTCGTTTCGTAGTTCCTGTTTTGTTTACTTTGCGCGAAGAAATCCTGGAACAAGAAATCCTGGAACAGCTCCAGCACTCTATAGACCTTTTCATTTCAGTAGTTGCCTGACCGGCGGGTAGAGGGCGCTGGCGCACTCGCCGCCATTAGGTTGCTTCAATTTGGTCGGTTTCGGTTTCAACGTGCACGCGATCGTGATGCTGTCTCATGCCACTTTCGATTAATTTTTGTGATATGAATTTCTTTCTAGTAGCACACAGCGAATGAAACAATAGTATTGAGCCACTTGGCAAACCACGAAGTGGTTTCGAGCCTAAATTGCGATCTTTTTTTTACGAACACTATTGGGCAGGAGATCGAACTATAGGGGGCGCTCTGACCCGTTTGTTTTCCCCACGCTCGGTGTTTACTCAACACAAGGCCTGTACACATGCCAACAGGCCTTATACGCATGGCCATGTCATCTTCTACAATAGAGCGCGGGGCGCAGTTTAATGTAAAAAATACTAACGATCGACGAAGTGACGTTAAGTGCCGGATCTATCTTCTGAGAATGCGAGCTTGACCCACTTCGGCTTTTGTGCTAAGCTGGGATCGTGCATGCTGCATTGTTCATGCAGGCTGTCGTGGAAACAAAAGAGCCCCTCCTCCCCCTCGCCGGAGAACACGAACTCCAGCCGAATGCTGACGCCGCGTTCGGTTATGTCGGCCGAGCGCTGCGTCATTGTATTTGTTGTCCCCATCCGTGTAGTTGATAAGTTAACCGCTTGGGGCGTAACGGTCTGTCCTCCTCCCCAATATGCGTCTGATTCCGTCCATCCTTAAATGCGCCCAGTTTCGGCGGTGAAACAGCTGCGCTGATGCACAGGGAGGAGTACCATTGTCTACGGCCGTACCCGCGGACACTAAGTTCAAGAAGAAAAAAAAAATTAAGAGCAGAACAAGCTTCCCCTGCAGCGTGCGCTCTTGCCTGCCGCCGTGCTTTGACTGTGCGTGCACCGAGCGGTACGGAAGGTAGGTAGCTCGCACTCAAGTCAGATATCGAACTGATCATCTTATATTGCAACAGACTATATTGCATGAGTGCTTAGTGAAAAAGCAGGTCGACAACATGATTACCAATCTGCTGAATCACCAAGAACAGATGAACTGACAAGTTTACTGTTTTGGTTTCCGTACACCAACCTTTTCTAACTTCGAGACTGGAAACGTCTTTTATGATGACTAGAAAAGTGTCATCTAATCACGTAGATAATATAAAAAGTGATATTGTCTCAGTCTGTTTTATTTAAAGAAATTAAGTGCTCGAGAAATATTTTGATAGACTAGCCTAGGCTGACTAGAAAATTTCTTTAACTAAAGTACTCATTTACAGCATTTCAAGATATTGGCCTTATGAAATAAACTTCTTGTAATATGGACATTTGCTTACAACGTTCTCAAGTTATGAGAATGGTAAGATAAGTGAATGCCAGACTTCAAATAAAGTCTGATATTCATCTTCCGTAAAATTTGCCGAATGAAATTGAAGAGCGCAAAAGAAATGATCTCCGATAAGTTTGGCTGAAGTCGAACGCCAGGCGCCACCCACTGGTACTGTGTAGAAAGCTGTTCACTGATTTGAAACGGCGCTTTGCACATTTTGACGTCGCCATGCATCTACTGAAAGTAACTCCCTATTCGAAGTCGACCACCGGCTGCACACGGGTGATTTTCATGCAGAAGGATTCTTTTCGGCGACACATTTTGTGAATCATAGGCACTATCAAGCTGTCTGTGACAGTTCCTTACGCGGGGAGTTGGAATATTTGTGTTGAAATAAATTAATTGAAACTACATGGTTATATTAAAAAATGACTTAAGCAACTGAAAGACTATGGACATGGGACCAAGCACGATATACAATTCCGTAAAATTCATAAATAAACCGATAAAGCGAATGCTTATATAAAACACGCGATTAAGAACGTAGAACAGATATAGGTGTGATATTGCGAACAAACAAGGTGCTTAATGTTAAGGTACCATTATTTCTAGCATAAAAATAATTCAAACAAAATGTTTGTTCCCGAGTCTTGTCCACAAGTTCCCTAGTGTAATCAAAAGAAACTGTTTTCGATATGTTGTAACTACAAAATACCATGCTTTCAGGAAAAACACGTGGCTAATTATGCCGCGTCTTTTTGTTTCCTTCCTTGACACCAATGCGCACTCATATATATAATAACATTAGGCTTCCTACTGCAAATGTTCCGCCCTTATTAGTAACCAAGCCTCAGTTCTCATAAGTTATTGGTATTTGAACCCTCGAGGCTCTCTTCAACTTATATGTGTACTCAATGTGCGCAAGTGCTAACGCTGATACCTGTTTCTATAAAACCTCTTCACACGTATTTCGCACGCCGACGGTACAAAATATTCAAAACCTGTTACAAAATCAACTACAGAAGTTGCGCGCATAATGATGTAATGCAATTGCATGGTAAGTATGAGTATCGGACGACACTTTACGGAGTAAGGCAAGAGACGCGGTGAAACGCGACGAAAAACACGATTTCAACGCATCCGCCAAGGTGCGGACGGGAGAGCGGAGCAACAAGTTGAAGCAACCTAATGGCGGCCGCATCACGTGATTCCAAGATGGCAGCGCCCATGCGGCGGAGGGTGAAAAGGTCTATAGATCCTATAGTCGGGGAGAGTTTAGGAAAGCCAGGCCGTGGGTTATAAGTTATAAGGTTAATTCCCGTGGTTTCTTGATTTTAGGAGGATATTACATTTAAGGGTTGTTTTGGGGTTAATAGGCTCAGTGTAAACTGTAGATACAAAGTGAGGTTCATCATTGTTACCGGTGTCAATCACCGACTCGTTATGGCCGATTCGTATAGGCTCAGTGTAAACTGTAGATACAAGGTGAGGTTCATCATTGTTACCGGTGTTAATCACCGACTCGTTATGGCCGATTCGTATAGGCTCAGTGTAAACCGTAGATACAAGGTGAGGTTCATCATTGTTACCGGTGTCAATCACCGACTCGTTATGGCCGATTCGTATACTAATTGGATTCTGTTCGCGATTTTCGGTCTTGACGTCGTGTACCAGAGGTTCCGCCTACACTTCTCTTGCAGGCCGAGCGACGCCGCAATTAAAAATAACGAACGAAACCTCGTCAAGCGAATCGGGCGTCCATTTTGCGGCGTCCGCGCATGCCGAATCGCCGTGCGTCTGATCCTTCCCGCGAAGTTTCGCGGCGCAACGCGTCTCGTCCGTTTCGCCGAAGTCACAAAAGCAGCAAGCACACCCTCAGGGCATCGCCATCTCGCTCGCTTGGTGTGCGCTCTGGCACACCATAATCCGATTACGACAAGGCGTCGCAAATGTGATTATGACGCGCCCAAGCACACCCAAAGCGAGCAAGATGGCGGCGCAACTCTCTGACGTCACACACACACACCACTGCGGTGGCGCTGCTGTCGGTACTGGGCATGCGCAGATGCTTCGCCTCGCGCGAATTTGGTTTTTGCGTCCCCGCAGTGCCACACACCCGATGTGGGCCAACTCGGTCTTGTTTCTAAACAGTGCGTTGATCCATAGGAAGACTAGGAAGCCTACATGTGCGCTTTGCGCACATGAAGGCACCCTAAGGAAGACGTGGTATCATCTATTGCAACGCAAAAAAGGTGCACGGGAACTCAGACCGACACCGAAAGCATCGCATATCCCAATGGTTTGTGTGGATGGGGGGCACGCGCCTCTTGCCCACCCGACCAATCGGGAGGCCAAGTTTGAGAGGCGCAATCGGGCGTAATGACCAGCTGCTCACTTTTGAGACTCATCTCTCCGACTGGCACTTAATGCGAAGGTTCCGGCTCGGATACTTGCATATATATTGAAGGCGGGCGCGCACTTCTGCCCCCCCTCTGCAACCACGCGCGCGAGCGAAACTCGAGACCGAACGCAGGTGGTCTACCGGCCTCCCTGAACCTCCTCCGCGCAGACACGGATCTCGATCCGCCCCGCGAACGGTGCACTCTTTTCGGCAGACTCTCCGGGGCCAGGGCGAGCGGCCAGCTTTCGCCAATTAGCAGCCTTTAATCAACGATGGCCGGCTCGCGCGCGCGGCAGCCCACGCCACCACGCGGTGCTTCTAATTGAAAAAAGGAGGGGGAGGGCAGAGTGAGAGAGGGTGCGAGGGGAGCAATATGGCGGCATGCCTGGAGCGTGTGCGGCGCCACGGGGGATCTCATATGGACATTTGCTGCCCGTTGCAAGGGGTACGCCCCACAACGAGCGAAGTCGGTCCGCTTCTTGACTCCTGATCTAACCTGACTTTATATCCCTAAAGGAACCCATGTTTGCCCAACCTGTTGCCCGACCTAACCTAGAAATGCTGGTGACACACTTGTGATTGGTTTCGACCCAGTGTCTTAAAACCTCTTGCGATCTCTTAAGACGAGCGAAGACACTGACACCATCTATATAAGGGTAGCCGTGAAACACTTTTTTCGAGCACCATTTTTTTATGAGTTCGAAAAAAAATGTTTGCCATTGTTTTTCTAATTACAACAATTTCTCGCAGATAGTAATTATATTGGATCTTGCAAAAACAGCAAAACCTTCATTCTAGTGTGAGGAAATTTCGGGGCCACTTCGTAGATGGCGCCAGCTTGCCAGTGTCTTCTCTCGCCGCAAAAAGATCACAAGCACTCGGTATCAAGCAAGTGTATCAGCCAGCCTAAGCTAACCAAACCTAAGCTCACTTAACTATAAGCTAACCCAACGTAACTTAGCTCATCATACACTAATTGCTCAACCCAAACATGAAAATAATCATCCCTCTTGACAATCCTGGGGTGTCCTTCTTTTTCATGCGGCTATGACAGAAAGATAGGAAGAACAAAATACGGGTTCCTTTTTAGATTTTACATAGGAAATGCGGCGAGGCGCTGCACTGCACACTATAACCATGGCGTCACGTAACGTCACAGCGTAACGTGACGTAATATTGTCGCGTCACGCCACAGTGTCACGGGTCGTCATGACGTCGCGTGACATGATGCTATCACGATGTCACATCGCGCGTCTCACGACGCCAAAGTGATGTCACATGCCCAAGTCACGTCACGGCACGATGTCCACGGTGCAGTGTGCCGTCAAAGTTTCGCAATTCATCGAAAAAAAAAATTATCCCGCTAAATTTTGCGGGGAAATTTCCCTGCCAGGACCCGCACGAAACTCACCCTGCAGGATCCGTTGAGAGGCCTCACCAATCATTCTCGCAGTAAGAAAACGTTTCCCACTCTACGGAGCTCCCTCAGCCACTATAAGAATAGTAGTACGTTTCTAATTGCCAATTAGAAGTCAATAATGACCCCGGTAAGGACCCGCCTAGCCCACCGAAAAAAGCAAACACGTTTTCCGGTGACACAACAAACGTTTAAATCGGACCCCGCCTAGAGCTGTAAATTGTACCCTCTCGGTCACCGTGTGAAGGACCCGCCACCTAGCGTTTAACACGCGAAGCGAAGGAACCTGTGCAGGCCTACTCCATGCAACATCGACGAAAGATAGCCGCGGTTAAAGCGTGAAAGCGATGGAACGGAGACGACCAAATGATTGGAAGTTGTAAACGGTCCCAAACAGAAGGCCTAATATATAAAAATTGAAAGGAAAAAAACAACAAAAACAGGCACGATTATACTTTATAAATTATAAACTACAGTCCGCAAAACACGGCAGTGGTGTATTTTTTATATTACATCTTGCATCTAGATGAGTGTGTGTCTTTTTTTTTTTTTAACGTCACACACTGCCGCGTGTGCATTCGAGCGTGCGACGCCACACACACTTGCACACGCGTAACATGAGCTGAGATGTACACGGAGCGGAAACACCTCTTTTAAGTGTATTTGTTTTATGAGTACATTTTTTTATATATAGCACACTTGCTCTGCCTCATCATTACCATTTTTCTAATCGTCTGTAAAGTTTTCTTTTTTTTTTTTTTTTTTTTATTCCGTTTACGTTTTTATTGTACGGCCCGCGGTTCTGTTATCTCATGCTCGATGGACGCAACGTTTAAAATACGACATGGTCTTGGTTTTATCTTTATCTCTTGGTTTTCTTATCCCTTTTTCTTTATTATACATTAAAGGTGGAAATATTCTGACGGGAAAAGTCATAACTTCTCATTAGAACACGCGAAGTAACAATCTCAAAACGTTAGACGGCGAAAAAGTATAAATCAAAATCAAAAGCAACACGTGCTCAAAAAATTACTGCTTCAATGAACGTAGGGCGGAAGAACTCCCCCCCCCCCTCCCCCTTCTCCCTTTCCAAAGCCCGTGTAAGACAATAAAAAAAAAACAATAAAAACTAACGATGCATGTGTGTTCACGCTCAAGAAGTGCCATTATATTTCCTCACTCCCGATCGTTTTTTCTAATGCATACAATACGCGACTAACGGCAGCTCTTTTTATCGCTGTATCACATGCGGCACGCGTCAATATTTTTTTTTTCTCTACGGCTTACACATCACTGTTTAATTAACGACGCTTTCCGCGCTAATGTCGACCATTCCGCTTATCGCGTTTGGACACAATAATCATTGGAAAAAAGAAACTGATAATAGGTTATACAGGAGGGGGACCGAAAGCTTCCGCATGCATGCAAGAAGCATGCATGTGTGTCTGCCTGCCCACCGGCGATATCTATGTACATTAGTTTTACGATCGTCCTTAACTATACATATACGTTTCAGAGATAGTTTGTCTCCACGCGTGTATACCAATGAAACAAACGCCGTGAAAAAAGAAACAATATTATCTACGAAATTTGTGCACGCGTGTGTATATATATAATGTGTGAGGAACCAAACTAATGTTCATTTCGTTGCCTTGTATGTCGTTGAACGTATGTTGCTTCTTTCAATGTTGACGTTTTTTCGGTTTTTTTTTTTTTTCGAAGGTCGCTTGAGATTGCGTTCAAGTGCTAATGGTAAATAGGAAGTTAGAACAGCGCCCCGGAGGTCTTTTTCTGTCGCGATAGCGCTCCACCCCCCCCCCCCTCCTCTCTCTCTCTCTCTCTCTTACACACACACACACACACGGCTAATGGTCCAAGATGACAATGCAATTAAATGCAAAGGTGCAAGCGAGCTGGACAAGAATGACGAAAATAATCCATGAAGAAGGGGAACAAGCAGTACAAAGGTCAAACA
The DNA here is from genome assembly GCF_016920785.2 of Ixodes scapularis. Taxonomy (NCBI): domain Eukaryota; kingdom Metazoa; phylum Arthropoda; class Arachnida; order Ixodida; family Ixodidae; genus Ixodes; species Ixodes scapularis. Next base: position 78,180,339 of record NW_024609839.1, on the reverse strand, counting down.
GAAATCTCCAAACACAGCTAGGGGTGAGCAACCGAAAAGAATCCACCTGGTCCTGGTATCGAATCAGGAAGCTCTCCATCTCCAGTGGTGCGCTCTTCCAACTGAGCTAACCAGGAGTTAGACCTCGGTAGAGCAAAAGGGTTTTATCTGCTGCCACCTGTCTAACATCAGTAAGGGTAAAAGGTCTTCATTGTAAGGTTACGGTGATATTGTCAATAATGCAAAGGTGAAAGCGAGCTGGACAAGAATGACGAATGCCGTTTACCCTTCTTGGTGTTAGACTGGTGGCAGCTGATAAACCTCGTTTGCTCTGCTGACGTCTAACTCCTGGGGTCCCAAACTCGTCAGACACAAAGTTGGAGGCAAAAGTTTGCGGAACGCAAAGATTGGACGCCGACGAAAAGAGCGAAGTCATCGTCGGGCATGGTCCAAGAGGTGCGCTCCGCGAACTTCGGCCCCAACTTTGTGTTTGACGAGTCCCAGGTTAGCTCAGTTGGTAGAGCGCTTCAGTGGAGATGGAGAGGTCCGTGGTTCGATCCCACCAGGCAGATTGTTTCGGCCGCATACCAGTCACGTAGCTGCGTTTAGAGACGTGTTTGTCCGTTGTCCCCCTTCTCCAGGAATTGTTTTCGTAGTGGTCCAACACGTGACCATATATAAACCATAGTATAGCCATGAAAATATTGATGCATTAATGTAATTGTACTATATGATATCCTGAAGACCAAGTTTGTTTCGCTGCTCTGGCGGCAACGTATGGCATTATATTAGACGGAAACGCTCCTTGCCAAACGTCTACTTTTCTTTTTCTTTTTTTCTCTTCTTTTCTAATGTTGTTTTTGTAAGAGCGATTAAAAATTCTAGGTGAAACTACAACACGTCAACTTTTTGTGTGTATGTGTGTGATTGTTTTCCTAATTGTGTATTTCTGATGTTAATAAATGCCCGTCTTTTATTTTGACACTTTTTTTATTATTGTCGGGGCAAGGAAACGCACTTCGTGTCGCATGAAAAGACGCAAGTGATCGATGCCGTTTGTAAAATACTCGAACAATGGCTCATGGGTAAGGCTGCACTCTCACAGTCGCTCGAATACCCATCGCGAGTTTCATCATCAAATGCGCGTGAATTTGTATTTAATTTTCATCAACCGCGTTCGCAATCGTTCTGCGGATGCGGTTAAGCAGCTAGTGTGAACGCGGGGTAACATTTCTTTCGCCGAAACCATTTACAACAGGGGGTTGCAAACACAGCCGATCGCACCGAAACGTCAATATAGACCTTTTCCACAAGGGCGCCGCCATCTTGAATTGTCGTCACTTCCAGTATGGGCGACGAAAAAAAAGTAAAACGTTTCAACCTGTAACTAGTAAAAAAATAGAGGCGAGCCAAAACGAGAATGTGTGACGGTTAGGCCTATATCCTAAATGTCTTCTATTGGCGTGGCAACGGCAAAGTTACGTTTTCGCCCATACTGGAAGTGACGTCAATTCAAGATGGCGGCGCCCTTGTGGAAAAGGTCTATAGGAACCAGCCTTTAGAGTTTATACTCATCTTATTACTCACGTATTTTTACGCACACGCGTGCAGGATGCAAGGGGAAAGAAAACATTAAAAATGATTAAGGGACGGAAGTTGGAATGACAAAGCGTGGTTCTCGGAGGACGACACTGACAGAGACAAAGATTTTTCGCGTTTTTTTTTTTTTGTTTTTTTTTTTCCGTCGGCGTCGCTAACGAACGTCTTCGGGGACGACTTAAAGTGAAGGAAAAAAAGAAAGAAAAAAATGGAAGGTCGATGTGAGCTTAGCGTTGAAAAGGAAACGTCGAGTAATCGCTTTGGAATGAGATGCGTGGCCGCAGAGAGACCTCCCGTTGCGGCGGTCATGCGAGCGAGGGATTAAAGTCGGAGATTTGTTCGAGGAGCGCAAAACATACTTCTCTGCCCGTTTGTCTCTAACTCCCCTTCCTCTACCCCTCCTTCCCCTCCAAAGAGAAAAAGGAGGGAAACTACAAAACAAAGACGGAATAAAATGTTAAGAATGAGGGAACGAAAGTACGATAGAACAAAGAAAAGTCCGTACGATTGAAAATAAAAAATAACGAGAAAACGAGAACAAATTGGGGAGAAAAAAAATGACAAGAGCAAATTAGCAGATACCATACTAGAAAGAAAAGAAGATAAAAAGAACCCCGAGACAAGGGAAAACAAAAAAAGGCCGGCCAAACACCTTTTTTTTTTTCCCCTTCTTTTGTCTCGGGTTTGTTTTTCTTTTCTCAGTATGGTTGGCGCGCCAGCTCCGTTTAGCAGACGTAGTCTGTTCTCTCCGTGGTGAATGATCCTTTTTCTAAAGCCGCTTGATCTGTTTACGTTTGTCAAGGTTGCAAGCAGCGTCAAATGCGCTAGTTCCCCAAGCAGCACGGAATTTGGTCAAGCATTAGCCAGTGGCTGGTGATGGTCTTTTGGTCAATGGCCAAAGAGTGGCCATTCATCGGCCAATGCTTGGCCGATGGCTGATGACCAATGGCCAGAGAAAGGCCAGTCACCAGTCAATGGTTGGCCACTGTCTGGCCACTGGCAAAAGGACCATTTCCAGCCATTGGCCAATGATGGCTGATGCCAGTGTCCATTGGCCAGTGGCCAATGGCCAGAGAAAGGCAAGTCATCAGTCAATGGTTGGCCACTGGCCACTGGACCATTTCCAGCCATTGGCCAATGATGGCTGATGGACAGTGGCCATTGGCCAATGGCTAGAGAAAGGCCAGTCATCAGCCAATGGTTGGCCACTGTCTGGCCACTGGCCAAAAGACCATTTCCAGCCATTGGCCAATGATGGCTGATAGCCAGTGGCCATTGGCCATTGGCCAATGGCCAGTCCAGAGAAGGGCCAGTCATCAGTCAATGGTTGCCCACTCTCTGGCCACTGGCCAAAGGACCATTTCCAGCCATTAGACAATGATTGGCCAAATTTGCGCTGCTTGGGTCACGAGTTCCGTACCTCGCGCTGACCTTGGAAGCACATGGCGGCACTGCACTGAAATGAGAGAAATCGCTTGTATGAAACTCGAAGCGTGAATTTTATCGAGGCGCTTTACCCGGTCAGGCGCCGGTCAATCACGGCCTTACGTGAATGCACACGAGCAGTGATTGACCGGCGCCTCATCGGGTTCGGCCGTCTTTCTGGGACTTTAATCCAGACGGACATTAGGTCGTGCACGAGTACGGCCTGACCGGGCCCCCAGTGGTCATCATCTGCTGGTATGGCAGGAAAGAACTCCCGCGAGGACGCCATTTCGCGGTTATTTGGGGGGCTGGAAGCGGCTGTCCATGGCATGGGTGCGAGGCACTGCCAAAAAGTGGTTCCAGCAGGACATGGAAAAGCTGTCCCTCGGCTGGTGAAGGGCCTTCGGCTAGAAGTCTGTCGAGAAGGTGGACATACGTACAGACCTCTAAATGCTGTCACACGGGTGGTGAAGGGCCTTGCTCCAGGAGAAGTCTGTCGAGAGGGTGGACATCCGTACATACCTCTAGGTGATCGGCATTTGCAGCTAAAAAAAAAGTAAATAAATGGGGCATTTTCGACGATGAGATTAGCACGCAATCGGCGTTCAAAAACCTTTGAGCATTAGCATGGTTAAAGTCAGCGAAGAAAGGTAGGAAACTAGAAAAATGCAGGAGACATGAAAGACGCTATAGAAGAATACAGAAGACAGGACAGACGTCGGCGTCTTTCCTGACGTCACGCTGTGACGTCACGAGTTGTAACCCCGGCTGCTTATCACGAGTGGCGAACTAGTTATGTTCCATGGCGTCTGTAAAAAACACGATGAAAGCTCGGAGTAATATCGTATCATGAATCCAACACCGACAAAGTCGACCATATACGGCGTTGTTCTTATTTCGATCGACAAAAGCACCCCAACGCACTTGGATGATCTTCATCGAGAGGTTGCGATGTAAAGGCCGGTTCACACAATACCGTTTACTTACATTGCGTTACGTTACGGGAGTTTACGCGTCTGCTTGCGTCGAGAATCACCCGGACATCGGTGCTTCGTATGAAGCGTGGTATACCCAGTTCAAGGAGTACCTTTGAACGCGACATTCAAAGCACGGATGTCCCTTTGACTCGTAACGTAACATAAGAAAACGTAAGCAAACGCTCCTGTGTGAATGGGTACCCCTTCCATACCCCTTCAATCCCTAAATACGTTTGAACAATAACAAAATTAATAAAAATAAAACCGTTATAGTGAGCGTTTGGTCATACGCGAATGCCGACCACGGCCACGGTAATAGTAGTTACTCGGTCACAAAAAAACAACAACAACAAAAAGAGACAAATATGTATATATATCTATATATAAATTGTTAGTGCTAACTGTGTCACTCTCCGTCCGCGTCCACGAATTTTGACAGCCAGCTGCTGCCCCGAAGCGGAGGATGCATCTGTTTCGGCTTTCAATTTTATAGCGCCGGCGGCTTTCGGGAGGAGAGAGCTAGGAGATGAGGCGGAGGTTGCGGGAGGGGTGGGGGAGGGGGGTTGAATGTCCCGTGCCAAGGTCGGCCGCTTTTAGAAACCAGCCGCCCTTCTATCTTCTCTCTCTCTCTCACTCGTTCGCCCAGGAGCCGCCGACGATATCAACGCGGTACGACGAAAGAATCTGCTGAACTTGAAGATCGGCAGTTAGCAGACCCCTGCTCCGCTCCGGAGCACTCCTCTAGAATCCGCCGCGGTATGTCTAGAAATGCTGGAAGAATCCGGCTTGATGCGAAGTGTGGATCTCGAGTCCAAACTTCAAACTATATACACTCTAAAGAAATAAATAATAATAATAATAGTCTGGAAAATTTAATTTTTTCTGAAACAGCTAGGACAGCTAATCGCTGCAAGGAGCTTTCTGGCTCCCCCATGCTTTGGCGCCGTTGTGCCTGCTTCATATTATCACCGCCTGGGGCGCCACCTCCCCACACTAAGAAGACGATTCTCGTACGCTGCGCGTTGCTACTACCGCAGCGTACGTGATTCCGATGCTTTAAGAACGCGTAGTTTATAGCGGGTGAGCAGCAACATCTATAGTGTCCAAAAGTTTCCACGACATTACAGCACTGGCGGCATTTCTATGAACACTAGCCAGTGTTGCAACGATCCGCCACAATGTCCAACTGGGGCGCCATCTCTCGGAGACAAGTTGCGAAGGTAAAACAGACTGCAATTTTAAAGCACAAAGAAGAAGAAAAAGTTGCTAGGAGAGCCTACCTGTTTTATGCACTTCTGGTGATAGTTAAAGGCCGTTAAAAAGCCATAGTCACCACTAGCATAAGAAACGCAGAGCGTGGCAAGCCCCGTGAATCTCCTTATTGCTCCCCGGCCAATGAGATTGTGGCATTGCTCGATAACACCACCGAAGGACCAATCACGAAGCTAGAAAGATGAACACAACAAGCGACGCTCTACTCTACCCGTTAGGCAAGACTATGCATAGTAACCAAGTTGAGTTCACCATGAGACTGAGGTAGAGAAGAAACATCAAAATGTAGAAGAGACTTGAGACCAGGGTGTAAGATAGACAGGTGGGGAAACGGCCCATAGAAACCTACCGCAGCGCCGTGACCGGATTGTGTACTCGTCTGCTTGCGGGTGGCTTGCGGGTACCCCCGATTTGCGACAGATGGCGCTGCGGCGAGAAGAAAAAAATTAGAATCGAATTTGCATGGAACTCTATGGGAGAGTGCGCAAAATAAACCGAGAGCACGACAGTCCTCCATTGAAAATGCACGAGAAACCTTCTCCGTCAGTTTAACCGGTCGCCAGCGTTCGCCCAGCTGGAGTGAGAGTTCGCGGTGCTCCACATAGATGGCGCCACAGAAAAAGAGAAAACCGAGGGGGACACAATCCGGTCGCTCATTTGGCTCTCGTTTCACCACCTGTCTATCTTACACCCTGCTTGAGACGTCGTCCTGTCTATTTTTTCGTCTCTTCTACGTCTCGATGTTTCTTCTCTACCCCAGTCTCAGTTTAATTCAACATGGTTAATATCGACCAACTCGCCCGCACCCTTACCATATTTTCTCTGAGACCTTGTGCCTGGAACGCGTCTCCGAGTGGTGTGTTTACCGCGTCCCAAATAGTGGTCCTTTAATTTCCGCCTGATGACGTCACACAAGTGTCACGCTGTCGCCGGTCGCGATCCTGACGGCGTCCCAACAACTGTGCTGTATGTGGCAGACGCCTGCTTTGCTGCAGGTCGCTTTCCAGTGTGGCTGCAGTCCACGGAAGCCTCGGCAGCCAGAACTCCGCGATGACAGCAACACTGGCGTTCGGTTGTGCTACTCGCAGCTTCTTCTATGAATACCTACGACCAACCACCAGGATCGCGACATGCCACAGCTTGACACTACGCGGTTTCCGTGACGTCATTTGTTGGCATTTCAGGACCATTCTTGATGTATGGGCAGCATTAAGACGCTAAACACACCAGTCGGAGACACGCTCCAGGCACCATATAGAGAGAATTATCCAAATAGATTTTTCTACGACAGTAGACCTGACGCGTTTTTAGCGCCGCCTAACCGCACGTCGTCGAGAATGCTGCACTGCAAGCCTCAAAGATGGCGGCCCCTTCGTCCGAACAGATATAGACGAGGAGTTTCAAAATCGCGGTGACCGTTGGTTTTAAAAGAAACAATTTCCCGCACGCTGACATTTGATAAGGTCTGAATCGATCACACTATACAATCAGTAAACGTTCACTGTATCTCTTACCAAATACCTTGGAGACGAAAGACCAGTGTTCGAAATCCTAGCCCACATCAATAAAAGTGGGAAATAATAATCTCAAACGCATGCTCCTGTGAAGAAAGGGGCTGCGCATAAAACAATATTTTGTTTTGCTTTTTACAGTATTTTTGGCATCGGTGTTGCTCTTGGAGCTTTGTGCCATTTTTGACGTTCTTGCACTACGATATTTGCGAAGGTTTCTAAAAGCGGATTCATGCAAAAAGCGCACCCACCTAATACGTCATGGCGTCAGCATGAACAAACATGGCGGCGCCCATGGAACAGAGCAGACACTGAAATAAGAGACTGAAGCAGAAAGCGATCCTGGCGTCAGGGAGTGGAAATCTATTTTCGCCGGAAACACAGAAAGTGGGTCTGACTCATTAGAGAAATTGATAATTTTTGAAATAGTACTTTTTTTGATGGAGCATAAGGAGCACAAGCTCGTGATATTGGATCATAGAGTTATTACAATGAACGCTAGAGGTTCAGGTGGGGCTAGTGTGCTGCTGCCCTTTGAAGCAGACAGCATCCAGTCTAAATTTCACTTCCGGTAATGCATTCCTATGGGAAAACGCAAATTCGTTTTCTCTTCGGGCTGGATTATAAGAGCAAGTATTGCTCAGTGTTGTGACAGAATAAAAGGTTTGGAACGTTTTACAATCGGATGTACAAACATATGTGTCAGTTAGAGCGTTTTTCTTTAGAATTCATGGCGTCGAACACTGCGCTAAAATTGCCCAATACACATTTATAATACGTGTTGACGTTGCAGACTGCTGTTATAAGGCACGTAGTTACGCATATAGTCAATGCTATGAAGCACACTGCGTGAATCAGCTTGACAAAACACCAAAAGTATGCTAATATGTGCCAAAACAAACAATCATATCAGACGACAAGAACGAAGCATGGAGTTATGAAACGAAGAACACGTACTGGATTAGTAACGAACTGTGTATGGATAATCAGATCGGGATCCTATCACAGTTTGAATAAACCCTACGCACTTTCGGAGCCCTAGCTTATAGCTAGGGCTCCGTAAACACGGAGCCCTAGCTATAAGCACATATCTTTGATTACATCGGCTCCCAATGGCTACAGATGGCTATTAGTGGCAACTTTTCATAATTATGATCCAGCTATTTCTAATATACGAAATGGAATGGCTCCAAGTAGCTATTGTTGGCTATTACTATTTATTTTTGACCAGACTGACTTTGAGTGGCTACTGATGGCTATTGATGAGATAATTGACAATTCTGTGCTATTTCGGTGCTTAAGAAAGGGGGATTGGTGCCCTTAGCGAAAAGTCGTTCAAAATCAGTACACTCGAAGTGTACTGAAGTATACTAAAAGTATACTTTCAGTGCGGTCTTTGTACTGACTGTATACTTTAAGTGTACTTAAAGTATACTTCCAGTAAAAATGGCGGTGGACTGAAAGTATACTCGTCCGTACAAAACTAGTACATGTAGTAGAATCGTAGTGCCCGCGGTATAAAGTAGTTCAAAATCAGTATACAGAAAGTGCACTTAGTATACTAAAGGTCTACTTTCAGTGCTTGCAGTCGGTGTACTCAAATTATAATAACGGGTATATATATATATATATATATATATATATATATATATATATATATATATATATATATATATATATATATATATGTATATATATATATATATATATATATATATATATATATATATATATATATATTGCGGTTTTTAACATCAACACGCTAAAAATGCGATAGAAAGGCCGATGCCGTTTTCACAGAATATTTGTGGGGCTCGGCGGACATTAGATGAGTAAAGCAACGTCACAGTACGTTGTCTAATTAGCTTTTTTAATTGACAGGGTAATTGACCATGTTGAATTTTTAATTTAAAAGCGGCTATCAATAAACTCTAGCCCAACTGAAACAATTTGCGAAAAGGTGACGAGTTCTGGGTTATTCATAGCTAAAACTCTGCCTTTCGTCGCCTGATTAAAAACAGCGCACTGGACAGAGCGCAGGATGTTCTTACGTATTCCCTTCAGTCGAACCGTTGGAAGTATGATGCTGGAGCATCCACCAAAGGCACGCAGTCAAAAGTGTGCAACTTCGTTCATGCTGAATGCGACAGCACTTTATGAGGGTTGTAACTTCACTAGAAAATTAAATAATGCATAGAACTCCAGTATGAGAAGTTCTCGCTAACACAAACAAACATGCCATCACCGATATGCCATGCCAAAACCTCTAAGTCACTCTCCACTTTGCCCGCCCCTGCCGCGCGTGGTTCTTGAATCGAGGGAAAAAAGTGTGAAATTTGATAAATAAATATCTGAAAGCCCCTTGCTGTTTCGTGAATAGTTTTGATTGTGTTAAGCTCTAATAATGACTGCCTCTAAAACAGCAATAATAAAAAAAGTAAATCTACAAATTTTAATTACTTGAAAAAATGTTGCCACGGTTATTCATCCATGTAATGTCCGCCGAGTCGCACGACACACATGAAGAGTGCATCAACATGGCAGTGAGCCCCCAATTTTCCTGAAACCAGTTGATTAAAAAATATCACCGGGTATAGCTGACATAATGCGACAAAGGGATGCTTCATTTCTCATTTCACTGCAGACCACGTGGTCCAAAAGTTCCCCCGGGGAAACGACCGGCACAGTCATAGCACACTTGCGTCGCAAATGCAACATGGACTTACGCTTAAAAAAGAAAGCACAAATAGAAAAATTAGCTACATTGTACTCCACGGAAATTAGCGTTATCTAACTTGTCAATAATTATTTTAGCTAGTCATTTCTATGAATCTAGCAAATGAAAATTGTACTTTTATTGCAAATATAGCTTTTATTTTCCCTGAGCTGTATTTGTTACCTTTATTGAAGACTAAAGGTTTACTGTAAAAAAACTGTTAGCACTATTCGGAAGCTAGGCGATCGAGGGCAATCGCACCAAGTGTTTAATGCTGCTGATGAAAAAGCATGCACATGACTTTGTTTTCAAAGTGCACCGCCACTTGCGTGCTGCCTCATAGGCTTGTAGACAAATTACGTTTGCAGGATAATCCGGTGTTTTTGTAATGCAGGTCTCAGCGGCACTATACGCTGTTTCACATATCTGCATCCACGGCAATCAAAAGGACAGGAGGCCAAGAAAACCACGGCTAATAATGGGGACATAAAATGCTCCACCTTGCATAGTTGCATGCAGCGCAAATAAACTCCTGAACCGCGTAAGCGAAGTGGTGTTATGAATGGAAGCTCGCTCTGGAATTGGCTGCAGAAATCGACGCCTTCATGTAATAACCTCAAGCTTTCACCGAAAGTGTTTCGTGGTGTAGATTTATCTTGCAAAACTCTAAGACATCTCAATTCACGTGAAAAGAGATTGACAATTGCAACAACGAACAACACCGTCGATCGAGAGTTCCACACTGTAAAAAATGGACGCAAATTTAACGTGTCTTTCCCTCGTCAAAAAAAACGGGCACGCTCATTGTTTCAAAACACGAGGTTGCCCTCATTAGTTATGTGCTGCGAGAGCCGATCCTTCCAGAAAAGCCGAAATCCCAGCGGTGCAAGCTTGCGCTGATGAATCCAAATAGCCTTGGCGACAAGGGAGAAATTGCTTGAGATAGTTTCGGTTTTACACTGAAAACGAAAACCGAAAAGTTTAGATAAAACCTAAGATAGACTAAACGTTTTGTTTGCTTTTTACCAATATAATAAAGTGACATTATTGTTATTAATATATTGATTTGCTTAGTTTTGTCTTCAAAAAAAAAAAAAAACAGACAAAAAGAAGAGACTTCTGAAAACTGCGCAAGACCATCGGTATTGCAATCAGCTTCCGTTCGGCCGCCGTTGGCAAGGAGGCCGGTTGGAGTTTCGGAGGGTTCGAGCATCGCTTCTTTTTTACGTTTTAGCCCTTTTAGCGGATATTTTTGATAGCTTACTTACGAATACCGTGTTCAATAATAGCAAGCGATTACTGAGAGCTGTGAGACGCAGCGTCGCAAGTGGCGGACAGTCATGGCCGACTGGTGCAAGCGAAGGTGAGGAAGTTTCTTTTGTTTCTGCGAAGTGCGCCGCTGTTTCAAACTTTTGTCTTGTACCGTGTGCTTGCTGAGCTATGCTTGACTCTCACTATGCTCTACCCGGTTTTATTTCGTTATTTGAGAAGAGCGTATTTTCAAAATTTATGGCTCTCTCCGCAGAGTGAGAAAGATTCGCGTGCGGCGGAACCGAAGGCCAGCCGCGGGTGCCTGTACTGGGCGCCGTCCCTACGACGGTCGCCCGACGACGCTTTTGCGGAGCGTTCAAATACAGTCTGACGGCAGTTCAAGCAATCACAGGTCATGCTAGTTCTGACGTGTGGTCCCAACAGTCTCTCGCCAACGATTTTTTTCTTAAAGCGGGAGCGAGAAAAACGTTACAAGAGCGAGCAGCATGATTTCTTGCCCGTGCTGATGCTTGTGCCGTAGAGACGGACGATCTCTTTGCGCATGCCGAAGCGGCACGCTTTCCAAGTTTGCGATTGTGTGTTGTGAATAAAGTGAGTTTAGATGTCACGTTTTTTAGTGGCGGCGAAAGCCGCTAGAAAAGGCACAGCAGTTAGAAAAAGTAAGCATGAAAATATGTTAAAAGGACCTCAATATTCGATGGAGTTGAAAGACTACCAACGTACCAACTCGTCCAGTTATTCTTTGTTAAAGAATAATGGCCAATACTAATAAATTAAATAAATGCCAACTTTTAATTAGTTAGAAATTTATAATTGATGCAGTACACCCCTACCCTGCTTTAGTGCTTTTATGATATCAGATAATGTGTAAATATATAGGATAGTTCATAGCAACCATTTATGTCCGACCCATTATGTTGAATCTTTTCTCTAAAAGCTCGAAGTTATATAATAAAAAGTGCTTATAAATTAAGCCGCACCACTGAATGTGTAATAGCATATGACTTGTATGTGTGTTCTCAGCAAAAGAAAAGGAGGCATTAAAAAAAGGCCAATCATTCTGTTTGCTCTGTGTTAGAGCTTTTTTCAGGTACACGCAAAATGTGGGTGTCTACATCTAAAAAAGTGTAATTGACATTCCCCGCAGGGCTGCAGGCCTGACTCAGTTGGGCTAGCAGGTTGCAACCTATGGGAACCTGCAGGGACCTGCATCACAAGAGTAAAAGTGACGTCCGCCCACTGATCTCTCTATTATGGGTGGCTGGATGATGCATCGAGCAGACAGGTATGAAGCCACCGTAGGTAAGCGGCCTCTCCCGATAGTGAGCGCTTAACAGGCTTTTCAACTTTTCCGAGTGCTGGTTTGAACAGCGTTCAGGCGCTGGGTTTTTTCTTGACATCCCAAGAGAGCCTGCTTGTTGCGGAGTAACAGTGCATCCGGACCCGAGAAGTCTCCTGGGAAGCCATTCGACGTGAACATTTTTAGATTCTATTTTATCAAAAAGTGTGTATGTCCCACTATTCGTGGGATTTCATCCAGAACTAATTTCTGCAGCGCACTGGCACATGCGGAGAAGCGCACTGAACAAAGCAAATTTATTGCAGTGGTGACTCAGCGAGCGCTTTGAAAGGTTGGAATGGCATAAACGGCTTTGCTTGCGAGAGCGCAATATTTCATTCATTTTATGAAGTGTTTGTGTTGAGAATACTTTCCAGGTACAAAATTTTGCAATCAAGAGTAATGTTCAATGTATTCGTATCCATGGGGTTACTTTTTTGCATGAGCAATTTTGATAAACTCGCAAAAAACTAGGCCTTCGCGAAAATTAGGTCGTTTACAGTAGTACAATTAAACTTGAAACCAATATGGAATACCGTATTATACTAAACTTCTAAAATACAATTTTATTATTAGCACACACAGCCCTGAAATTGGCCATTCTCAGTTGTTTTCGTTGTGGTCTTCATCAATTCTTGTGCTTAAAATGTAGAAGCTGCAGCCTTGAATCTTTTCTTTTTTTTCTTGATGGTGCCTAAGATTTGAGGTAATAAATGTTGTGCCCTGCAATGAACACTATTACCTGTAGCATAGCCCTGGGCATGCAGAGAAGGCACACCACCAATGTCTGACATATCAGGCTTTCAGAAACGATATTATCCGATTTTCCTCACCCTTTTGTTAGGATGAAGTTGTTACTATCTTGCCTTCCTCACATAGTGGTCCTTTGATCGAATTATGTGATGTTATATCATAGAGTGGCATAGGGTAATTTTCTCTTCTCTTTTTACGCAGGATGTAATGGCATACCATCATCACAAAGGAGAGTACAGTGAGGCAGGCTCGGAAACTTGAATAAAGTGATAAGTAGGATTTCAATATCTGTCTTATCAATTACGCGAAGAACACTGATTATAATGCTTGTATGCTGCACATACATACTTTCAGTTGAAAAATGCAATGCACCTCTTCTTTATGGCTTTTCTCGTACAATTTCAGAAGATGCCGGTACGTCATTCTCACGAGAAATAGAGCTGCCAAAGATTTCCTCGTTAGTTTCCTGACTCATTTTTAAGAGTGCATCTCCCTATGGTGACGCCTCTGCATTATCATCATCAATTGAGTTGTCAACGGCGTTTCTTAACATTTCACGAGAATGGAGCTATATGACATAAAATTTCACAGGTTGGAATTCTGCCGTTCAAAGAAATCACCTTTGAAAAGTCAGCTTTTTAGATACAGGCGCCGATTTTTCTGGCCAATTTTAGACCATTCTTTCCATTCAGAACGCCCGACATACACGGCGTCCCAGATAACTTGCACCATACTTAAAAAAAACACCGGAGGGCTCTGCAGGAGTGAAATCAACTGTCGTTAGCAAGCGTCTTGAAAAAGTGCACAGATTTTTTTAATGTGCCTGGTTATGTAAATAACTAAGATTAATGATCTAACCTTTCAAATATTCTTTTAAGGGCCAAGATGTCAGTTGTAAAGTTGCAGGGCGCATTTAGAAACACCCAATTAAAGTGTTTGGAACATAATACGTTTTCGTGCTTTTTTCCGGCCTTCAAAGAACGCACATTCGCGGCGCGCTCGCACGCCGTGATTGGGGAAGCGAGTTGTCACGCGGTATTTTTTTTGTATTTCGCGGGCGTATTTTTGAAGGCTAGGAAAAAGCAGCATGCAAAGTGCACCTTGTTGAAAATGGTTTATTTGGGTGTTTCTTAATGGGCTCTCCAACTTTCCATTTCACACCTCGGCTTTTAAACATAGATTTCAAACGTTAGCTTGTTATACTTAATTATATAAATAGGCGCACTGAAACAATTTCGTGCGCTTTCGCAAGAGGCTTTCTAACAACGTACAGTTGGTTTCACTCCCGCAGAACGCTCGGTTTTTTTTTTTTTTTTTTTTTTTTTTTTTTTTTAAGTTTGGTGTACTTTTAGTTTGGTGCGCTTATAGTATACTAAAAGTACACTCGAGGTGCACTTATGCTATACTACATATATACTTGGGGTGTACTGAAAGTATACTATTTTGTTTCATAAAAGTGTGAAACTAGTACGATTTCAGTACATACCCATAGTTCACTATTAGTATACTTTTAGTATACTGATTTTGAACGACTTTTCGCTAAGGGTGGCCGAGTGGGCTAGCGCACACCAGCTCGGAGCACGTGGAGCGGAAGCTTGCGCTGCAGAACCCAAGGATCCTGGTTTCAATCCCCACACCTGCCCGTTTCGATCTGGATGAGCATCGTACCGGCGTGCGGTCGTGTATCACTACTGCGTGGTGCATGTTAAAGACCCCAGGTTAGCGGCTGTACGGCACTGGCTAAATTGTTCATCTACAGCTGATACACCAGACGCCCACTGAGGCAGACTAACTTCCGGCTGTATAAACATGCACACAACAAATGGCTACAAAGGGCTATTAATGACTAGTGTTGATAGTTATGAGCATTTTTTTGCTTATTAACTGGAATGGCTTCAAGATGCTTTTGTTGGCTATTAACATCTATTTCTGACCAGATTGACTTCAAATGGCTAGCAATATGGTTATTAGAGGTATAATTGACAATTATGTGCTATTTCGGTGTTTATGGATGAAAATGGCTACAAGTGGCTATTATTGGCTGTAAGCCTTTATTTTTATTAGACTGGTTTGAAATTGCTACAAGTGACTATTATTGGCTATAAGCATTTTTTTTCTATCAGATTGGCTTGAAATGGCTATCAGGAACTAGTATTGATAGCTATGGGCTATTTTGGTGTTTACAAACTGGAATGGCTAAGTGGAGGTGCGGAATACCTTTTTTTTGTTTGTTTTGTTTTGAAGTTTATGTTTGCTTTCTCCGTCATTGAGGAATAGTGCCCAGCAGCAAGAAAATAAAATACACACACACACACACGCAGGGAATACCTCTTTTTTTATTGAAGTGCAGGCCTCCACACCAACTCGTCGACGCCAATTCATTCTGCACATAGACGTGAAATACTTGTTTCATTATTATAGAGCTGTCCCCATGTCGTCGCTGCCGTTTTTTAGACAAAACAGAACCGCAGACGGCATCGTCGGGAGTATTTATTTATTTCGCGCCGCCACCCGCGAGAAGGCGCGGCTCACAAGAGATTACGGTTCCGTTCCGGTTCAATTTCAAATGTTTGATATAGGTTCGAGTTTTGTTCCCATTCACTTAAAGATAACAACTTTGCTCCGTTTCTCGGTTCGGGCTCGGTTCGACATTATGGCTCAAATCTGGCTCCTAATTGCGTATGATTATAACAGCCGCTTTCGTGCATCTCGCGGAATCAGGAACGACACCTTGTCCGTCTACTACTATTCAGTTTTGGTTGCACAAACTAGACATTTTTAGGCCTTACCAAACAAACAACACGCTAACCATGTATCTGTGGAAGAGATACGGTCCGTTTGCGATAGTGGTTTTAAGTTTTGGCGTCTGTTGCGACTCAGAAGCCTTTGTACGCTTGATCGCTCGATCGATGTCTACATTGATAGTGCCACGAAGCGCTTTCTGCGATCGCCCTTCGGCTTAGCAAAAACGAGTGCTTTAAAGGCCGACTTACGGAACCATTTTCCGCAGGGTAGGAAAGTGCTCCCCAATGACCTTCGCTCCCTCCCCTCTCGCACTCCTTCCTCCTCCTCCCCTGAAAACGGCGGGTCCGGAAGCTAGTCTCCGTGGAAAGGAGAAGGGTGTTTCCTCCTTTCTGAATGGCAAGGAGGAAACCTCTTCTCCCGCGGAAAATGGTTTTGTAGATCGGCCTTTAAGGAAGCTTTTGCATAATCTTCATCCGCGTTCGATAACGTCAACAGATGTATGCTTCTTTTTTCTTTTTTTTCTTTTTCCAGTACACAATATGACTTTTAATGGCCATTGTTTCACTTTTAGGAATTAGAGCGATGGAATGGTTGAGTTTAGCCATTCCAGGAGTAGAATGGAACCAGTGTCTTTATTCTGAGGACTGAAGGAATGGAATTCTCGTAAACTCCGATTCCCCGGAACGGAACTGGAATGGAACGGGGCTGCCCATTCCGCAACACTGGTAGGCATCCCTCTTTTAATAACGACAGCGGATCGAGCAGACGGAGTCCGGTAAGGCAGCACGTTGGTGGCGTAAAGGCCCGTTCACACTCTTGCGACCGAGTACGACTGAGAGAGACGAGATCTCTTACAACTTCTTAAATGTTTCTAGAATGAGGGAACACACTGACATTGTGGCGCCATCTATGCGGTGACCCTAGAACTGCATTTCGCAAAAGCGAAGGTTTTGCGGGATTTCCGAGGTCAAATGTGCGTAATACCCATAGAAAGGCTCGTTTATGACATTGACAAAAGTTTTTCGAGCCAAAAAAAAAAAAGGATATTGCGCGAGAAATAAAAAAAAATATGCCGGACCGCCGAGTTTACACTGCTTCCCAATAGATGGCGCCAGTGTGTTCTCTGGTTTAAGAAGTTTTAAGGAACCCAGGTTTAAGAGGTCGCAAGCAGTCGCAAGAGTGTGAACGGGCCTTAACTCGAGCATGTGGTGGTGAGCACGACATTTTCACTCCGCCCTACAAAGACCACCGCGAGGGAATCTCACACACACCACGTGTTTGCGGCGAAACTTGTCGAACTAAGCAGTGCCGCCGAAAAACATTCCTCCAGTCTCAACCGGGCAGTGGGCACCTAGTCAACACGCTTGACCAAGCTAGGGCGGGGACGTTGAACGGTCGTCGGGGAAACAAAATGCGAATTCTCACATCATCACACAGAAACTACCGCGCGCACAAGGGCGACTACCGAAATAAAATTGCGACGAGAGACACGTCACCGGGATAGGTGAAGTACAGAAAAATCGCTGTAAAGAAGCCGGAAGTGCGCTCCGTGGTCGCCTACGTCACCATACGGGAGCCTACGTCACGATGCGGGCACCCGAAAACGTTGAAACAATTGAACTCTAAAAGCGTGATCCGGAACACGAAAGAAATGGACCGGTGAACTAAGAACCGGAAGAGAGATACTACACATGATCCTTCTAGCGCACGTATTTGAAATACGTGTCGGTTTGAATCGCACTTAACAGAAACGAAAGAAACAAGGCCCAGGGTAATTTATTTCGGGCAAATCAAATTTCGGGCAGCCTGCAGCTTATGGCAGATCCTTCGAGGAAGCGAAAACCACGAATATATCGAATTCGAACGGAGAGCCGCCCGCTTCCTTGATGGCCCACAGTTTTCTCGCCTGCTCTTTCGTGTCTTCCAGAAAAGGGGGCCTCTCTGCCTCCGTCACCAACGTCGTCATTGGGCTCATGGCCAGGTGAGACCCTGCAGAGAGAAAGGAGGACATGATCCTTACCTGTACTATGAATGCTCACGAGCCTATATCCTCTATACTACAAACTAGAGTCACTAACTCAGCTAAGCTTAGAGTTCTATTAGCTCTCCATATCCCCGATTTTTGTTGTGGGCGCTGCCATTTTGGCGCCCTTGCAAAGCGGGTGCCATTGGCGATAGTTACTAGTCGAAAATGCCACTCCCTGAACTTTGAATATGGCGTGAAGAAGCTCAAGCGATGTTATTTCGCTCTGTCGCCGACTCTTCTAACATTTCTGGAGGCCCGCAAAGCGCTTCCAGCGATTTCAGAAAAAGCTTCAGATAACTGGCCACCATGATTTTAAGCACCTATATGGCCGCAGCGTCGTTACCTTGAAGCTTTAGCTGCGGTGTACGTAATAGTGAGACGCGGTATATATGGCGAAAAACCAGTAGTCGCTATCCACTGTTCTTGCTTCGTTCTAAAAGGAAGGGGCGAATAGACGTTAATTGAAAATCGAGAGCCCTACAGCAGTATACATCTTAGTGTTCGGGTTTTCTGCTCGTGCGCCGTTGGTACCTGACCGTCAGGGCGATCTTCAAAGGTGACAATGGTCCTGGAGGTAATTGTGAAGACGATGACCAAAGATGCTGCGCCACAGGCTGGGGGTGTCAGATGAGAGCGGTGGCCTAAATCCTGAGCTCCCCCTGGGACACGTAGTCCAAGAAAGTTCTCAGAATCCTGGCCCTCCTCTCCGCTTTCCCCCGTCGCGCGGGCCCACTCCGCCATGGTCACTGGTCTGTCCGTTACTGGCAGACGCTCGATCACGGTCCGTCGAAGGGCTGCTAGAGCTTCGCACTCCCAGACTTTGTGGGAGAGCCTGGGGATGGCTCCGGAAGGTGTTGTCTGGGATCGGATCGTACGTTGGCTGCCCAGAGTTTCGCTACTTCCGTTGCCTACGGAGCCGACCCCTACTCATTTCTTCTCTCGGGTCGTGTTCTACTAGGTCGTTATGTCCGCCGGTGTCGCCGTCGTTGGATGTGGGTTGCCCCATGGGATGGTGGCTTAGAGGTGGGCCTGTTCTAGAGCTGCATAGCGCAGCCCGCTCCTCGCCGCCCCGTGGACAGTCTCGTTTCCTGGGACCCCCTTGATGCGCGGGAAAGCCACCATATCCAAAACCAGTCCATGGGACCCCCGTAACCGCATGGCCGACGCGTACAGCGCGTCGGTGCTGGGACTGCACGTCGTCCTGTGTTTTGTGACACCTTCAAGTGTCGACCTTGTAGATGATCACCTTGCAGTTTTGTGTTCCCGCTTGTGCGGCGGTGTGCATTCCCGGATGAACTGCCTTAGCCCCTATAGCGTTTCTGGCGTGTTTCCGCAGGCTGTAGAGCTTATCTGCCAGGCTTCTGGTGTGCTTTTCAATTGGAGTTCGCACCTGAAATGAAAGCTATAGTTGCCTTTGTCTCTGCTCACTTTTGGAACGCGTTCGAAGAGTGAGTAGAGACGACGGCAGATAGCTTTGAGTCACAGGGCTCAGTGCTCCGGCGTCAACGCGCGCTCTCGTCTGCTCCTCTCCTTCATTATTTATCCATGTAAGTTCTTTTTGAGTACATGGCTTGCAGGTGACGTCATCACGCCATGCTGGTGGTCATTGCCGGGAGAGACAAAATCCGTGGCGCGAAATGTATGTTGCAGAAGGCTGCGAGACCACCACAATGACATCCGTCGTCCTTGCAAGCCACGTATAAAGTCATGAAGGCCTCGATTTCGCGATGTGCCTTACACAGGAAACTTACGGGTGAGGCTTTCGAGATCTGGGAAGTCAAACTCCACGTGAACCACGTCGCACGCCGACGGCGTAAGATTAGCCGTCATCAGCAGATCCTTCATGTACGATTCCAGGGCTTCAGTACCTTTCAGGTCGTGGCTCGGAGGAACGAAGTCTTGGCAAATCTGAAAGAAAAGCACACGTGAATGAGCGGTTTCGGAGACAGTTAGGAACGTACTCGGACGAAAATGTGAATGGCTGTCATTTCTGAGTTCACTTGAAATTTCCTCGCGCTCTGTTCGAATGTTTTAATACACAGACACGGCTGTAGGGCACACACGGTTATATGCAGAGCTCAAGTTCACCTGCTTCTTGCACAGGGGCTGCGATGACGTCAGAACGCCAAGCTCTGATTGGCTGATTGAACATAAGTAGTGGGTAGACCTCAAGGCATCTAGCATTGAGGTCTACCCACTATCCTTCCCATCAAAGCCAATCAGAACTCGATACCGTTATGACGTGAGCGCAACTCTCTCTGACGTCACCGCGACTTGCTCTCTGCATAGGAATCACGTTGAGGGCCAACACACATCCTGAGAAGGAGGCAGTGAAGAATGTTTTTTCTCGGGCGTCTGTTTTGGCCTTCTCTGGATGTGTGAATTAACATAGCATGGGTAGAACGTCTACAAAACGTTTATATACCAAATAAAGCATCATTAAAATATTCATAAAGCACACATTGTTTTGGTTTCGTGTGATAGAACGTATGTTCTAAAAAGTTCCCCGGCACTGTTGGAACGTTTATTTTTCTTTTGCAAAAGAGCCGTCGTAGAACTTTTATGCGTTTATAACCTCGGCGTGCTGGTGTCGATGGCACGAAGTCCCAATATTTGTGGGGAGTAATTTTTTATATATCTACAAAGTTTAAATAAAGTAAATTTTTGACTATGATTTGAACAAGTCCAAGAGACTTTCATAGTCTTCACCAGCCTTGAACTCTTCGATTTCTGCTCCACTCGCCTCTTTCAAGAACATGTTTAATTTTTTGTTGGAAGCCGATCCAGCAAGTTTATTTTTAGCTCTCGGTGTCAAGTTTTATTCCACGAAATGCGACGCGTAAAATAACATGCAGTTAGAGCGCTCCAGAGTGAGGCAGCAAGATATGTGTAGTTGCATCAATAACTAAGTGTATCAATAGTGTGGGTGTTTTGTTATAATTTACTTATTTATTTTTGGGGTATGTAGGGTCAGTTCTGCGGGCACACATGTTGCATGGACCCCCGCCTTCCCGCAGAGCTCGCACGCCCTCCATACTCCTCTTCTTTTTAGGTGCAATAAAGTATGAAGTATGAAGTAACGCGGGCTTAGACGCTTTTCAAAGGTTCCTCGAGCAATATTGGCGGTCGCCATTTCTTTGGCACGAGGCGTGTGATTGGATCCCGAGTCCTCGCCGAACGCTGACGTAGCACTCGTGTCCAATGAATGACCAGGTAAGTACCCACACAATAACGTGCTTGGATAATTGGCGCCGCAGACGATAGATGGCGCGCAAATTTTTTTTCCTTTTTTTTTTTTAGATGGGTTATGCTTAATTGTTTTCGGATTTATTTACCGAACAATTTCGAAAGCATCATATCAAGGTTTCTTTTTTTGTGTGTGTGTGTGTGTGTGTGTGTGTGTGTGTGTGTGTGTGTGTGTGTGTGTGTGTGTGTGTGTGTGTGTGTGTGTGTGTGTGTGTGTGTGTGTGTGTGTGTGTGTGTGTGTGTGTGTGTGTGTGTGTGTGTGTGTGTGTGTGTGTGTGTGTGTGTGTGTGTGTGTGTGTGTGTGTGTGTGTGTGTGTGTGTGTGTGTGTGTGTGTGTGTGTGTGTGTGTGTGTGTGTGTGTGTGTGTGTGTGTGTGTGTGTGTGTGTGTGTGTGTGTGTGTGTGTGTGTGTGTGTGTGTGTGTGTGTGTGTGTGTGTGTGTGTGTGTGTGTGTGTGTGTGTGTGTGTGTGTGTGTGTGTGTGTGTGTGTGTGTGTGTGTGTGTGTGTGTGTGTGTGTGTGTGTGTGTGTGTGTGTGTGTGTGTGTGTGTGTGTGTGTGTGTGTGTGTGTGTGTGTGTGTGTGTGTGTGTGTGTGTGTGTGTGTGTGTGTGTGTGTGTGTGTGTGTGTGTGTGTGTGTGTGTGTGTGTGTGTGTGTGTGTGTGTGTGTGTGTGTGTGTGTGTTTTTCTCGGATATTAGGTCGGTTCCTTTCAGTGCCTATTTTGTTAGCCAACTGTATGTAGCCTTTGCGGGCTATAGTTCTCGTAGAGAAACAATTGGCCGATTTTGAGGCCCTTAACTTTTACAATGCCACGAGGTGCGCGCCCCAAAAGGGAGTCGTCGAAACCAACTCCTCACCTGCGCGTACTTCGACCAACACGTCTTCAAAGCCAGCTCCTGGCGACATCGCATCAGAGGCGTGGTCGCGACGAAGAGGAGCAGACAACTGCCGCCAGGTTTCATCAGCAGCGCGATGTTCTTGAGCGCCTTCGCTTGGTCCTTTACCCAGTTCAGACAGAAGAAAGAGAAGACGTGATCGAAGCGACCGTAGCGAGCCACAAAGCCGGACACGTCGTCTTCGGCGGCGCCGAGGACGTCGTAGGCAATCTTGGGATGGGCGAAGTGACTCCTCGCGTACTCGACCATGTCCTTGGAGACATCGACGGCGACGATCCTTCGGCACGGAAGACAGCGGGGAAGCAGGCACTCGCGCGTAAAGTCGCCCGTGCCACACCCCAGATCGAGATACTGTTCTTCTCCCTGGGCGTCCCGTTTCAAGGACTTCTGGAAGCGCTCCAGCGCTAAGAGGTTCTGCCGCCATTGCCAGCGGTTCGAGGCCACGTAAAGCTCCGGCTTGAGTGTGGTCAGGGAGGCCTCAGTGTTCGTCTGCATCGTGCTCGGATTCCAAAAAAGTGCTGCTGAGTCAGAACGTTTCTATGTGTTATAGCGGAGCAAGGGAAATCCGTTCCTTTGCAGAAAACGCAGCTGCTCCTTTTTTTTTTTCTTTTTCATAAAAAAAGTAGATGTAGGGCCAGCAGAACGTCGCTGTGCAGTGCCCCTAGCGAAAAGCACGCTAAACAAAACGCAGTTTAAACATTTTTTCCATTTTTTATCACTGTGGGGTGGCACATTTAATAACAGTTCGCTCGACGATGCACAAAAAACAAAAAGTTCAGACTATTACTATAGTATACACGTACTCAGTCCCGCGTTTGCTGCGTGAATTTGTTTGCCCTCTTTTTGCCATCGAGCTACAGAATGTCAGGATATACTGTCAATCTGTATAAACTCCCACTTGTTGGTAGACCTGGCTTGGCGTAAACCAAGACTCTACTGTAATAATAATAATAATAATAATAATAATAATAATAATAATCTTTATTTCCATTTAAAGAAATGGTGGAGCGAAAGGGAAAAAGCTTCAACAAGAAGCTTGACTGGCCCTCAGCCCCATCGGCAGCCAGTGAACAAACAGTTTTCGTGCAATAAAAAAAACAAAAAAACATACAGAAAATTATACATTATCAAATGAGATAACAGAAACAAGACACAGAACACTTAAATATGTAAAAATATATTACGCAACTCTTTAGTAGATATGGTTTCTCTATTTCCATTTTCCTTTTCAAAGTTGTTTAGAAGTTTTGGAATTAAACACCGAAGCATTTGCTGCCCATAATTTGACCTGCATGTGGGAACCTTCCAATATTCATTATGGCGGGTCAAGTAAACCGTAGTATTTTTTTCTAATCTAACTATCTCGTTTAAAAGAACACTTTCCTTTTTAATTTCATTCTTAATGGTGAGTAAAAGTCTATAATCAGATAGCTTATGAATTTTTAATATTTGCAGATTTCTAAACATATTCTCAGTGTGAGAGTCATAAGGCGCGTTGAAAATGGCTCTTAACTTTTTTTCTTTTTTTTTAAGCAGATAAATTTTCTTTAGGTTGGATGCCGTTGTTGTGCCCCAGACAAGGTTACAATAACTGAGGAGTGAGTAAAACAAAGCATTGTACATAATTAATTTCACGCGAACTGGTAGAAGTTGGCTGTGGCGATACGTTAAACCAACAACACGTGGCAATTTGGAAATCAAATAATTTACACGGCTATCCCATGACATATTTTCAGAAAAGAAGACACCTAGTGTTTTAAAATTTTCCACGATCTCTATTGGACTTGAGCTAAATACTATAGGCCTTGGCATAAAAAATTTGTTTATTTTTTGTACGAAAGAAAATAGCCTTCGTCTTTGCAGTGTTAATACTTAGTCCATTTTCCTTTGCCCACGCCGCCAACCTTGACAAAGTAAAATTAACATCATCCGCAATTTCATCACTATTTAAAGAGGAAATAAAAATACTAGTGTCGTCTGCATAAATTACAAATTTAGCAACAGGGTCTCTATTCACAATATCGTTTATATACAGGTTAAAAAGAAGGGGCCCTAAAATACTTCCCTGTGGGACCCCTGAAATAATACGCTTTCTATCGGAGGAATGACCACTAATGTTAATATATTGGAAGCGGTGACTCAAGTATGAATTGAGAAGTGCTAACGGCAACCCTCGAATACCATAGTAATTTAGTTTGCAAAGCAGAATGTTATGATCCACGAAGTCTAAGGCTTTTGTAAAATCTACGAACACGCCAACAACCGTTCTTTTTTCTTCAAAATTTTGTAATATATATTCTTTTTGGGACAAGAGGGCTGATTCCGTGGAACGATTTTTTCTGAAACCAAACTGCGAAGATGAGAGTAAATCGTGCTTATTCGCGAATTGTACGAGACGGGACTGTATTACTTTTTCGAGGCCTTTAGAGAATAAGGGAAGAATTGAAATCGGTCGATAATTGCTGAAATTATTTTTATCTCCTTTCTTGTGAAGGACAGATACCTTCGCCAGTTGCATCGCCGTAGGAAATACTCCAGACGAAAAACAAAGATTAAAAATATGGGTTACGCACGGCACTAATATATCAATAACGAACTTTAGTGGGCGTATTTGAAGATCATCGCAGTCGCAGCTAGAGCTGTTTTTGAATTGCATAAATGTAAAAAATACCTCGGCATCTGTCACGGGTTCAAGAAACATGGAATGACTATTTCTGACTTCTATGTATCTGCAAGGATCAGTATTAACGTTTGTTGTAGATAAATTCGCAAAATATTCGCTGAAAGCATTCGCTAAGGAAAAGCCACTTAGGTGCACATCGTTCCGGTTAATATTATCAACTGGCTGATGGCCTGAACCAAGGTTTAAAACTGAATTTAATTTTTTCCAAACCAAGTCCGTACGACCATTTGTATACCTAAACACTTTATCGTGATACTCAGCTTTAGCTGTACGCAATAATTTTGTTAGTTGGTTGCGATATATTTTAAAGGACCGTAGACTTTGCGGGTCTCTAGATTTAACGAATGATTGGTACATCGCGTTCTTTGTTTTAATTTTTTCAAGTAAATCAGGTGTTATCCACAGTTTCCTGATTTTTTTACTTGCCTTAAACATTTTGTACGGAAAATGACGACTATAAATGCTTTTAAATAGTTTTAGGAAATGTCCATAGACTTCGTCTACATCTTCTGAACCAAACATATCACACCAATTAGTATCTGCAATTTCTTGTCTGAAGGCATTCAACCTTCCGGTGGTTATATGTTGAAACGGGTATGATACATTATTTCTATTTTGTTTAGGGTTCCTAGTTTTCAAACACATGAATATTGGAAGGTGATCACTTAAATGGTAGCTTATAACTCCGGATTTTATATTTTCACTATCGGCGTTACTAATAAAAAGATCAATTAATGTTTCAGAGCTTACAGTAACTCTAGTTGGAATATTTATTGTGTTCATACACCCATTGGTTTCTGTGACCATATTCATTTCTCTCTTCAATGCAGTATCTTTCAGCATGTCAATATTAAAATCCCCACCGCAAATTACGGTATAGAGGTGTGAACTCTGTGGGTGGTTCCATTTGAATTCGACCAAACATAGGGGGGGGGGGGGGGTCTTTAGATGGGTTTGAATTAAATTTAGGTGATAGCTGAAGCCCTAGGAAAAACAAAACTGCGTTTAAAAAAGATGCTCAAAAGATTTATAAAAAAATTCTAAAACTCGATTTATTTTTTTTATTTTTTTATTTTTTATAAATTTACCCGTTTACGAATTGTCCATCTTTAAGACCGGAGAGAAGCGAAAAGAATGGGGAGTTTCCTTTTTAGATTGCTTTAATTTCTTATTTTTTAAAAATATTTAAGAACTGTTTTTAGAAAAATAAACCATATTTTGCTTTTGTGGTTATTTTCGTAGAAAATCACAATCTCGCTACCCCGAGCAATCATCTAAATTTCAAACTGGCGTAGAAACAACCGACTATAACGATGACATGAGACAACCATCAGTGTGTAGCTACATAAGCTATCTGAAGGTATATTGTTCGTCCATGTGAATTGTATGACACCCTAAGAGCCTGTAGCATTTATTTAATTGAGAAAAAAAAACTTCTCAACAAAAAAAGAAAATAATAATAATTTTCTGACAACTTTTTTTTTTTTTTTTTGCTCATTCGAATAGAATACATGTTGCAGGCGCTCACAATATTACTTCTTGTTTTGACGATATTAGGCTTAGGTGGACGTCGGCTCATTGAAAAATTTAGTTTTTCTCAGTTATCTTATGATTGAAGTAACATCGTGTTCTCAAACTTTCGCATTCTATCCCAACTGCTAGCGTCACATTCTCACAAAGTTAGAGCTGCCTGTGGGCCGAAAAACACGGTTCTCTTTTCTCAGAAACGCCCTGCATTACTTGTTGCGTGCAAATTGTGTAAATCTAGAGAAATCATGAATTATATATAAATAGTTACGTCAAATACAAGTTAATTGAACTAAAACATGAGCAAACAACTCGAAATTCGCATAGGGCATCCTCCCACATCCACACGCGTTTAAAATTCAAGCATGCAACTTTTTTTTTTACTGGACAGTATCTTTCGTTCATAGTGTTCTTCTCGTCAAGTGCGAATTTCATTATTTATACACATGAATCAAGTTCTCACTAGACTGCAAGACATCCACGCAACGCGACATTCTACTCTGCTTTCGATACATGACTGTAATATGTGCGATGTTGGTTGTCCATAGAAGCCGCCTTTCCATATTACGTGCGAAACAAATCTTTACGTTCAAATGGGCGGAAGTAACCGGCGTCGACTGAGACGCCAAAGTCTTTCTTCGGTCTTGTTTTACTCGTATGTGACTGAAGACAGGGAATAAGGGTATCCTACATAACCGACGTAGACGCTTTGAAACTCTCTCGCCACTGCTCGGAGCATTGCAGAAAGTGTAACCGGCTTGCCTGGCATAAAATTTACTTTAATAAACCTAAAACTCCGCTTTTTTTTTTTTTAAATTTGGAGTGCACGGTGCGAATTTATTAAATTACTATACGGATCTGCTGGGCGGTGTGTGGATGATCTCTGACGGTAGTCTCCTCTTCGTCTGCCCGGGCATGATTTGTGTATAGATGGCCAAATTCAGTTGATCTGACTCCAGGAAAGCAAGGGCTTTAATGCGCCGAGTCGCAGCCGCACGCGTTTGATTGACGGGATTGGGGGCCGTGAGACCGAAGAAGACGCTTGTTGTTCACCGGCAGCAACAACGTTTGCCCTGTCATTCAAATCTCGCTCTCATGTTATTCAAATCTCGTAACGTTGCGTGTCAAATTGCGGCGCGACGTGCCGTCACGTCACGCGACCCCCGTCTCGTGACGTTATAGGTCACGCGACTTCACGTCATCCTCACACTACGACTCCACACCGTGGCGTGACGGGACAGCGTGACGTCACGTCGATCAGATAACACGAATATATCGCTAATACATTCTGCGTGCGCGGAACGTTTGGACGGTAGATCAAGCGCTTGTTCCTGTTCTTCGTCCTGTGTGTTCGAGCGTACAAGTTTACTCAGTACCACGCACGTCTCGCTAAGTTACGCGGTTTACAGCCTCCCAAAAGCTGTTAATGTTGCCGGCTGGTCGGTTTACTAAATTCGTGTTTCACAAAAAAAAGAAACAAAAAATAAAAATCGATACTTTTAAATAATAAAAGAGACCGCGCTACCGCCTTTGCTAAGAGCGGTGATCTGGGAGCCATAAAGAGGCTTTAGGTCTCGCCACGGGTCCTTCATAAATATGCAATAAGGCTGCTGCGAATTTTTGTCGAATTTCGAGGTTCGACAGGTTCGGCGAATCCTTCGAACTTTTCAGCTAAGTTGGACCGAGTTCGATTTACGGGCATTGTTGCCCGACTTCTAGACATTAAAAAATTTCGAATTTGGGGCAACGAATAAATTACAAAATAGTTTATTTCATGAGTTCCAACAAACAAACAAAAATTTACCTTCATTCTACATAAAAGCAAAGATGGGAACTTCTAAACCGCGGTCCTATCGCTAATACCATCGTACAAAACACGGCCTGCAGAAAATGTTGTTCGTTGCATTATGGTCCTGCCACATTCATTGGCCATTAAAAGAATGTGCAGACATCTTGGGAGCATAGATATGCATAAAGCAAGCATGCTTGGTATATACATAAAATAATTCCCATACACGCCAGAGATATGTTCGCTCTGATGCTTTAGTTACAGTTTATGAATGTGAAGCAATGAAACACAAATTGGCAGCGATCTTTTCCTCCCAAGTTCTGTAACCCATGCAATGCAGTTTTTTTAGGAGCGATTATTTCCGTTGTTTGGAAGACGATGAACAGTTATATATTTATATAATATTTTCTCAATTTGTGGGGACCTGCACTCGTTTTAGGTGACCACGGAGGGGGCAGGGAGGCGAGGAAAGAAAAGGAGGGGAAGGGAGGCAGATGGGAAGAGCGAAGGGGAGGGAGTAAGAAGTAGGGAATGGGGAGTACGTGGAGAGGAGAGAGGAAATTGGTGTAACGTGACGTATATTTTGACGCTAAATTTATCTATGAAATTGAATTTTTCTATAGGTCACGTGACAAAAGGTATCGTGACGTCAATTTCCCCCGCTAAATTTAGCGGAGAAACTGGATTGGTGTTGAGGTCACGTGACGTCGATTTCTCCGCTAAATATGGCTGGGAAATCGAATTGACGTAGAGGTCGCCTGCCGTCAATTTCCCCACTAAATTCAGCTGAAAATGCACGGCCGGACGGGAAATATTTTTGGGATTGGGGGCTCCGTTAAAAAAATTGCATACTTTAACAAAACACTAAAATAAAAAAAAAAACATGTTTGTTTATTGATGGGAAACGTATTATTTTTTTTTTATATTTCCAGAAACCAAATTTTCTTTCGTGCAATATGTCACGGCCCGCTCTAAGCCCCGCCCACAGATCAGTAACCCCGCCCACTACTACTGGATTGGCTTGGCTGCTCGGCCGAACACGCTCGCAAGCTTGTGTCTTCCTTTCGCGACGTCCCGTGAGTCTAGTCTGGCGTCTGACACCTCCTGCTAGTCGCGCAAGCAGACGCACGGCATCCTCCGGCATCGTCTGCTATCCCGCCACCTTCCGTCGTCGTCTGCAATGCCCGTAAGACGCGGACATGAAAGCTGCGCGTCGGGGTACATTTTCGCCTTCGTCCGTCTGCTATTCCGCCCCCGCCTAAGAACTTCTGCAACACTCGAAAGACGCTACCATGAAAGAGGCGTTCCACCATGCGCGAACCAGGGCTAAATACAAGCGTCTGTCAGCGTCTGTCGATGTGCGGTAAAAAGCGACCGAGAGGACTAAAAAGATCAATAAAATAAACAGGAAGTCCTTTCAGCTTCTCTGTTCTTGTCATTTTTCTCGCATGGCGTCCGTGAGCGAGGTGGGAGAGCGTCATTATGCACAGTTAAAACGCGACCAAAAAATATTCATTTTGGCAGACCAAGTCCACTGCAAAAACGTCAGGGGCCCTTTATTATTGTTATTTTTTCATTTCAGTACTTTTTACATACCCAATAAATATTGGACTTGTCATCGGTCAGGTGGTGTAAACTCGTTTGTTTATTTCGCTTTTTTTTTTGTCATTCTTGCGCATGCGCGCAAGAGTAGAACTTTAGTCGAACTCTAGTCGAACTTTGCGTTAGAAGTTCGAAAGCGTCGAACCTGGTCGAACGCGAGCCGCGGCAAGTTCGCGACGTCCTTAAATGGCATTACTACTCGGCTGAAGGTACCGACAACAGTTACTTAAAAATGCTGCGTTCTAGCAGGCTCCGGAAATAAGTTTAAAGTTGAAGGTGCGCAAGGTCCGTTAATATTTAATACGAAAATAACTTTCGAAAAAGAAATAAGAAAAAAATCTTTTTTTTTTTTTTTTTAAGTTGTGACGTGTGTGACTCTTCGCGCAGTCTTATTTCTCTGGCCTCGTGCGTCCTGGATGCACGCTTTAACGATCACGTGCGCCATGAACTTGGGAGTTACGGTGAATTCTTAATAAACTCCAAAAATGTCTAAGAAGCGTCAAAGTTCATTTATTTATTTATTTATTTTTATTTTTTTATTTTTTTTTATTTTCAGTACGAGTGCTCTTCTTGGCGCGGAAGTGTCTTTTTATGGAAATGATTTGAGTTGGTCACTGCTTGAGACGTCCCACAGAAATGTGTCAAATATAGAGGGTGTCCCTCCCTCCCTTCTAAAAAAACAAAAAAAAACATTATTTTTTTTTTCACCGCAAACATAATTTATGCGTCAACGAACGCTGATTTTCCGCCCAAAGGTGGCGCTAGAGGTCCGCACCAGATGGCAAGTGGCACCGGTGTAATTGCGGCGTTCGTTGCTATGCGACGAAGGCATACCTTTTCCCATCTGGAATACCGCGGTAAGAGTGGGTTGTCCTCCGCAGGTAGAAGGGCCGCCAACCGTGTTTTTTCTTTCGCTTCTTTGGGCTTCTTTGATTTCATTTTGGCCTAGTCTTGTTGGATTTGACTCAAGCGGTTCTTAAGACCCTGCGCGTAACTGTGTGCCTGTAGCTCGTTCCGCGCGGTCTTGTGGGCTTCCTCGTTGCCCGGGATGCCCTGTTGCCCGGGATGCCCTGATGTCCCGGTATGCATGCAATTTTGACGTCACTTCCGTTGGATCTCAGGAACTTGGCTACTTTCTTAATTTCCTTTGCAACATTTTTTTTTTTTTTTTTTGTCTATCTTTTTGCTTCCTCTTACTGCTTTCTGGGAAAGTCATGAAAATGCATATGCATTGTGGTCTGTCTTGCAAGCTTTGGTCTTCGAGTGCCCATAAGATGGCATGAAGCTCTGCTGCTCTCACGCTCCTGCTGTTGGGGACGTAATTACAGCGGTACCGGTTCTAGCTGAGTGCCACGCCAGTGCGGTAGTGCTGTCTTTGTTGCGTGCGGCGCCCGTGTAAATGACCTCGGTATTCTCCCGCCCGAAGATCACACATATTTCGCGTTTGTGCCTTTTCGTCGCGCTCACTCTCCTTTTGGGATATTCCTTGCCCTGGTTTTGTGGCGCCGGTTAGACGTCCACCACCATTTCGTCCTGCCACGGGGGAGAGGATGGTGTCATGCTTAGTATTAGCAAGCTTCTTTCACCCATGGTGATGATCACCCGCAACGCTGCTTTGTTCACGGTTTCCGATTTCTCTTTCTGAGCTTAAGGCGGAGACAGTTGTGACCGCATAGCACTTTTGATACAAGTAGTGCTTGAACCATGAGCATGAGGGTTCTTTCGTCTGCTCCCCATGCCTTGTTGGTGACCCGCTTGGATAAGGCGGAGATAGTTGTTACCGTATAGCGCTTTTGATACAAGTAGTGCTTGTACCATGAGCATGAGGGTTCTTTCGTCTGCTCCCCATGCCTTGTTGGTGACCCGCTTGGATAAGGCGGAGATAGTTGTTACCGTATAGCGCTTTTGATACAAGTAGTGCTTGTACCATGAGCTTGAGGGTTCTTTCAATCAATCAATCAATCAATCATTTTATTTTTTCAAGTCAAATACAAATTCGACTTGAACGGTCCGCTGGCACAAAAGGCAAACAGGTTGCCTGACGAGGTGCCAGCGGCCGATGCCTTTTTGGTGACCCGTTTGGATAAGGCGGAGATAGTTGTGACCGTATAGCGCTTTTGATACAAGTTGTGCTTGTACCATGAGCTTCAGGGTTCTCTCATCTGCTCCCCATGCCTTGTTGGTGACCCGCTTGATGAGGTTCCATTGGGATAAGTAAAGTCCCGATGGGAGTAAAGTCCATTGGGACTTTACTTGGTTCTGCAAGCTTGAGGCCCCTCCACCTTCCTCGAGACCCAGTATCTTGCCACTTGGTTGACTTTGTATTCGGGTACCGTCTACGTACAAGTGGATCGTATCCCCTATCCCAAGCTTCCTTGCGTTCCTATTTGCTGCCACCGTGTATGTGGTTTTCTCAGCGGATGTGCTCATTCTGGACTCCTGGATGGACTTCATTGTAACGTCAAGGGCTCCTTGAAGACATGTTTTTGGTCTTTTGCGGTTTCTTCCGCGACCCGGAGGATCACACCGTCGGCATATATAGTGAATTTGACTCCTTCTACGTGTCTTCAAGGTTGTATGCGAAATCTGCCATGGCCATGTAAAGAGGATCAGAGCCGTATATGTAGAGAGTTTGGCCATTCGGTGGGAAGTATAGGAGACAAATGAGGAGGCGCCATTGGCCGAAAGCGGGCTGGGCGCGTTCCAGGGCGTCTTCACAAATTCAAATGTGGCCTACCAGAAGCCGGAAATAGTACCCTTGTGGTGGCCGCGAGAAACAAACTTGATAAGTGCGTCGGAGTAACTCTCGGTGACTGAAAATATGGTGCACGTGATGTTTCAATCACGGTCATCCAAAATCATGGTGGAAAGGTGTGACTAGCGAAATGATCGACATATCCCGTACGCCAAGCGCCGAGGGCCGGTAATCTATCGTCCGAGCGGTCACACTTTGTCCCAGCAAAACAGAGCGGCGCATTCGTTGCATGATCAAGATCGAAACATCACGTGCACCCTATTTTCAACCATGAAGGGTTCCTACATTTCACTCTACGCGCCTACTAAAAACATGTGCTAACATATAACTAATTAAAACAGTTTCTTGCTACCACCGCTAGGGGGCTTCTGACTGGCTAAGAGAGCATGTAAAGCCCACTTTCTGCGTCTCGCCATGGCCTCCGAGATCCCGAAGCGCGCGAACGCTTCGGGATTTCGGAGGCCATGGTCTCGCACACGGTCTGGCTCTGCCCGCGCCTCCCATTGACCCAACTCTCGCTATACACGACTTTGGGAGCATTTTGTGCTGGTGTCCCAGCAATCCAGCGAAAGCTGCCCTGTCAAATTTATTTACACAAATACGCAAATACCAAGATATTTAGGCTTGCCATGGGGGTCTTAAAATGAAGATAGGAAACACCGCTAGCACGTTTTGTCACTTAGTTCGTTTTGTCACTTTTATCATCCAAGTTAATTTTGCCTCAAAATGCGCTCAAAACAGTAAAAACAGTAATATTTCTTTAATTTATTTCCAGGGCTCTCAGCAAAAGCTCCAAGGGTCGTACGGCCTTCATTATACTGGGTGTATCAAGGAGCGGCCAGGCTCTTTAAATCAACCACTAAATTCGGTTTCTTAACTTATCGCGTTCAGATTTTGTACAGCGTTGGCCACTGGTGGTGCATTTTTTTCTATTAAATTCGCAAAGAGCGAGCTTAGCTGAGGAAAAAGTAAAAAAAAGAAAAAGGCTTAGCTCCTACGGGAAACGCAGCGAAGCCACCGGTCTTCAAACCTAAGGGCGCTATATGGTTTGAAGACTGATGGCTCCGCTGCGTTTTCCATAGGAGCTAAGCCTTTTTCTTTCCTTACTTTTTCCTCAGGTAAGCTCGCTCTTCGCGAATTTAATAGAAAAAAATGAACCACCAGTGGCCAACGCTGTACAAAATCTGAACGCGATAAGTTAAGAAACCGAATTTTGCGGTCGATTTAAAGAGCCTTGCCGCTCCTTGATACACCCAGTATATTCAAAATAAAGCTCAAAAAGAATCAATAGTCTGGTGCATTCTTGAAACTCAGGCTTGTGTAGCGAAATTCGCCCACTAAGGACGAGCGGTGAATCCTCCTTGAACGGAGGACGTTGTAAACGTTACTCCTCAAAAGTAACGAAATACCATTACTCGTTCCTTGGCCTTACAAGGAACTAAGTTACTCTACTCGTTCCTTTTCTAAAAAAGTAACTAAATATGCTACTCGTTACCGGAAAAAGTAACTAGGTAGAAGGAACTCGCTGCTTGTAACGAGTTACCTACATGTCTGGCCCGGAATTCGAAGGGCCACTTCTTCAAACGCCTTCCACGAGAGTAGACCTAAAAAATAAAAAATAAAAAATAAACAGAAGACGACGCGCGCGCTAGTTTGTTTCGATTTTTTGCGGTTGTTTAATTAATGAAGGCCTTGTAATTAGCGTTCAGCGTTAGATTAACGCCGCTAAAGCATCTTGTAGCGTCGCCGCGGTCGCCAATAAAATAGGGGTTGTACCTTCGTTCCTCCCCCCTTCCCCCCGGCCCCTTCCCCGTAACCCGCATTAATTATATTGTTGCTTCTTAGGGTTCGAGTGCGTGCGTACACAGACGCCATTGTAAGAAGGGTTCGATATTGCTTGTTAAGTACGACAGCGGCAAACAAGGACAAAGAAAAAAAACGTATTGAAAGAGCTCGATGACGTCACTAAATTGCTTGCATACCGTAATTTAGCTTCAGTGGCAGCTCCCCTACAAATACAATACGTATACAAAAAGAAAACAAACAAAACCCAATCTACCACGGCGTACTAACGTTGTTGTACTTTTTTTTTTATTTCACGATCGAGTAAATATTGCAGGCGGAGACATTAAATTCCGTTGCATTTTGAACGGCATTCCATGAAGAAAGGGGGTGAGGGCGCGGAGACTCGTCGTGGTTATAATGTTAATGAGCTGTCCTTATGCAATCAGTTACGGAGCCTTTTAGCATCTTAAAATGGGAAAGGGGGAAAAAGTTTAAACTAGGCAATCATTTTTTTTTTTGTTACGTTTTTGCGAGGTTTGCACGCTATGCATGGCCGTTCGCTCGTGCTTTATGCCAGCATTTCTACGACGAACCGCCAGGATCGTAACATCCGATAGCGTTACACTCCAGCTTCAGTGACGTCATTTGGTGCCACTTCAGAGCCACCTTTGACGTATGGGCGGGATAGGATGCTAGACACACCAGTTGGAGACGCGCCACAGGCACCATTCCCAGACTTGTACGTAATCCGTTACAAGTAACGAAATTACTCGTAATCTCTTACATTCATCAGTAATTTAGTAACGGATTAATTACATACTTACTAGAGTACTTGTAAAGTAATTTCCTTACATTTTTACGTAAGGGATTCGTTCTAATCCCTTACATTTTTTTCACGGTTGTCCAATAAGTAGTATAAGTGTCTGTCGGTTAATATTGTCATGGAGCATGTGGAGGAAGCACCCAGTGGATGACACTTTCGTAATTAAAAAAAGAACGCGTTAAAACTTTCATTTGACTTTGAAAAGCGTTTAACTGTCGATACACTTCGTACGTGAAGCGATCAAGGACCCTGCTGCATCGGTCTGAGCAGATTTCTTCTAATCCGGTACTACGCACACCTGAAGATGCAGTTACTGTCGACTCGCTGTTGGAGCAGGATGACCATAGACGTTTTTATCGAAAACACAGATAAGCAGATAAGACAAAAAAAAAAAAAGTCAGGATAAAAATCGTTTTAGAGCTGGGCGAGTAACAATTCTGCATACCAAAGGCCCGTCTGAGTTTATTCGCAAGGCTACAGGCCGTTCGTTGAAATACAATTCGTAGCAGGGCCATTCGTCACGTAGGACATTACGTCATAGGGCAATTCGTCGCGGTGACAGTTCGTCAGACCATTGAAAGAGCTTTATTTTTCCGTGCCATTTTTTTTTTTAGTGCCCAGCAGATTGCTCCCAAATAAAAAAACCTCAGGTGAGACCCTATTGACACGAATATTTTGAGTCTTGTAATAGCTGGTTAAATCGCTGTTACTTTCGCAATAGACGCTGTCTGATTTCCCAGGACTCCAACACAATCAGGGTACGAGTCTTCCCGGCAACTAATCAGAAGGCAGTGGCAAATAAACAAGTTTGTCAAAACGAAAGCGATACGGCACCGACGAGGAGTTTGCAGGCAAAATTAGTTTCTTTTAAACATATCCTTTTTTTTATACTTTCCCACTATCGTGGTCTTCGTTTTGTGTACTCAAAGTCTAGATCAATTTCTCATTGTAGATGAAGATGCTCCCGGCTCTAACGTTCCTCACTATTGATAACAGTCCTGAAGCCTTGCAAGATTTGCTGGGAAACCTTCCTCCGGAGGCGATCGCGGTGGCCGACTACTTTGAGGACACGCGCATCGTGTGCACGTCGAAAGGGCGTCTGCTCGGCACACTTTCCTCCCAAACTGTGGTCCGTATATGAGTCTACACTTGACGGATTTCCGCGAACAAACAACAGTAGTAGGTAAAGTGTACGGATTCAAACAAGTATCGGGTGTCAAAAACTAGATACCCAGATATCCATATCGTAGATAGGATCGATGAAAGAAATCGGATACCCGGATATTGGAGAACATTGGATAATGGAAACAGATGTTCTGACATCCGATACTTCTATTGTGTGAATCCGTACACTTTATCTACTACTAACAACAATGTAGAGGCGTGGCACTATTGGATGCAGGTAATTGTTGATAAGTATGTATTTTTGCCTCCAATTCTTGCGTATTTTCTTAATCGATGATTATGTAATGGTCCTAATATAATTTCGCAGAGCAACGTCGGCTGCACATCGCCGAATATCTGCATGTCCCTGGAGTCGGTCAAGGAAGAGCAGGCACTGGCCAAAAACGCTCGCCCTGGGTACTTCTTCTCACCCGTCTTCGTTGTTTTGTAAGCTGTTTCATTTATTGCTTAAAGACCGACGACCAGTTCGCGCTTTCCACCTTTTCCCCGCTTCTTCCTTTCCCCCTTCTACCGGCCCTGTCCACCATTGCCTGTTTCCTCCTCTCCCAGAGTGAGGAGGATCTTCTGCCTTGCAGAATCTCGTGTGTGGTCGTCGGCCTTTAAGCGAAGCCGCAAGCGGAGCTGTCTTGACAAGGGTGTAGAGGAAGCGAGAAGCACGGGACAAGGGCCTTCAAAACAATTCTTCGACGCTACGACGGAACCGACAGCAGAGACGTCCGCGAGGCGTGCGTTCGAAACACTTCACTATGAGTAGATCTACCTATAGGATAGAGGGGCCATTTATAAATAAATTTGTTTTAACAAACTTGCATATTTGCAGCTGTCTTCGGATTATAGTTACCGGGACGACTCGCATCCGGATTGTGTTGGAGTCCCTGGGAATCAGACAGCGTCTATTGCAAAAACAACAGCGATTTAACCAGCGATTAAAAATACTCCAAACGTTTTTGTCAATAAGGTCTCACCAGTGGACTTTCATTTTGGGAGCAATATGCCCAGCACTCTATAGAAAAAAAATGCCACGGAAGAACAAAGTTCCTTTCAATAGTCAGACCAACTGTCACCGCGACGAATTGCCTTATGGCGAAATGCCCCGTGTGACGAGCTGCCCTCCTACCAATTGACCTGCTACGAATTGACTTGCTACAAATTGTTTATTGAAAAACAGTCCTATAGCCCTATCCGCAGGGCCCTCGCCCCTCTAAAGGTGTCAACACTTTTCTGAACCTTTTCAACGGGAAAATGGTGTCCGACGAAGCTCTCGAATTCATGGACCTGAATGACGCCAGCTACCGAAACCGGACAGAGACGGGCCCATGCATGTTCCCGTAGACATTTTCAGAAAATGTAACTTTTGACCGAGATAACACGGTTAGTTCTAAAACTTCGGCACTTGGTTCGGACGGCTAGCGCTACATTTGGGCAGAAAATCAGCATTCGGCGATGATAAGTTTTATTTTACGGTAAGAAAAAAAACTGTTTTTAGCATTTTGTAGAAGCTTGTTTTTTAATCACTCCTAAGAAAACTGTTTTCTTAGGAGTGATTCACTGTACTGTACTCTCCCTCAAAAACAAAACAAAAAAACCTTGATTATATACGACATAAAATAAACTTTCCCGGGGAAAAAAAATAATAGCGCGTTATTTAGGTCGGGAGACTTACTTTAAGTAAGGAAAACCATTCCGAGACGCGTATTCACTTTCAAGCTCTCCGTTCCAAAAAAAAAGAAAAGTAAAAAGCAGGAATTGGAAGCACCTCAAATTGAGTCCGACACCTAAAGATTGCACAAAAAATACGTTTTTAATAACTTTATTTTATTTTTCTATGAAAGTTTTTTTTTTTTTACATGCGTGTTTTAGAGATACGAGTGAAACATTTTTTTTTGTACGTGTGTTTTTCAAAGCCGCAGTCACAACACTCATACATCGGACAAAAGATGCGGAGTTTTTCTCCGCAGACATACTGACAGGATTCTCTGCGAACACGCTTAAATGTACATAGATTGGCTTTGCGCGTCTCCGTAGACAGTTTTCTTTTTTTTTTTTTTTTTTTTTTGCATAATGCGACGGGACTGTCGCTGATTATTCAGATTGTGAATTAAACAAACCGAGAATAACAAACGCTCGACAAAAAAACAAAAATCGCCGAACGAAACGAAGGTTCCAAATTAGGCCCAATGTCGTGCACAGGTCGAAGCAAGAAGCCCTGTCCGTATAGACAATTATTCGGTGACTTCCTTTTTTTTATTTTATTTTTTTAACCTTCGGGCTTGGAACATTGAGGGCAGCCACTTATCGCAGGGTTCCGGCGCGCGCCAGAGTGCTGTACGTATAATTATATAATTAATATGCAAAACTTTAAAGTCTAATTATCGACCTCCGCCGTAATATATATATATATATATATATATATATATATATATATATATATATATATATATATATATATATATATATATATATATATATATATATATATATATATATATATATATATATATATATAAGGAAGAACAGGAGGGGACGTATACGACAGAAACAGTGGCCCGTATCTGACATCACGTGACGTCCGAAACAGTGCTTCCTTTTTGTGGTCGGCCGAGTTTAGCGCGGTTAAATTCGGGAAAAAAAATAGATGGATATATTTCGGTTACTTTGATTTTCTATATATTTTGTCTTGACGTTCGGTTCCTGTATAGACCACCTGTGCGCACATGGGCGAGTACCTGATTATAGAGTTGTCAAAGATATTGTGTTTTGACGTTCGGTACCTGTATGCACTACCTGTGCGCACAGGGGCGAGTACCTGACCACAGAGTTGTCGTAGATATTGTGTTTTGACGTTCGGTTCCTGTGCGCACCACCTGTGCGCAAAGGGGCGAGTACCTGACCACGAAGTTGTCGTAGATGTGTTTTGACGTTCGGTTCCTGTATGCACCACCTGTGCGCACAGGGGTGCACACAGGCGGTGTATAGAGGAACCGAACGTTCTGTAATGTTCATCCGTCCAAAACGAGTTACGGAGAACAAAGGACAAACCGTAAACTACCGAAATTTCTTATAAAATTGCGATATACTACTCGAATTAACATCAAAAAGGCATTCGATGTTATTCTTTTTGCACGCGAATATAACTATAAAATTTGCAGCGTTAGAATTTTTTTGTGTGCATTCTATAGTCACTTGTGTCGTTTCATTGTTCTCTATACATTCTCTTCCGCTTAAAAGTGTTGTACATTTATGTTTTTTTGTTTTTTGTTTTTTTCTTCTTCAAAATGTCTTTTAGCAATGCATATGTAATGTACTTCGTGATCCTTAATTGTATCATTTCTGGGGAGAGGAAAGCTCGCCAAGCTGATTTTTCATATTGTTTCCCTCCAATTCCTCCGTCTCTTCGATGGGAATTAAAGGTATTATTCTTAGTATTATTAGTTTCTGCCAGCATAGCCACGGAGAGCGCAAGGAAGGCATGGCGTGTCTTAGAACCATTCTCACGCTTCCATCTTCATGATCCGTTCTTCGGCCTTTTTGTCGGCTGATCTCACAGTCCTATTGACTGCACAGCGTTCGTAAGACGATGCTCAACACGGCCTGAACACCTCAAGCGGTTGTGACGTCACGCCACACTCTGACGTCATGCCATGACATCACGTGAGACTAAATTTCCGCAAAAAACGTAGCTGAGAAACTTCCATTTTCGCTGTAGTTTTAGGGGGAAATTTTTTTCACTAAATTTATATGGCGGGGGAAGTTGTGACGTCACACGACGTGGCACAACGTGAGACTGAATTAGGCGGGAATTTAGTGTCACCTGGAGTCGTGACACAGTTTAGATTCTACTGTGTCCACGCATACCACAGCAGGGACGCTGAACATCCCGAGCACGCTCTTGTATAGGGAGTATCCACTGGACGCCATATTTGTGGGTGCTGTTTAGAGCGCATGCTCAGGACGAGCTCACATCAATAGGCTGCTAAGACCGGCACTCTCGATGGTGCGGAATGCACGTTGCAAAAGAACTGTGGAAGCTCGCCATCAGCACGCGCTCAGCATTCGCGCACACAGATATGGCCGCCAGTGACTCACTCTCTATAGCTTCCGCCACGCTCACTCCTAAGGTGAAACGGAGTATAGGGTGTATTCACTAGGCGCCATATTTGAGGGCGATTTGCAAGAAAGGCTCCTGTGCGCTGCTGTTTGGAGCAATGCTGACGCCGCGTAACGTTTCCGTCATGCTGTTGTGCGCGACATTGGAGTGCGCGATGACAAGATGGCGGCGCCTGGCGTATCGCAGACGGCCAGCGTTAGCGATACACTTCCTGTTTCGGAACGCAGGAGGATCGGTATCCACACAGAATCGTACGTAGCATCAAATATTGTAGGATTGAAGCTGACTCTATAAAGATCGCAGCCTGAGTTCCAGCACGTCGTAGAAATCAGAGCTGACGCGAGCGCAGCCATCGTTGATGCAATGGCCATGCGGCTTCTGACGCATTCTGATGAGCGCTTTGAGACTTCAGATATGTTTTCTAATATTTCGATTTGTTACTGGTTTAGGTATTTTATATAATTGTTCGTGATCTTTAGCGGTCGAAAACAACACATGTATGTTTTATACTAATATTTTTTTTTATTTCTTTCTGCGCTTAGTGGCGTATGCTTCAGCAAGATACGCTTGGCAACTTTGTACGACAAGCAGCTTTGTCCGGCAATCACCTCGGCGCGCGGTCTCTTACTACGCTCACTGGTGTACGCTTCAGCAAGGGACGTTTGGCAACATTGTACGGCAAGCAGCGTTGTCTAGCGTTAAACGACAATCAGTTCGGCGCGCGGTTCGAGGTTAAGTCGAGATCCCACTTGCAAAGGTGACGACAAGGTTCGGGTTTTTCACCCGCAAGCGAACAGTGGTGAGCACTGTCGCCAGCCCGTCTCGTATAGCGTCCCAAAATGAGTGCGACGCCGCACGCGGTGACGCCAAGACGAACGCGTCTGCCGCCCTTGAGACCACTCTCGTAAATCTTTAGCGTGCTCTCCGCTTGGGGGCGGACCGGTGATCCACTAACGATGACGTCATAAGAGGGTCTCATCTTCTATGGGTGGTGGGGTTGAGTTTATTCGCTAGACGCGGCAAGAAACCATTTTTTTTTTTTTGTTACAAATCTTTGTTTGCAGTTTTTAAGTAAAAAAAAACAACAAATAAAACGGGAGGAAAAAAAAAGCGTGGTCAGTTTTGAAACGTGTGAGTGTCATTTTTGGCTAGCGTTCGTCGGGGCCATTTTTTTCTCTCTCTCTCTTTTTTTATCGGAATATTTATGAAGGTTGTTTCAGTTCGTCCGAAAAAAAAAAAGCTGTGCGACACACCGCGTGGGACCACGGTGGCGAGCGCAAGGAAGGACCAAGTGCTCTCTCAATCTCGTTATGAGGAAAAGAACGAGCCGGTTCATACGAGACAGTTTATCACGCTGCGGACGTCCAGAATCAAAATCAAAGCCAGGGGAGTCTTTCATCTTGATTCACGGACGGCTCCCGATTAAAAAAAAAAAAAAAACATAAAATGAAAAAGGTCGCCTCGAAACGTGTCAAAATAGAAACGACACATACTACAAAAACAAAATCTTTTTTTTTGCTATGCACTGTTTTTTTCCGCACGTTGGACCGCAGCGGATGTTACGAGCGATCGGAGCCAATCCAATGACGTATAATTGTCACGTGACCCTAGAAAGGAACGCAGCGCCTCCTTTATGCTGTGTGTCAGCCCAGCGCGATGGGTCGCTGGTCGCGTCCACTGAAGTCCATCGGGAGGTAAAACGGAGTATCGCTCGCTTTTATAAACCTAGAGAAACAAAGAAAGGAAAACAAACACATTTGCGGCAACAAACACAAACCGACCGCGTAGAAAAAAAAAAATCCGAACAAAACATTATATGGCCATTCATTTTTATCGCCTTTCTTTCAAGACCTGCCTCAAAAGCCCCCCCCTTCCCCTTTTCCCCCTCTCTTTTAACGAGACAAAACAAAATAAAACAAAAAAAAAGACAAGGGGCAAGGCGATATTGGCTCCCTGGGGCATAGATTATCAAGCGAAAAGCTCAGAGAGAGAGAGAAACAAATAAATATCGGTTGCGAAATATAAAATGTGCTTCCCTCCCATAGAATCCCGTCTTTCTTAATATAAAGGCGCCTATCTGTAAACGCCGAATTCCAGACATCGTAAGCCGCCGGTCTTGCTTAGAGGCCAAAGGGACGCTTTGGACGCTCATCGGCTGCGCCCTCAAAGGCGTTGTTGTGTGTCGCCGTCGGTTTTTTTCGCGCGCGCAATGCAGTCCAAGTTATAAGCTCGTTAAGCAAACACATACAGTCCGAAAACCGGTATTTATCTCCTATTTTTTTAAAAAAAAGAAAGAAAGAATACGTAGGAATATTTTGGTCAAACACGAATGTTTGTGTTTTTGTCGACCAAATAAAATCAGCTTTGTATATACTGTTTTTTTCTTTGCTGCTTGAGTAATGCTTAGCAGTACAAGGAGGCGCCTTCTTTAGTGCCCATTTGATGGCTTCCATGCTCAAGAAATGACGCTGACGGCGGGGAGAAGCTTCAGTCGTTCCGCCTTCAGCGCGAGCTTCCCGCCTTCGACAGTGCTTCGGCGTCTCGCCAGCCTCGAGCGTGCGCGCGCAGTCGAAGCACGGCGGAGAGCATGAAGCCCATACGACAAGCGAGAAATCCTACTGCGCGTGGAATACGAAACGCCGTGCCTCACAGCAGACTTGGACGTGGTGGGCGGCACA
Organism: Ixodes scapularis; assembly: GCF_016920785.2. Classification (NCBI taxonomy): domain Eukaryota; kingdom Metazoa; phylum Arthropoda; class Arachnida; order Ixodida; family Ixodidae; genus Ixodes; species Ixodes scapularis. The sequence goes on along the minus strand of NW_024609839.1, from coordinate 78,137,649 downwards.
CCACAGGTTCTGAACACTTTCCGCCTATCATGGCTGCCCCCTCCTCCAAACCCAACACAATGCGTATACCTAAAAGGGGTTGCTCCGTACTTACTTTTGAAAGAGCATCCGAACCACCAAAGTATCCAAGATTTTTTGTCCTTCAAGCCCTAGATAAAGAAAAGCCACTGGCTAAACTCTCGCCTTTCCTAGTGTCAAAATGCCTTGATGCCATCATTGACAAAGCTTTCAAGGCGAAAAAGCTTTCTGGTAACCACCTTGTCGAGGTTTAAACAGAAGTTCAAAGCAGAACGCTTCTAAAACAAACATGTCTAGGCGAACACCAGATAAAAGTCAGCCCACATCGGACACTGAATATAGTGTTCGAGATGGTATCTCTGAGGCTAATCTGATAGATTGCACTGAGGCTGGACTCCAGAAACAGGCAGTGGTGGCCGTCAAGCGGATCACCATCCGTAAAGACGGGCAGGAGCAGCCAACCAAGCATTTGATCCTGACTTTTGAGCTGCATACGCTTCCTACTTCCGTTAAAGCTGGTTCCCTACACTGTAAAGTCCGGCCTTTTATTCCCAATCCACAAAGATGTCTCTGATGTAAGCGCCTCCGGCATGGCTCGCGAAACTGTCGGGACCGTGAAACTTGCGCAAAGTGTGGCAGCCATGACTATGTTGCTGACATTTGTGAGAATACTCTCAAATGTGTCAATTGCCAAGGTAACCATGCTGCTTATGCTAGAACATGCCCACAATGGAAACAAGAAAAAGAAATCCTAACCCTTAAAGCTCAAGAGAACATTACCTACCAGGAGGCCAAACAACAGTATTCCTCTATTGCAAAAGGAACGTTTGCCCAAGCGGTGCAGAAGGGACCAGCACCGCAAACAGAATCGAAGGCCACCCAGGTCTCGCCTGATGTCCTGGCAGTGGCTCTTCAGTCCCCAAACCCCCAGTAGCGGCAGCAGCTTCCTCCGGTTTCTGGAAAAAGCGCACCAGCTGCTTCTCGACCACGGGACAGGCAGGGAGCCCCTCTGTCTGTTTGCACTCCGAGGTCTCCCCCCAGGGAGGAGCGAGAGTCTCGCCCCAACTCACGGGACAGGACCTCGTCCAAGGAGCGGCATCGCGCGGCTCCTTCAACAGCTGAGGGGCGGGGATGGATGGAGTTGGGCGACGCTCAGCCCAGCACCTCCACTGCTGCCCTTTTGAGTGAGGTCGGTCGTGGCCGGGGAGTTCGGCCCCGTGTCTCGACATTGCCCAGACCTATACAACAAGCCTCGTCTCAAGAGGTGGAGGCGAGGGACGAGGCCACCGAGGCTTCTGCTCTTTCGTCCGACCAGGACGACATGGAGTGGGAGACAATTAAATCTAAGAAAAAACCAAAAATGCCAGTAATTCTACCAAAGTAGTTTTTTTTTTTTTGTGGGAACTTTATTCCTGGATTGGATTAATTGACTGTGTTCCGTATACCTTCATCTACTTCTGATATTAATGCCTCAACTTCTCCTTCAATGGAACTATCGAGGCTTACTTGCAAATTGTGATGATGTTACTGACCTGCTAGAGGAACACAGTCCCATTGCTTTCTTTTTTCCAAAGGCTCACTTGAAGGAAAGTCACTCGAATATCCTGAAGCATTCCCAGCTGTTCCGCAAGGATCGTCAACATTCGAGCCATTCGTCTGGAGAATTTGCTGTTGTGCTACAACGCTCGGTCCCTTGCCACTGAGGTTTTCTTAACACATCACAAGAGGCTGTTGCTGCCCGTATACTGACTGACCGTTTAATAACCATTTGTTCTGTATACATACCTCCAAATTATCACCTAGAGTGTAAAGAGCTTGAAGCTCTTTGTGATCAGCTACCTCCTCCTTTTGTGCTCGTAGACGATTTTAATGCTCATAACCCTCTGTGGGAAAGCGTACGAAGGGATACACGAGGAGCACTTATTGAACGTTTTTTACTTTCGACAGGATTGTGTTTGCTCAACTCTAAAGAGGCTACACACTTTTCCCAGCAACACATATATTCACATCCAATCTACCTTTCACTTGTGCATCCGACATTACTTCCACTGTTGTCATGGAGAGTCTATCCTAATCCCTACGGCAGTGATAATTTTTCCATTATTTTAGATTTCCACAATCATCTTGTCACACTTCCAACACGGTTACCTCGGTGGAAGTTTGACAAAGCCAACTGGACTCTTTTTAAGCAGTCATCTCTTTTAGCTATTACATCCCTCCATCAGCTCTCTGTCGATGAGGCAACAGGTCACGTCATAAAACACATACAAGAGGCTGCTATGCTTGCAATACCAATGGCGTCCACTTACCTCCCCAAACGGCTTAAGCCGTGGTGGAATCAGGACTGCAAAGAGGCCAAGAAGAAACAAAACAAAGCGTGGGGCATATTTAGGCGATATCCTACGCCAAGTAATCTCGTTTCGTTCAAGAAAATGCAAGCGTATGCACGATTTGTCCGCAGGCGGTCAAAGAGGAATTGTTGGGAGAAGTATGCATCTTCTGTAAACAATCAGGCAACACCAAAGGAGGTTTGGGATCGAGTTGATAAAATTAATGGCTCGTATCATGCTTTTATTCCTCTTTTGACAAAAAATGGAATATGCCCTGAAAGCCTCGAGGAACAGGCAGATATCCTTGGAGAGCATTTGGAGTTTGTTTCTAGCTCAAGAAACTACACACCTACATTTCTTAGACACAAAGCACAGGTGGAAAAGAAGGCTGTGAAGATTTCGGTGGTTTTCAAGATCCCTACAATGCTCCATTCACATTGCGTGAACTTGAAATGGTTCTCCACTGTCCTAAACAGACTTCACCCGGTCCAGATGCAGTTCATTACATTATGCTCCAACATCTTCATCCTTCAACTCTTAAGCTTATCCTATGCCTTTTCAATAAAATCTGGTCTGAAAGCCATTTTCCGTTCGCTTGGAAGGTTGCCTTCGTGGCTCCCTTGCTGAAGCCAGGAAAGAATCCTTCATGTGCATCTAGCTACAGGCCTATAGCTTTGACAAGTTGTTTATCAAAGACTCTTGAAAGAATGATCAACCGAAGGCTCGTGCATTTTATTGAAAATAACAACATTCTAGACAGATACCAATGCGGCTTTCGATCTTCCCGATCCACAGTAGATCCCTTGGTTCGTTTCGAGACAGTTGCGAGAGGCGTTTGTGAACAGACAGCACTGGTCTTTCCGTGTTTTTTTATCTGGAGAAGGCGTATGATACTGCCTGGCGATTTGGAATACTGCAGGTCCTAATCGGACATTGGTATCCGTGGGCACATGCTCGGCGCAATTAAAAGTTATCTAGAGTGTCATTCATTTCATGTAAAGCTGGGTACCACCTTCTCTCGAGATTTTTTGCAAGAGAATGGAGTTTTCAGGGTGGTGTACTTAGCGTCACTCATTTTGTTATAAAAATGAACTCCATTGCCCGCCTAATACCTCGTTCAGTTCAGTATTCTATCTACGTTGATGACCTCCAGGTATCAGTATCATCATGCAATCTTTCCATCTGTGAGAGGAGGGTTCAAGTGGCACTCAATAATTTAACAAGCTGGACAAACAAATGGTTTTAAGTTTTCTACAGAAAAGACTGTGTATGCTTTTCTCGTCGTCGAGGATTTTTTCTAGAACCCTCCTTAACCATCTATGGACTTCCTATCATGATGAAAAGGGAATACAAGTTTCTAGGTCTTCTCTTAGATTCAAAGTTAACGTTTGTTCCACACATTAAGCAATTGAAGTCAAAATGCATCAAATCACTCAGCATTCTCAAAGTGTTGTCCCATCAATCGTGAGGTTCTGATCGACTTTGTCTCTTGCGCATTTATCGTGCAGTAATTCGCTCTCGACTCTTATATGGCAGTTTTGTGTATGGTTCAGCCAAAGCTTCGGCATTGAAGATGTTAGACCCCATTCATGATCAGGGGCTACGGCTAGCCACCGGTGCTTTCCGCACTTCTCCGATTGCCAGCCTCTATGCAGAGGCCAATGAATATTCTTTGGAGAAAAGAAGTTTCGCTTAAGCCAAGTATCGTCCCTCCCTTTGCACAGAGGCATGTAAGGCAGCAGGGTACTTTGACCTTGACCCAAGGCCCCCTGTGACAAAGTACATAATATCTGCAGCTCCTTGGGAATATTCGTTCATTCACTGTAACTTCACTTTGACAAAACACAGAAAGAAAGATACTCCGGATGAAGTGCTGAGGCAAGAATTTTCTGAAACTCAAAGTCAGTAACATCACTTCAGCATTTACACAGATGGCACCAGAACAGATTCTTTTTTTGGTTGCGCAATGGTTGGGCCATCTATTTGCCATGTAAAGAAACTTAGCCTTTCTGCCACAATTTGAACAGCAGAGTTGCAGGGTTTATTTCTTGCTGTGGAGTATACACTTAACAAAAGGCTTCGTCGCTCTGTAGTGTACACGGACTCGTTAAGTGCATTAAAAGCCCTTGTTTCACTAAATTTAGTCAAAAATCCTTTGGTTGCTCAGCTGCAAGATAAGATAATATCAGCCATCAAAACTGGGTACGAAATTATTTTGTGCTGGGTGCCAAGTCACGTTATCATCCCGGGTAACGAGGAGGCAGATCAGGCTGCTCGCTCTGCCGTCACATACTTTGTGGACACAAGAGGAATCCCTCCAAAAGATTACTGTAAGAAGATGAAACGTTTTGTTATAGTTAACGGACTATAACAAAAAGGGCTTTGCTGGAACCGTTACACTATTAGCACGGCCCAGGCACTATAACCAAGTGTGGTTTTGGACAAGGAGTCTGTCGCCACTCAAGGTTAGCCCTCGCCGCCAAAGGAGTTGAAAAAGGAAAGACGAGAAATGAGAAGAGTGAAAAGAAGAAGACAAAGGTAAAAGAAGGAAGGGGATAGTAGAAGTGGCGACTAGACTGAATCATCCTGGCCGAGCCTTACCAGGCCTCCCGTCTACGAGAAGCGGGGGCCGAAGTGGTGTATTGCCCCACCCGGGGGGCCCCGAAGGGTCCAAACCTACCCCGGGCTCGGCTCAACCACCAGGATGCCTTTTCCCCAGACACCGGAAAGCCAAGCACAGCCAGACGTGGGCGAGCGAACCCGCATGGCTCGGGGTCCGTGGTGACGCCACTCACCAAACACCTGCTTACACAGGTGCCCCCTGCGGGGTAGCCACTGGCTGAGGATCCTGATAAATGTACGCTGTGGTCACCAAACTTATACGGAACATGTGAACCATCTCATAAAAGAGCTATCTTGTCACGCTTGATCAAGCTTTATTTCTTGCTCACGACAAGAGGCTGTTTCAATCCTGTCCTGCAGAGCAGCCACAAACCTTGACCAAGCCCGCCATTCCAGGACGACGTGTGTAAGTTATGTAAAAGCGACAGGGCAACGCTTGCGCATATCGCGTGGGACTGCACCAAAAGAAGACGGGAAGCAAGCCAGAGGCGGACCTTCAACCGGAACTCAAAGACGCCACCGAAAGCGACAACTACGAGGTACAACTACAGGCCGTCCAGCAGATCGCGGCAATCCTAGAGAGGCAAAGTCCTCGGGGGGTGCTAGCGACGACGTGAGGCCGCGTCCGGTAGTCTAGGGCTACTGCTGCAGGCTCAATAAAAGTTCTACACACACACACACTGCCCGCCAGGAGAGTGCTCCAACGTAATAATGTACAGTTCGCATGTCCCGTACAAGTTTGGTGACCACTGACCATTTTCCACGTATTATTTGCAATAAAAAGAATGACTGAATGAACGCTCCAAACCCTGAGACAAGGAAAAATAAAATATGGACAAGACGATTTTTGCCGATATGTGTCGTCTTGTCCGTCCTTTTATTTCTCCTTCTCTCGGGGTTTTCGTTAGGATGTTTTCTAATCACCCCGCCTGCATACTTTCGCTTCTAGGTTCGGATAGCGTATGCTAGGTTATAACTTATAACTTCGTTAAATGCACGCATAGTTACAGAAAGTTCCAGAGAAAAGAGAACCGTGTTTTTCGGCCCCGGTAAATATAAACTATGCATCGCAAAATGCTCGAACACCGCAAGAATGTGAAACTAGCAGTTGAGATAAAACGCGAAAGTTTGAGGATATGACGTTGCCTGGATTAAAAGGTAATTGAGAAATATGAAATTTCTCCATGAGCCGACGTCCCCCTAGGCCTACTCGTCAAAACAAGAAATGAGATTGTGAACGTCCGGGGGATTTATATCACTGAAAAACACTTGTCAGCAAGAAAGAGAATATTGTTTTCTTTCTTGCTGACAAGTTTGTTTCACTAAAATAGATGGTACAAGCGCCCACAGTGTGATTATTTGTTTTCACGAATTGAGGCTTCGGTGGACGTCGGTCCCAACCACTAGCGTCGAATTCTCACAGAGCTTGAGTATTCTGCGATGCATAGTTTATTTACCGCAATTTACCGGGGCCGAAAACATGGTTCTTTTTTCTTGGGACATCCCTACTTGCTTTTTCACGATAAGGAAAGATGGACATTGAAGACAAACAGAGAAGACATGCGTTCGTATCGGAGTTTATGTTTAGTGGAACCAGCTGAACTTATAAAGACAGGAGAAAAAACACCCGATCGCTGGTACATCAGCTTTTCTCCAACTTTTCTCCTATCGTATTGGAGATACACTTTCGAACCCCTTTTTAGCAACTGTCGTCACAAAAATATTTTGAAATATGAATAAAGTTTTTTGTTCTATCAATCTTGTGCCGATCTTGCGGGATTGCTAGCGCCATCTACTGAGAGGCGATACAAGCAGCTATCTCTTAGCTTCCCTGATTACCGCGAGATGGAAGCACCATACGGATAACGTTGTCGTCTGCCTGGCGGAACCGCCATCTTACCTTCCAATCGACGCGTCAAATAGTTTGACACAGTAATTGAATATTATCACGTGCTAAAAGCGGATCAAGAACACGTGACTTCAAGCCTTTCACCAAGCATGTGTTCTCTCTCTGATTTAAAATAACGGTTTTGCTTGTACATGACGTAATTCTATTGGTCATTGGCGTATCCCCCCACCCCCCACCCCCCCAAAAAGGGGGAGGGGGCGGGTACTACTGCCGCTTGTCTTCTCACGCGTCACGCGCTCAAAGTAGTGATTTTGGATGACGCTCAGCAAGTTTCTAATTGAAACCGGATGTCTATTTTCACTCATTAAAATTTAATTAACAAATGCTTGCCTAATTAGCCGACTGATCTTTACGATTAGTACCCTATACTTTGTCCCCCTGGCCGTTGAACTCACCTGCACAAACCGCATAAGACAGCTTTATTTTAAACAAATCTGTTAACCTAAAAAAAAAAAAAAAAAAAAATTCCTATATTTAGGTTACATAGTCAAACCGGACTTAGCATGAAGCTTGTTGAGGCCGTTAAACAGCACTACCCCCCCCCCCCTCCCCCCCTTTTTTTTTTTAAAGAAAGAGAAAAGAAAGCTGTTTTAAGAAAAAATAAAGGAGGCGTGTGTGTGTTTGTGAATGCTGAATATTCGCCACTTCGAATGATTAGCGAATGGTGTTCGCTGTACGTCTCAATTCTCAGTGTACACTTTTACCGTTTGAAGCTTCACTGCATCACACAAGCGTTCTGGTGTGAAGCTCGCTGCTTCGCACCGGAGCGCGTTCATGAAGCTTCACTGCTTTGCACCGGCGTGCTAGGAGAAACGGCTCACATGTCATAGCGTATGGGCTCGCTCGATGCTCTCGGAAAATGTAACCTTCTTTGGTTATGATTACAGTTCGATCCTTGATTTCAAAGAACAGTGCTGGGGAAGGAAACCTTAAACTACAGGGTGTCACAAAAGAAAATTTACACGGTCTTTTTTACCGCAAAAATAAACTAGGCATCGCCGAACGCTCATTCTCCGCCCAAAGGTAGAGCTAGAGGTCGCAACCAGATGCCAAAGTTTCAGCCCGATCCGATAACTTAATAAAAAGTTATAAATTATTTTCTGAAAATTTCTATGGGAAAATGGCGGCCGACGGAGTTTTCGAATACGTGGGGCTCTATGGCACCAGAAACCGAAAACGGGCATAAATGGGCTCCATTTTCCCATTGAAATTTTCAGAAAATCACCTTTAACTTTTGATTAAGTTATCGGATCGGGCTGAAACTTTGGCACCTGGTTGTGACCTCTAGCTCTACCTTTGGGCGAAAAATGAGCGTTCGGCGATGCCTAGTTTATTTTTGCGGTAAAAAAGACCGTGTAAATTTTCTTTCGTGACACCCTGTATATTAAAATAAATAAGATATAGTAATTGCTTTGTTTTTCCACGTTGCATTGTTTTACCCAGCATATTTTGTCAATGCCTTTTGTTTTTCCCTCAATTTAAGAGCGAGAAATATTTGTCGCATATTAAAACTGTTCCTTTTCATACGTATCCTTTTTTAGAAAAGACTTCGGCCCGCGATTTTTTATAAGGATTGGAAAAGTATGCACGAAAAATATTTGTCTTCGAAACTATTGAAATTCGCTTAACACTCAAACTTTAAGATGGAATAAATAAATAAGTAACAAATAAATAAATTCGTATCAGACTAGTAATACAAAAAAAAAAAAAATCGATATTCGAACGCCTCTCAACCACCCCTCAATTTTTGAAGACGAGCTTGGCAGCGTCCCTAAAGCTGGTTTCCCTGTAAGATGATATGGACTGCCGGAAGGCCGCACCTTACGCAGTCTTGAATGATGTACTGCGGTAATTCAGAAGTGTATTCACGCAAATATTGCCACTTTTTTTTTCGTGTCTCTGTGAACACGTGTGTGTGTGTGTGTGTGTGTGTGTGTGTGTGTGTGTGTGTGTGTGTGTGTGTGTGTGTGTGTGTGTGTGTGTGTGTGTGTGTGTGTGTGTGTGTGTGTGTGTGTGTGTGTGTGTGTGTGTGTGTGTGTGTGTGTGTGTGTGTGTGTGTGTGTGTGTGTGTGTGTGTGTGTGTGTGTGTGTGTGTGTGTGTGTGTGTGTGTGTGTGTGTGTGTGTGTGTGTGTGTGTGTGTGTGTGTGTGTGTGTGTGTGTGTGTGTGTGTGTGTGTGTGTGTGTGTGTGTGTGTGTGTGTGTGTGTGTGTGTGTGTGTGTGTGTGTGTGTGTGTGTGTGTGTGTGTGTGTGTGTGTGTGTGTGTGTGTGTGTGTGTGTGTGTGTGTGTGTGTGTGTGTGTGTGTGTGTGTGTGTGTGTGTGTGTGTGTGTGTGTGTGTGTGTGTGTGTGTGTGTGTGTGTGTGTGTGTGTGTGTGTGTGTGTGTGTGTGTGTGTGTGTGTGTGTGTGTGTGTGTGTGTGTGTGTGTGTGTGTGTGTGTGTGTGTGTGTGTGTGTGTGTGTGTGTGTGTGTGTGTGTGTGTGTGTGTGTGTGTGTGTGTGTGTGTGTGTGTGTGTGTGTGTGTGTGTGTGTGTGTGTGTGTGTGTGTGTGTGTGTGTGTGTGTGTGTGTGTGTGTGTGTGTGTGTGTGTGTGTGTGTGTGTGTGTGTGTGTGTGTGTGTGTGTGTGTGTGTGTGTGTGTGTGTGTGTGTGTGTGTGTGTGTCCAATGTGATCTGTTGTGCCACCTGATTAATCCCGTCTCCCCAAAGTCCAAAGAATAACATTGCCTCCCCCTCTTACGAGCGCAAATAAAGGGAAAGAGGGGGATCTTCAGTATCGCCAGAGTAGATCTTGTATGCCGACCTCCAAAGGCGTGTTTAAATATACCGAGGGAGTAGGTTCAGTTCTGGTGCGCAGAACACCCTACGACGTGCAACCATTGTTTGAAACAAGAATATTTGACACAAATCTTTCTAAATAAAGCAAAAAAAAAAAAGGCCTTTATTTGCGTTTCGTTGGACGTCACCAGGGGCGTCGGAGCAGGTGTAAAGGGGGACATTTGAATAATTTCATGTAAAGAATACGCGAATAAGAAAGAAAATCCCCTTTTTTCTCTCTCTCTCTCTCTCTCTAAACCGAGCTTCTCTAAAATGTGTTTCTATAAAATGGCGTTCGATCAACCGCAATAAACCCTGTGCAATGCACTTCATTGAAAGTGCTTTTGAAGCATAATAAGCTGAAAAAAAAAAAAAACTGAGGTCAGCGCGCACACGACGACTCTGCAGACCGAGCACATATCAACACGGCTGTTCGCACTGGCGGGGATAATTACGAGGGTTATTTTCGGTTGTTCGATATCAGGTCGATCATACGAATCTTATTTAGTCTTTTTTTTTTTTTTTTAGCTATTCGGTATTTTAGTTTTTAGCGGTGTCTATTCTCTGAGACGCCCTTCCAACGCTTTTCTGCGCCTAGAGCGGTAGCGTTACCCTTTCCGTCTGTTCCGTCTTCGTTGTCGGGCTAATAGCCTTTCGGCACGCCTTGTCGTTTGGCGAAGGACTCACGACACCCTGTCAACATGGCTTCTTAGTGCCTCTATGGTGTTCGAACATCGAAGGCTGCCATTATGCGGTTTTACACCCTTCTGAGAGAAGGGAGTGGTTTGGGAGTAATCCCGATGAAGTTTCCCGTGCACAGTAAGTTCCCGGTCTTGACTTAAAGGCAGTCTCAGGGATCTCCCCAGGATTCTTTCTCTCTCTCTCTCTCTCTCTCTCTCTCTCTCTGCATGAACACTGGAGGCGATGGTTCATTTAAAATATGTGTTTCTCTTAAATCGGTGGCATTTCAGCGGTTGTTCCGTTGCGGTCGCCCTAACCGAAGATTATCGTTTCAAATTATTTTCATAGAAATCATTTTGAGCGAAGATTCGACATTGGTGTCGTCGACTACTTTGACGCGTCATGTTTGCTGGTGCTGCTACTAAGCGGGGATATAAAATTGAATCCCGGTTCGAGTGAGGGAATTAAGGCGCTTTTTAAGGGGCAGAAAGAAATACTTGAACGCCTTGGGGAGGTTAACAAAACATACGATGACTACACAGCCCAAACTGACTTGCGATTGAACACTATAGTAACTGAACTGAGACGTCTTGTCGGCTATGGCCAACAGCTTAGCTAGTGCGAGAAAGCAGTTGAAGCAATGTCTACTGGTATGGCTGAAATGCGTGCGAAAATTGATGACATTGGAAATCACACTAGGCGTACCAACTGATTATCTATGGGCTCGAAGAAAGCAATAATGAAACGTTTGCATTAATGAGGGAGCGTGTTATCGACGAACTGTTCGACACTATAAGATGGGTGTTAAAACTAGATGCCTTGAAAGAATTCATTGCTTGGGATCCAGGAAGCGTGACTCAGTCAGGCCTGTGACCCTACGTCTTTTTTATTTGAATGAAGAAACAGCTCTGTGAAAACGCTCGTAAACTTAAGGACACCGGCTTGTCGCTTAGTGATGACTATTCTCGAAAAGTTCGGATCAAACGTAAACACTTACGGGAGTATGCGAAAGCTAAGAACTTTCAGCCTTTCCACTCTGGTGAAGAAGGAAGACCAGCGAAGCTGTATGTACTATGGTGGGGATGAAGTAATGGCCGGCCGCTAGTCGGCAAGCCAGAGTGGAAAGGCTGGAAAGGTTCCCGCCATCTATGAGGGAGCGACGCCGGCAACCAGACAACCTGAAAGCCGGTTGTCGCCGTCGCTCATAGATGGCGCTGGCTGTCCAAAGTTTAGTGTCATCATTTGTTTGCTGACGGACACGATCCTGGGGAAACTAGCCCTTAACAGCTCCGCTATAAAAAGATCAGGGCGAGAGATCAGTAAAACTCAGGAAGTGGTTCAAGTGAAGTGTCCATGACGCACCCCCAAATCAAGGTCAATTAGTAACGTTGTCGTGCTCGTTGTAAATTGCCGAAGTGTTAAAAATAAAGCGGGTGAATTGGCCGGCTTAATCAACTCTGTTTGCGCCGACGTGATTATCGGCACTGAGTCATGGCTGAATGAAACAGTAACCGATAATGAAGTATTCCCTGCTTCCTTCAGTGTTTATCGCAATGATAGATCAACTCGTTGCGGCGGCGTTTTTATTTGGTCAATGATTCATTATATAGTTGTCAACTCCCTGTTGATAACAATTCAACTGAATCTGTTTGGTACCGGGTCACGAGGTCTGACGGGTATAACTTCGTTGTTGGAGCCTTTTATCGTCTTCCCTCCTCTGATCTGAATGTTATGCGTCAGATGTGCGAAATTGCTTCTACTTTTTCTACAGAGTGTGTTTTTCTTGGGGGCGATTTTAATTTGCCTGATGTTACATGAAAGAATTACGCGTGTATTTTGAACTCTAATAATAGCCTATACTCTAAAATGAAAACTATGACGGATACGCTTGGATTTTTTCAACATGCATTGTACCCGACACGAGGTTTTAACCTTCTCGATTTACTGTTCTGTAACACTCCCGATGTTGTGCCTAACGTATGCGTTATTCCTGGTATTAGTGATCACCACGCTGTCGTTGCCGACTTGGCCATTACTACTTCTCCAGATAAAAATCACGAATCTAGGAAAATTTTTCTTTTTCAACAAGGGTGATTATGTCAAAATTTCCACGGATCTCCTTAATCCTTTTTTATCATTTGAATGTATAGCAGATGACTTCGGAATTATTGAGTTGTGGTTAACGCTCAAGAAAAAAAATCTTCATCTTACTGAGTCTCATGTACAAAGTATGGTAGGCAGCAAACTGAGAAAAAGGGAGAAGCCATGGGTCACTGGTGAACTTCTACGCATGATCCATAAGCGACAGAGAGCATTTGCAAAGTACTGCGAAAATAAATCGGACTACAATTTTTGCAAGCTCCGGGACCCAACATCAAAATATACAAAACCATTACGAGACAGCAAAAAAAAAAAAAAAAAAAAAAAGTTATTTTAGGGTTTAACTGTAGATATGCAAAGTAACATTAAAAGGAAGTTTTGTAAGTTCATGAAACGGTGTGGTAGAGATAAGCTTGGGCCGCCCAAAATATCTACAGTTGGAGGGAATCATTGCTGACTAATACGTACGATGGAGCTTCAGCATTTAATTTTTTTTTTTTTAATCTGTCTTTTTTTATGAGGAGAATGTCTCCCTGCAGATTGCAAATTATCAGTATCCTATCATGGAGCAGGTTGAACTCTCTATTATCGGTATTACCAAGTTACTCGACAATCAGGCTCGTAGCCCAGGGGGTGGCCCATCTTCCATTTTGCTGGGGCCTCCTCTGCCCCCTCCCCCTAACACAGCATTTTGTCATGGGCGCCCCCCCCCCCCTCCCCTCCCCTCCCCTCCCTCCCTCCCCCCCCCCCCCCCCCCCCGAAACAAAATCCTGGCTACGTGCCTGTCAACAATATTGATAAAAAAAAAAAAAAAAAAACACGGGTCCCGATGGTATTTTACCTAGAATATTGAAATATTGATCTAGAGCAGTGGCTGAGTACCCTTATGTAATTTACACAAAGTCGCTCCAGGAAGGAAAATTGCCTAATGAATGGAAAGTAGCCAGTGTCGTGCCAGTTTTCAAAAGTGGGTCCAAATGTAATGCGTGAAACTACAGGCCAATTTCACTTACCCTTTTGTGTTGTAAAATACTTGAACATATCTTCTTACTCAGCGTTGATGAAGCACCTGGGCTCGATTGGATTTTTGAATGATCAGCATGGTTTCCGTAAAGGGTTTTCATGTACGACACAGCTGATACAATTTTACCATGATATTGTCATTTGATAACAAGGGTCAGGTTGAGTGTATATTCCTTGATTTTAGAAGGGTTTACTACGGTTGATCGAATGCCATTTCCTCAAAGCACGTTTTAGAGAATGGGCACGTTTTATCGAAGCACGGTTTAGAGAAAGCGGAGCCTGAGTTTAGAAAACGCGCTTTATCGAAAAGAACGCGCTTAAAAAAAAAAAAAAAAAGGCTTTCCTACTTTTTGCGTGCATCACTGGTGCGCGTTTCAAGCCATGCATGCCCCCCGCTGCGCTCCGGCCGCTTCGCGGCGGCAGTCTGCGGCGCCTCATTACAAAAATGTTAACTCACCTGATTTACTCGTACACGCCGCTTCGCGGCGGCCGAATTCGCTAAAAGGAGGCTCATCGCTATTTTCTCTACACTGGGTTCTCTATAAAAGCATTCGATAAACCGGGGTCGGTAAAACGGCGTTCGCTAAAACAAGCTTCCCTAAACCGCATGCCTCCGATTTTAGAAATCGGAGGCATGCGGTTGAATGAGACGCTGTCTCATTCAATATTACTACAGAAGCCTGCAGATTTAAATGGTGATATTACTGTTAAATTACTGGTAAATGGAGCATGTTCGGGCCGTGTTTTTGTTACATCCGGCCAGTCTTGTACACGTTACTAAAAAAAAGTAATCGATTACAATTACTATTACTCTTGGCTAAAAAGTATTCGATTAGATTACTTGATTACTGGACGGCAAAAGTAATTGGACATTACTTAAAGAAGTAATCATTACTTTTTCGATTACTTTATTGTGTGAAAACACATCTTTAGCGCTCATAACAATGAACTACTTCCAACCTATATTTCACATTTGCACAAGTATTGAAGAAAAACTGGCTCCCTCTTCGTGGTCGTTGCACCTTCACAATGTGGACACAAGCATAAAATTCGTTTGAAGACGTTTAATTATTTGGGCGTTCGCCAGTCTGTGTTTGTAAGGGGGGGGGGGGGGGGAGAGAGAGAGAGAGAGCGGAGGGGGTTCTAGATCTTGTTAAGCTTGAGCAAGAATTGTCGCTCAAAGTTTGCGTCGCTCATTTTATTATTCACATGTGGATGAGCTCGAATGTTATACAAAAGAGCCGCAGCTCCAGGATTTGAAACGGATAATGTGTAGTATCCATTAACGGAAGAGATCGCCCCGACCACTTCTCAACTCGAAACATTGCTTGTCACAAAGACCAAGTAGGGGAAATGTGGAAATATTTCAACTGCCTTTGTTATATTTTGCATCCGCTTTAGGCATTCTTCGGTTCTGGTTCTCCTACGGGCTGCCAGTTGGTACCCTAAGCAGGATTTTTTATTTTTTTTTATTTCTGTGTGTGTGTGTGTGTGTGTGCGTGGAGGGGGCTAGTTTGAACTAGGATGCCTTCATGTGCGCAAAGCGCACATGAAGGCTCCCTGGTTTGAACGAAGGACTCACAAAGCTACATTCTGCTTCCTCAAACTTCGTCCTGAATGGCCTTTGTCACGCACTGTGGCTTCGGACATTCCACAGAAACTGTACATATAAAGAGATTGACCTCGTTTCCTACAGCTCAGCAAAAATCTTTCTTTTTTCCGTTCGAAAAAAAAAAATTATTTTTGTCATTTCATAAAAAAAAGGCGTGTGCCCCGGCGGGGGGGGGGGGGGGGGGGGGGGGGGGGGGGGGGGGTTTCGTGGACAAATTGTAACGGTTACAAGTAATTTTATTACTTCAAAAAGTAATCAGATTACTGTTGTGATTACTGCCTAATAAAAGTAATCAAGTGATTACAAAATTACTCCAAAAAGTAATCGATTACAAGTAATTTGATTACTTGTAATGCGTACGGTACAAGTCTGCATCCGGCGTACCACGGGGATTAGGGCCACTTCTTTTTCTTATTTATATCAATGATATTTCATGTGGTATTGAATCTAAAACACGGCTATTCGCTGACGATTGTGCTTTGTACACATGACATTAGTGTCTTGTGAAGCGGATTTTACTCAGCTTATGAGCGATGTAAAACGAGTTGAAATATGGTGCATAACTAATAGAATGACCTTGAACATTAGCAAATGCGTCCATGTTTGTTTCACAAGAAAACGCAAGAAATCGATTATTCAGTACTTCCTCAACAATGAAACAATTAGGACTGAAGCAACATAAATATCTGGGTGCGATATTCGCTGAGGACGTGTCATGGACGGCGCAAGTGGATAACGTGGTTGGCAGGGCAGGCAGGGCTCTTAGTTCTTTTACAGCGTAATTTAACATGTAAGTAAAGAACTTGAAGAGGCAGCGTTTAAGGCATATGTCAGGCCGACTTTTGGATATGCGTGCCCTGTGTGGGATCCGTTTCACCAAGTTAACAGAAACGCGCTTGAACGTATTCAGTCTGTCACTGCTCGTTTTGTCCGGAGGAGATAGTATCGTTTCCCTAGCACATCTGAAAGGAAAGGGAACGGGGCTGGGTAAACTTTAAATGAAAGGCGTAAACACCTTCGACTCAAGTTGTTTTATTCAATTTATCCTAACCAAACAAGGGTTCGTTCTTCATTGTTTTTATGTTCACCTAATTACCTTTCATCACGAATAGATCGTTGCTGCAAGGTTCGACCGTATCCCTCCGGGACAAGTATTCTTAAACATTCTTTCTTTGTTGGGATCATTGAAGAATGGAGTTCTTTACCGGTGGAAGTGGTGTGCCGTGTGAATGCTCATGATTTTTTTATAAACAACTGTGCCTCCACCGCAATAATCCCTGCAAGGCGCTGCGGGTTGCTCTTAAATAAAGAATAAAAAAAATAAACAAATTCCGGGAGCCCTTGTAAGCCTGATTCACATGGTGTGACTTTACTTGCGGTTTCGCAACTGTGACGTCGCTTGCGCAGCAAAAAATAAATGGTAGAATTCGAGGTGCCCGTTTTAGCGGCTACGAAATTGCAAGCAAATTCACACCATGTGAATCAGGCTAGAGACTTTAGTCACGCACCGTTATGCATCGTTGAGATTGATTTTGCACTTCTGTGCGGATGACGACCAAGCGGACGTCGAAACGGGTGGCGTGCGATCCGAACCCTTTGCGCACGTTCGACCTGTCTGACCTGTAACCGTAGAAACTTCTCTCTCTCTCTCTCTCTACAGCTTCGGAGCGCGTGGAAACAGACGTTGCCTTCAGTGTGTTTTGTCTACGGCGTCTGCATTGCACGGGAACGCCAGACAATATCCGATCCTGAACGGATGCGCAGTGCGAGCTGTGGCTGTGTTTCCTGCAAGTAAGGCGATCCCCACTAGACAGACGATTGAACATCAACGCCGAGAGGAGGCTGCTGACGTCAAGGCCAGCTTCAGAACGTGGAACTACCCGACCAATGGCGCGGCAGCTTCGGAATTCTGCCTTTTATTATACAGGGACCTGTCCACTGCCCTTTGGGTGTACTCCTTTGCCGTTACGCTACTCTATACCCACGGAAAAAAAAAAAAAAAAAAAAAAGTATTTTTGTCCCGCTGTTATGGTCTCCCGCCTCCACTTCGGCCAACGAGATCTCTGCAATGAGGGAATGGGCGTCAGCCTGAGAGCCGGGGCGTTCGGACGAGCGCCACCAGACACCCTCCTTGAAATAAACTAATTGTAATCGTGTTATGTATACGTTTAAACAGCCGAAGGTAGTCAGCCTTAGTGGGCGTCAGGTGACTCAGCCGTAGATGAACAATTTTCTTTTTTTTCTTTTAACGTGAAACACGCAGTAGCGATGCATTACCGCACGCCGATACGATGCTCATCCATATGGAAACGGGGCAGGGGTCCCTGGGTTCTGCAGCGCGAGCTATCGCTCTAGAATCTAGATGCTCAGAGCTGGTGTGCGCTAAGCGTGCGCTAGCCTACTTGGCCACCCATCCCTCCCCCCCTCCCCCCCACCCCCTTTTCCCATCCTCGAAGAGTATTCACGCGTAGTAAGAGAAAGTTTAATCGAGGTTTAGCTGCTGCTTCTCCCAGTTGTAAAATAAAAGCGGCTCTTTAGTGCCCCAGCGTTTTTGCGAGTTTCTCGGCTCTTTTGATTGTACGCATGCTTTCTTTCTGTCTTTGTTTCAGTCCGCGACACGGGCCGTTCGACGCTCTTCGGGGATTATTTTTGTGGAAATAATCCCCGAAAAACTTTCCCTGCTGTTGGTCTTCCCGAAAAATAGCCGATCGGGTCCAGGGCAGGAAAAGGAACAGACAGGTCGGTTCCTTTGCTTTGGTGCTGCGCAAAAAAGCAGCTTTCAAAACGTGCCTAGAAACAAACCGGATTCAGTCTGAACGTCCTGGAGCTACTGTCGACGACACTGGATAGGGGTACATTCCTTGTCTCATATGCAACACCGCAAAACAACAATTCGACGTTCAGTCCACAGACGTCGGACCGATGATACCAACTTTCAAGAGCGGCTTGACAGTCGAGCAACACAACTTATTAAAATAGCTCATGTACAGATTACAGGCTACACAGTAAGACAATCAAGGTTTTTCCGGCCCTGCTGCAAAACATGTTTGTTTTTTCTTTTGTTTTTCTAGTCTTTGATACGCACATTAGCTATTTAACCATTTCGTCGTTTACCCTGAGACTGGTTTTTTTTTAGAAGAGCAGAAGTAACAGAAAAAAACAGTATGTTATATATCCAACAGCTATCAAGCCTCTCGTAAAAGCTGGTATCGCCAGCTCGACGTCAGTGGACAAAACGTCCAAATATAGCTTTGGGCTGTTACCTATGGGAAAAGGGGAAACGCAGCGAAGCCACCGGTCTTCAAACCATAGCGCGCCCTATTCGCGACTCCAGCGACCTATAGGGGGCGCCACCACCAAACAAACATGGCGGCTGAGTCCAGGTCGCGGCGGCTCGGCCGGGCCGCCTGAATGGGTGGCGCGTTCAATTTAACAGATTTTCTTTTGTTTAATGCCCAATTTTAAAGGTATTTGAACTGAGACGGTGAAGTGTAGCCGGTGCAGATAAATTTGCAAAGCATAGTTTTGTTTTGCCGGTGTTTTTTTTTTTTTTTTTTTTTTTTTCTTTTCGTGTCAAACTTTCGTTTCGGAGATTTCGTTCAAAACCGAAACTATGGGCTCCGGAGAGACGGTAATATATTAATCAGTTTTGATCATCTAAGGAAAGCGGCGATGACTATAGAATTGTTCCACAGATAGTAACTTTTCAGCTAACTCGCATGCCTCGACCATGCGACTTATCTGTCCGCGGAATCGAGCTTTTGTGCGTATCCGCGTTTACGAAAGAGCTCCAGTCGTCTGCTCGGCCATCAACACAGGCTGCAAGAAAATTACGAAAATTAAGCAACCGCTTTTTGAGCCAAGGACCATGTTAACCCGCCGGCGCCCCACTAAGCAGCTGATACTCGTATTTCAATTCAGGTTTTAGTAGCAATCGAGAAGTCATTTTGACGAGCGGGTTATGTATTATATTACGTACTATGGTCCCACTAAAGCGATATTAGTATATCCTTCGGGTTGAAATATGAGCTTAGTTGACTAGCTATTAGGTGAGCTGCTGGATAAAAGTATATTTGACAGACGAAGACATACTACTTAAACTTAGCCAAATGGTTCTATAGCCGGCAGCACGGAGACAAACTGAAGAGAGTGTGTATTGAAGATCCACGCAGAACCTCTCTGCATTGAACTTTGCTTCGAATCCTGAACGGAGAAAATTAGTATTTTTTTGTGGCCGGTCAACCTGATCAATGTAGACGTATATTACTGCTGGCTTCGACGTCCTGGTAATATAAATATTGGAAGCGCGATAGGTCAAAATGCCGTGGCAGCATCTAACGTTGCGAGACTTGTCTCCCACCTTTTGAAAACAGATAATTTCCCTCATTCATCATTTGCAGCGAGCAAGTTTTCCTGAATAGAGTAATTGCGAAACCAGCCCAACTCCTTCAGTGTGGTCCAGAGGCTTTTTCGGCGAAAAGCAGCCAAGATGAATAACCAACGCACCGTACCGGCGTGGGTGGCTCAAACTTGAAGCTAACCGAACACAACCAAACTCAAGAAAAGCAGCTATCGAACCTTCCCATTCACTTGACTGCAACATTGATGTTCCCTCCAGTATCAGTTACCAAGCAGTCGTCACTTTGAATCTGATTCGAGACAGACAAGAAATCAAAAAGTTTTTCCGTGATTCCTCCCCATCCAAGAAATCGAAAGCACGCGACCGTGTGCTGTGGAGTAAACGGGCTTTCAAACACGTAATAGAAGAAAACAATCTACTGAGGCTTCACCACACTAATGATCACTCAGGCAAACTTAAGAAATATTCGGACCTTCGTCAAATTACATTGTTCGCCACCGCGCCGACAACACGTCTCCGCGAAAGCCACCAGAGACGCGAAGGGGCGCGGAGCGACCTGGACCGGCTGGTTCCCGGTTTTCCCGCTTGGCGGCGTCCGTTTTGCTGGAGTCGCGAGACCGGTGGCCTCGCTGCATTTTCATAGGAGTTAAGCCTTTTTCTTATTTTACTTTTCCTCAGGTAAGTTTGATCTTTGCAAATTTTATAGAAAAAAATGCACCACCTGTGGGCAACGCTGCACAAACTCGTAGCGCGATAGGTTAAGAAACCGATTTTTGCGGTCGATTTAAAGAGCCTGGCCGCTTTTTGAGACACCTGGTATAGTTCTAACGATGACAGGAGGGTCACATCAGAGTATTGGCTGATGCCCCTTCATTCGAGGATAGAGTGGAAAATGCGACTGTTTTTCAGTAGAACGCGAGAGGGCTTCGTACTCGAGTTTCAGCAATCTTCATCCTTCACAACAAGGGTGCAAAGGAAGGAGAAACGAAAAATAATGAGTTGTTAATCTGCGCTTTCACATGTACGTCATATTCTTAGTTCTGTCTACCATATCGTCTCATAGTTTATATGTTCAGTATAACTCTGCAGCACAGTATGCCTCATAATGTGAAACCAACTAGCCTAATTCAAGCATCGTTACAATACGTTGTTCGATTAACGAGATTCGAATTTCATGTTGCAAGCGGGGGATACCCATGCTTTTCAGCTATATATTGTAGTTAAATATTTTCCACAGTTAAGACCTTCATAGATTGCAACGGCTGAGTGTATGGCGTCGTAAAAAAACCAGCATAAAATGGAATAAACATTCTAGTTGCATTTGTTCTGTCGTGCACGGACTCCCCAAAAAATAGCTTCGTTTTTGTTCCCAAAAATGGTACAATGTTTTTTTTCTTTATTTACCATAAAACACGGGACACAATAGTGTCCGGAATTGCACCTACGCAGGCTGCCACAGCTTAAAGGGATACTGAACCAAGAAATTTAGTGCCCATAATAAGTGTCACACGTTCTTTCCACGAGCCAGCAGCCGCCGGTGTGCGCGAGCACACGCAACAAAAATGACGTCACAGTCCTCCATTCGCGGTTGAGAGGACAGTGAAATGCATGGGCTTCGGGACAAAGGAGAATAAAGACAGGCTTTTCATCTCTACAAGTGAAAGCTACGTGCTTGTGAGACCAATTAATCGCTTACCTTTTACACCGGACACCACTGTGTGGATGAGGAACTTGTCTTTATTCTCCTTTGGCCCGAAGCCCGTACATTTCACTGTCATCTTAACCGCGAATGGAGGTCTTTGACGTCATTTTTGTTGCGTGTGCTCGCGCACACCGGCGGCTGCAGGCTCTTGGAAAGAACGTGCGCCAATTATTATGGACACTAAATTCCTTGGTTCAGTATCCCTTTAATGACGAGAAAACCCACAGCCCAGCGCAGTCA
Source organism: Ixodes scapularis (assembly GCF_016920785.2). Lineage (NCBI taxonomy): Eukaryota > Metazoa > Arthropoda > Arachnida > Ixodida > Ixodidae > Ixodes > Ixodes scapularis. The sequence goes on along the minus strand of NW_024609839.1, from coordinate 78,116,237 downwards.
ACACTGACCTAAACTCTCAAAACCAGGGACGCGCACCGTAAATCGCTTCCTTTGAGGCTGCCGCTGGAGAGGTCAATAGCTCTGTTATGGTGGGCTAGAAGGGGAGGTGAGACCAGACCACGACCTACTGTAGGTCATGGGTGTGACAATCGCTTGCTTCGTATAGCGGCAGAAAATGGTAAGAATGTTCAGCACGCAGCAATAGCATCGAAATGCCCTAGGCAGTGCCACAACGGCACTTCGCTGCACTGTGAACACTAAAGAAGAAAATGCCTTCACCGTTGATCACAACCGTGAAGTGCTGCACAATGAATATTTCCTCGTTAGCCATAACAAATATCAAGCATGGCACATTGAGCTCGATGCAATCAAAACAGGTTGTAGTGAAGCTGTGCTGGGCTTGTAAAGCCCTCCATGTACTTTTTCTTTCAATTTCTATTCCCTGCAATGCAGGGTGGCGCCGCTATCCATCTATCGACGGCTCTCCGCCCCCACCACAACCCACAACAGCTCCGCACACTGAATCACGGAGCCACTTTCCCAAGCGCGGTCAAGATCTCCCCCTTCTGGCCGACCGTAGCTTTGTCTCTGTTCAGCACTTGGCATTAAATGGAAACGACACCAACAATGACGTTTCTGCACCTCTTTATTATTGGAGAGCAAAAAAGTCGCAGAACGACAGCAATATGTAAAGTAAAGCCGATCGTGCTAACTGACATCAGCAAATGTATGCACGACAAATTTGCAAGTTCCGTACAGATTGCATCCTCAACAAACAAGATGAGTAAATGGCTAAAAAAGAGCAAACGAGATGAGTAAAGCCAGGCAGTGACCAGTGTCAAAAATGCAACAAACAAAGATTCAGACTAACAAAATTAAATAGGACACATAAAAAAAATGAGATGAGATCGCTAGTTCTCCTTGAATATCCAGTCGTCCAGGCACTGCATCCACGGGACCACTTCAGCCTTTTCGAACCACAGCTCGATTTCTCGCTTGGAACTCGGAAGAGAGTCACTGCCGTGGACCACGTTTCTGGAATGTCGAAAATGTAACAAGTTTTTGTGCTCATGTTGCTCGTGAAGATATAAACGGCGACTGAAATAACCAGGCTCAAAATAAAATGGGCAGTAAAAATTGCCACCTGCACGTAGCAATTTATATTTTTTATCACAACAATATTTCGCAGGTCGGTTGTTTTTGTTTGTTTTTTTTTTTTCTTGTATAATTACAAAGCGTAACTGCCTTTCTGTAAACAAAAATAGGGCCAAAAAGCTTGCCAGGGTCACCGGCAAACGGCGGCGCAGGCGACTAAGAGTCGCCTGGAAACATGTACTGGAATCAAACTTTTGCTAAGAACGGTTGAGGGCTTCACGTATGCCGACAGAGAACCACTTCATTTTTTGCAGGAATTCGGAAAGGACAATTTGCTTTTAGCGTGTTGGTTCATCTGACAATTGTTACATAGAGTATTTCTTTATTTCTTAATCTACACAGATACCTGCTGCGCCGTTAGGCGTTATGCAGGGGCATAGCCTCCTCTATGGAGGCTATGGCAGGGGGGTACATGAAAAACACACACTCAAAGAACCCTTCAAAAGTACAAGCAGCAATCAATAAGTAAAGCTTTTTCACACTAGAATACTTCTCTGCACTCCATCATAAAGAAAACATCATTATCGATAACAGATATCAGTTCTTCCGGAACCGCATTCCACTCCCGGGCAGTCTGAACAAAAAGTGAATAAGGAGAACAGTCACTACGATAACGATACTCCACCGCTGTCTTAGAATGACTCCGCCTTGAGGATACATCATGTGGTTCCTGGACTTGAAGGCCTTTTTCAATACCTGACTCCCCATGACATATATTATAAAAAGTTTTTAACTGCGAAAATCTTCTCCGAAGTTTTACAAGGTCCTAACCCAGACTGGCCTTCATTTCTGTGCAACTTGAATATGGGCTATAATCACCTGTGACAAACCTTAATGCCTGATTTTGAATTCGCTCACTTATTTGCAAGGTAACACTGAGGCAGATCCCTGAGATAACACAGGCATACTCTAAAATTGGTCTGATTAAAGAGAAATATGATGTTTGTCTCACACTACGAGGTGTATTATTAAAATTCCTCCGAATAATATATAACCTCTTATACTTGCCTTCGCTACAGTATTATCTACATGGTCATTCCATTTTAAATTATTTGAAAAATACACTCCCAAATACTTATGTTCATCTACCCATTCAACTTCACAATTCTTTTATTTATATGTAGACGGGCTAACAATAAATTGTGTACAATAGATGTATTTTCACTTTTTTATATTCAATCCCATTTCCAAACCATCACACAAACGCTCTAACATTCCCAAATCTCTTCGCATTGTACAGACGTCTGCCTCATTTTCAACAACTCCGTATACTACATAATCATCTGCAAATAATTTAATATATGACTGCGTGCTTTCACAAATATTGGTAATAAATATAAGAAAAAACAGGGGTCCTAGTATGCTTCTCTCAACCTAATATAAATCCAAGAAGAGGACAAAGTGTCTCAATGCATTCCTAAGGACTGCCAGAGTTTATAACAAAACTACAGGCTATGCCTTAACCTCAGATTTCACAATTTTTATGTTCTGGTTAATTTGGCAAATGTTCTCTCCACAAGTTTGAGTTTCAGGAGTTTTTATTGAGCGAGCCAATCAAATAGAGCAATGTCAAAAACACTGTAGCACAAGAATTCAAGTCTCCAATAGATGAGAGACACGACCACACAAACAGGATTATTCTGAGTCGAGCAAAAACTGATCAAATTGCAAGATTCCAAATGTCTATCCTTGTTCGGCTTTGAACCTGGCGAGCTGACTGGTTCGACAAACCGAACACTCGAATTTGTGGAGCTTGAACAAACATGAAACATTGCAATTCACTGCACCAACGGGTTCGGCAAACTTTCAACGACCAGAAATTTAAAGGTTGAAAGACCACTGGAAAAGTTTAATCTAGCCAAAAGGTTCCGGTAAAAAGAGCTGAAAACCCACACTATACATGAACTGCCCATCCACTTGGTGCCAAAAGGACTCCTGGTGCTACGGTAATTTCCGTTTTCCACCTAAAGCAGATTTTGGGCACCTGTAGCGCTCAGTGTGAACGTCTTCCCAAAGCATAGTGCAACATGATACTACTGACCTGCCCGTCACAATGCCGTAGTCGCCACGAATCGTGCCCGGGCTGGACTTGAGGGGGTCGGTTGCACCAATGATGTCCCTTGCCCTTTTTACGACCTCCTTGCCTTCCCACACCTTCGCACAAAAAGAGTCGCAAGAACGTCGGGGAGTTCACAAAACATGTCGTCAACCACACAAAACAGTCCGGCCAACTGCAGGGGGAGGTCCCCACAGACCACTGAGGACATTTTTTTTTTATCTAAAAAGAGAATCCACGCTTTAGATCCCCCCAAATGCGGTTCACAAACCCACAGGGGTCCGCACTGATTTAGGGATCGCTCCACCTCTCCACAAGAGGGTTTAAAATCGTCAGACCAAACGTCCTCGCAGCTGTAATAGTGGCCTTAGGAGTAACAATGTGCTCTTGCTGGCTTCTAGTTGAGAGTGCATCTGGAGAAAATGCTCAAATAAGGTGTAGCCATTTTCGCTTCCCACCGCGGGACTGCTTTGTCGGGGCTCGTCCGTAGGAGGCCGAAGGCATTAAATGCGATTTATATTCAGTCGGACTAACGACTTACGACTTTCTTAAATTTACGGCGACGTCAGCAGGGATGGAACTGGGCAAAGCAGATTTGGAGCAATCTTGGGAGCAGAAAAATACTAGAGTTTGGAGGAGGCTGGAAGCAGCAAAAATTAGGTCTTGGAGCAAGTTGGGAGCAGCATACCAGTTTTAAGAATTAAAATAGAAGCTAAGTGTCACCTGGTTTTCAAAACTCAAGGAGATAGGGCATGTAGATAACTCAATATGAACTTAACAGTAGGTTCAATTAATGTTTTATTTGAAACATTTTTTTACGAAATTACAAGAAAATTAGACTCCAGAAAAGCACACAGTAACAACAGCAGACGTAGTCAATGCTACAAGTGCCAGCCCGTGGTCTTGAACAGTGCTTGCACTGCACGAGCGTGCGCTCTTGGCAGGGACGCTGAAATTCCAGAGCTCTCATTTGCAGCATTCTTAGATGAAGCAGGGCAACAGCGAATGGCTTCAAAGAGGTCTAGTAGCAGAAGCATCGCAGTGAGAATGCTGTAACTTCTGTTTTAAGCTGACATGAAGTACAACCATGGCAGCAACCTTCAGATACAGCGCTTCGGATTCGTATCCACCAACGTTCCCTTTGGGCCGGAATGTCCGATGTCAGTGTTGCCAACAAAAACTGCGAGGCGGCTAATTTCGACGAGGCTCGTTTATAATTTCAGTTTTGGCGCACCTTGGCGCAATTTTGTTCTTATTTATACTATTGTATCAGTGTGGTGCATGAAAAGTGAATAGGCGCACAATGGCGTAATTGGAGCAGCAGTTCCATCCCTGCATCAGTTTTCTGATGCATGCAACACATTGTTGTCGTAAGCGCATTCCATAAGGGCCTGCAAATGAGCCCTCAAGCCACGGTCACACTGCCAATACATCATACAAAGGACAGTCTGGGGGCATGTTCAAACCGTACGCATGTGCAAACATGCTTCAAACATGCAAGAGATGCGTTTGAGGATCACTTTATCGTCACATCTACAGCAAACACCGTGTCTCTCTGTACGACGTATGGGCAGCATGACTGCTGCTCAAAGATAAATGTGGTGGCACAAAGTTTAGGAAGGTCTGCCCTAGGGTTGTCCCACACTGAAACTAATCTCAATCGGCATCTGTTGCAGTCCTGCAGCCAGTTGTTCTCCGTTCTGCTGGGCATGGCGGGGGTTGAATCGAACCGAGACGAGGCAGGCAGAAAGCAGCGATGGATCGCGACTCACCATGATGACGATGGGTCCCATTTGCATATACTTTATGAGAGCGTGAAAAAATGGTCGGTCCGAGAGTTCCTCATAATGTTTCTTCAGTATCTCTTCAGTTGCCTGCAAAAAAGAAAATGAAAAAAAAAAAAAATAAAAAAAAAAAAGAATGTAAATATGCTTTCTCCATTACATTGGTTCCACACAAGCATTGATTTTCCATGCAACATGGAGGCAATATCCAAATACTATGAACTCGATTTTGTGGCACCCATGCGCGAAATTAGCCTTCTCTACTTACCGATGGTGAAGGCAAACAAGTTTCGACATACTTTTGCCTCCTTCTTTAATTTCTTAGTATTCTTTTTGCATACCAAAAGGTTTAGATTTTTGGAAGAGACATGAACTGCAGTCATTGACAGCATGAGAACAGCAAGGGCGCTCGTTGCCTTCCTTTGTGCTTTGGCTGCATATGCACGCTCGAGACTAGCAAGACACCAAAGCATTACCGAAGGGAGAAAGCTTGCGCTGGGGGCGTGACAACCGAAAGATCTCCCTGCCGTTCTAGCCCCTTCAGTGATGACGCCATGGCTTTTCATAACCGCGCAACCAAGCTGAGCTTCTTTAGTTCAATTTCACCGTGTGAATTTTCAACACCGTGCGCTTCGGAGAGATAATCAGCGCGCGGACTCACCTGTAGAAACTTCATCGCCACGAGTTTGAAGCCGTTCTTCTCGAAGCGGCTGACCACTTTACCGATGAGTCCACGCTGGACGCCGTCGGGCTTGACGATCACAAAGGTGCGTTCGCGCCGTTCTTGGACGGCGGCCGCGAGCGACGCGTACATGGCCATGAGGATCCCAACAACCATCGGGGGCTCGCGTGCAACGGTGCTTTTATACTCACCCGTGGACTATTTTTATACACGGTAATCAGTGTGGGCCAACAGCCCCCGAGACCGCAAATAACCGCAAGCAAAAGCCGCCGGCTGAGCGTTCGATTGTTTCGGAAGTTGACGGAGGCGAAAGAGTTGGTGCGAGTGTCTCGGAGTGACGCTACCGACCTTTGCCGGCGTTGAAACCTCTCGGTGTATGTGACGTTGATCAGATTTTCGTCTCAAAAGAGTTACATATTTCTGGGAGTGTTTCTCTTCACGGATCTTCTACGCGAAATAGAACAAAGGGCGCTTTTCTTACGTAAATAATTAGTGATGGGCCGAACTCGGGCAAAGCCGAATTTTCGCCGAACTGTCGAAAGAATCGGCAAAGATTCGGCCACTGGATTCGGCGAAAATACATTGTTACCAGACCTAAAGTGTTTTTTTTAATGCATATTGACGCAGTTATTACTAAATAATCAGATAAAATTAGCGCAAACGACAAGAGAAGAGAAAGGTAAGACATTTCTCTTCTCTTGTCGTTTGCCTTTCTCTTCTCTTGTCGTTTGCGCTAATTTTATCTGATAATGTCTAACCAACTAGCCCAACAGATGATATTATTACTAAATAAGGCTATATTTTACAAGATTATAGTATCTGTCACATTTTTGTATGTTTACTGGTAATTTTAGGATACTTTGTGCAGAAGATGTGTGATAACTGGGTTGGGCAGTAGGGGGCGCAGTGAGCGCATTCACGATACGTGAGTTTCGGTTTTGAGGCCTTATCAGCGCAAACGTGCAAGTGCTTGTTATTGAAGAAAAAGAAAAGAAGAAGAAAAAGAAAAGGAAGAGAAAAAAAAAAAAAAACAAGGCCGTAACACTGTGTTCTATATTTCCTCTGCGAGCCACCGTTTCGTGCGGGAAAATGAATGCAACGGCTGTTGAGCCTGAGATAACAATAATATTGTGAATATGCATGTTCTTCGATTTGAGTCACTTGACGCCAGCTTTGCATGAAAGTGTGGATCCCATATTCGCAACGTCTCGTTTTTAACCTTTAAAATGCCGGTTTCCGGTATTAGGACACAATAGATGATAGTTTTCTGTTTCGTTTTATGCGGAAAGATGAAAACCGCGAAATAACGCTAATTGAAAGCAATATTATTTTGATCTGTTACAAACTACTTGTGAGCCGAACACAGGATTGCTAGAATGGCGAGGAATGCTTTAAAGTACTTTTCAGTCCATTTTGCAACTACCTCGCCGCATCACTGGAAAGATGAAATGAAAATCATGTTATCCGGAATGTACCGCATAATTTGTCACTTGCGCAGTGGACTGCGGCATTTTTGCGTCCATTTCTGGTCGATCTTTTTGTTGTTTCCCTGATACGTAAGAACGCAACTTTATTAGAGTATATATACACAGCCCGCGTGGCTGGCGGGGATTACATTGTGGAGAGTCGCTCCAACGCTCGGCGGGGACGCGCGCGGTATCGCAGAACGCAGGGTCCGCACCGCAGGCGCGCGAGGCACGCGCAAACGAAACCTGACACGCGCCCGGTTCGGTGCTCTCCGGACGTGTGGCTCCATCTGGTGCAACCTGGGGGAACCCCAATACACGCGACTCCTCGGCGAGGTCAGGGCGCGAGGACTTGAATAAACGACAAGACGTCGTCCTGTCTATTTTCTGTCCCTTCTACGTTTTGATGTTTCTTCTCTACCCCAGTCTCAGGTTAATTCAACATGGTTAATATCAGCGGCATATGTTGTGCTTTGCAGCCGACCCGGCGTCGTCACGAGTCTCTTGTGGATCAAGGTCCGCGCCACCAGAATCCGGAGCACTGGACCTTGAGGCGAGTCCCTTGCGACTTTTCAAGTCGCGCAGGTGCGAACCTGCTCTTCAATTCCCTTGTCGCCTGGCCACCAGGCGTAGCCTCTGGCGAGCCCCTTCATGCGCACCATTCCGGGATGTGCAGAAGGAGAATTTTAAGGATCTCGGGGCGGAGGCTAGGTGACACAACCACGCGGCTGCCCCAAAGAATGCAGTCGCGGTATGCGGAGAGTTCGTCGCGGCGCACATAGTACGGTTGAAGCTCTTCTCATGGCTTCTCGTCAGGCCATCCATGCTTGATCCATCGGAGGACGCGGGACAGCTTCGGATCCTGTTTCGTTAGTCGAGCAATTCGCTCTGCGTCGACTGGCACCTCCGTAGCAGCCTCGAGCAGGAGAACGTCCACCAGGGGTGGGGGCTGAAAGTTCATTGTCGACAAAGGCAACCGACTGAAGGAGTCGGCATTGCCCATCTGTCGACCTGGACCACAGATGAACACAAATGTACAAATGATTACACTGATTTATATAGCCTAATATTCCAGACCCTTTCAAATAAATCTTGAAGGAAAAAAAACACGAAGGGGGTAAATTAGGCGGTGCATTTGTTTGTAAATGTTAAAACTGCCAACTTAATTAAAAGTTACATACAAAGACGACACTTTTTTCTGACCAAAAACGAGTTTTTTTTTTTTTTTTCCTGCCTTTGAAAAAAAAAAATTTATTCTTCTCAGCTACGTCTTATCAAAAAAAAAAAAAAAAAAAAAAAAAAAAAAAACACAACCGGGAAGGAAGAAAAGCTAAAATCAGTCTTATCTCAAGCTCTAGTCCTGCTCCGTCAAATTCCAAAAGTGTAAAAGAAAAAGTTAAAGCACGGCGTTGTTTTTTTTTTTTTTTTTTTTTTTTAAGCGCTTGCTGTTTATAAATGCGTCTGCCATAGTGTGTTAAAGCACGGCGTTGTTTTTTAAGCGCTTCTTGTTTATAAATGCGTCTGCCAAAAAATGAGCCAAACAGGGATAGTGTTCTTCTTTCTCTTGTGATCTCTTGGCAAATTGGTGTGCGATGCCCATCTCTCGTACCTTAAATTAATAATAATAACATATACTAAGAACTTACGTTCACCAGACTCCGCAGTAGCAAAGTGAAGAACTTCCGAACCGAAACCACACCTGTGATCTGTTGCGAACAGCACCAGAGAAACATTTGGCGTCTTATTAGAATTGCCGCACCATCTGGCAGACCAGGGGTGCTATGTTGCGCTTTTTGGACTCCCAGGAGACTTGGTAGAAGGAAGTGACGTCAACGACTAGAGCAAACGCAGATTGGATGTTGACAGAAGAAAACAAAATCAACATCCAATCTGCGTTTGCTGTGTCGCTGACGTCACTTCCTTCTCCCTAGTCTCCTGGGAGTCCAAAAAGCGCAACATAGCACCCCAGTACCTTCCAGGCATGATTGACACTTCGTCCGCGACCAGACGCGCCACCGCGACTTTCTTCACACAAACCAGAACTAGCCGACCGACACTGCCGGGCCGACTCTGCCCGTCACCGCGGTGACGGCGGTGACGCCGAACTCGCCGGAGTTCTGCTGGTTGTATACGCGTATACAACCAGCAGAATTCCGGCGAGTTCGGCGCATCCGAAACCGACCTCCCTTTACGGTAGGGAAAGGCGACAAAACGCCACGTTTCGCGGCGTTTGTAGGGGTGGTTCCATAATCACATGGACGACGGTGCTGGCCTCTACGGCATTTCTTTGAACGCTGGGAGCTGCGTTCGCCTGGCTTGGCAGGTTCGACTCTCTCGTGGACATTAATTACCGGGTATAAAAATAGACCACGGGGGAGTATAAAAGCATCGTTGCACGCGAGCCCCCGATGGTGGTTGGGATCCTCATGGCCATGTACGCGTCGCCGTCGGCCGCCGTCCAAGAACGGCGCGAACGCACCTTTATGATCGTCAAACCCGACGGCGTCCAGCGTGGACTCATCGGTAAAGTGGTTAGCCGCTTGGAGAAGACCGGCTTCAAACTCGTGGCGATGAAGTTTCTGCAGGTGGGTCCGCGCGCTGATTTTGTCTCCGAAGCGCACGGTGTTGAAAATTGTGTCTGGGCGCCTGCCTCTCCCTGAATACCTGCACAACGAGCTGCACTGTGTAAAATAGTAGCCCCCTCCCCACCCTCCCCTGGCAGATGCCGAGCGCTCCGCGCTAGGGGTCGTTGAGCGGCTGGCCTCCGTGAGCGATCGGTCACGTGATCCCCCACGTAGTACGAGAACGTTCTGAGAACATTCCGGGGATGTACAAAGGAACATACGCAACATTCTTGTAATGTTGGAAATTTACGTGAGAACATTCTATCTACGTTGTCAGAATGTGGCACAGGCACTTATCGCTACATTCGGGGATTGTTTTCTATGGGACATTCTCAAGGCCTGTCCAAACTAGGGAGCCTTGTGCTGCGCAGCACACGTGAGGGCTCCCTAGTCCAAACAGGCTACTACAAAAATCGTCAGGTCACACGACTGCTGCAAAAATCGTAAAAATTGAAGCGTCCGGGACTGGTCGGTCTTATTGGACAGCGGCCAAGCCCAATTCACGACTTTCCTCCTCGCCTCCTCCACTGTTCTTTGACGTCGGTGCTCGTCAGACCTGACGTCACACGCCACCTGCCAATGGTGTGCCTGCTGCCTGTTTCTCTGATCTCCCGCGGCTCACGAAGTTGCCGACCTCGCTTCCGCCGTCGCCCAAGGCCAAAGAGGTCCTGCTTCGGGTGGATTTGTGAGATTCCTGCGTCGAAGCGCGCGTCTCGGCTCAGCTGTCTTTGCCAAACACACGTTGATAGATCCGAGAAAAAAAAAAAAATTAAGTGCAGTGTGCAACAGTGAGACTTTTAGTTGTATGCATAAACACTGAGAACTTAAAGTGATACTACAACGAAATTTCGGCGCTCATTTTTTGGTCTATATATGTTCAAAGGAGCAGTATCACATCGAACATACCAATATCTTGTTGAAAAAGTCTCGAAAAGGAATTTTAAAGCAAATTAAACGATTAGCAAAGAGCACCTGGTGGATGTCGCTAACGCCTCGTAACTTCTGTAACTTTCTTGAAATGTTGCAATTTTATGCAGGGACATCCTTTCAATCTCCTTGGAACGTGGCGTGGACTATTTACTAAAAATCCAGGATTACGGCTTGTTTAGGCTGCAACCCCAATAAGCCGCACTACATATATGGATGTGATAAAGCTCCTCACAGGGCGATATTTTTTAATCGAAACAGATTTTTAGAAGGTGCAAACACAAGCTAGCCGCTTTCCCAGGGCATCGGCCTGATCACAAGCTAGCGTCAGTTTACTCCTACCTGTCACTCGTCAACTTGTTTCTTTCAAAATGTGCTGTGTACATAACCGATTACTCACTCTGAGCATAAGAAGAGATACACATGGCATCCCATATTTAACTGGGAAATACCGTTTTCAAAGTTTTAAACCCCAGATACTAAAAATCTGGTCCATTCAAAACTGCCCCTCTAGATACGCAGTGAGCGCCAAGTTCATTATCAAGTTTTAAAAACCACTGCTTTTCTCCTACACCCAATATCACATTCCTCGGTAGACTCGTATAAGATAAAACTGATCCCTTATGCTAAGTTCCCAGAAACTCCACTTAATTTTCATATTTTGGATGGTATTTCGAACCAAAGGTTGCGCGAGTGCTCCATAAAGTTGGCTTCACCTGCAAATTATTCTAGGAATGTTCACAAACGAATGTTTCAAAAATGTTGCTTATATGAATGTTCGAAAGCGAACATTCCGAGAACATTGCATACGAATGTTCGCCAACGAACGTTCCCATAGGATGCTCAGCAGCTTACCTTGAGTGGTAGGGAATGTTTGCATACGAATGCTCCTAGAATGTACCGAATGGTGTTTTAACGTTCCTTCAACACTCAGAACACCCAGGGAATGTTCGCACGACATTGGGTGCTACTTGGGCCACCCCAGTGGCACACGCTGCGGAGCAAATCGAGCGTAATGCTCCCAACGCCACCGCTTTCAGAGCGTCTGCTATCTTGCCGAAAGCATAAAATTCTGATCATAACTTCATACTTTGACCAAAAAAATTATTGTTTACTACTTAATTAGCGGTGAACGCCGACGTTAAGACTAAATTTAGTTTTCCTTACACTTATATAAACCCGGTGAAGACAACTAGAAGTACTTGTACGAGCCGTAGGATGCAATTAAGCAATACTAAACATGCATGCCATAAAGCGATCGTCATCTCCGAAGGCAATTTCCATCGGCGGAGTATTTGGCGTATTGTCTTCTAATTATTCCAATTATATTACAGAGACCAAACAACGAACAAACGACAAACCTAGCTCTTAATCCGAATAGGTGCGCACAACGTCTTCGACGTAACACGATATCTTGGGCCTCTTCGCTGGCAAGGCGAACAACTTGGCAAACACCTCGCCGAGAACGGCTGCCTCGTCGTCACTCGAGCTGGAGCTAAACTGGTATCTTCGTCGCTGTCGCTGATTTCGCTGTCACTGCGTTTTAATAGATCTCCTGAAATTAATTGCAACGATGTCGTCGCCGCAGCATGCTCGGGCAAGTCGGTCATGACGAGAGGAATGAAAGCAAGCACAGCAAGAGAGCCCACGCAGCAATCGAAACAAAAAAAGCCGCGAAACTCCTTCACTCTCCCGCGGAAACATTGATAACGAAACTGAAATGTTGCGAGTGACTACAGATCGCACTCCCCTGAAAAAGGCTGCGCGGAGAGCTACTCCAGACCGCTCGACGCGCTCCGCCACTTTCCCACGGATCGGTTGGATACAGACAAGCGGCACACGAAGAGATTGCTCAAATCTCGCGAGGGAAACAAGGATCCGCCTCCAGGCACCAAAGCATTACCTCGAGACACCAAAGCATTACCTTTGGTAATGCTGTGGTGTCTCGCGAGTCTCGAGTGTGCACATGCAGCCAAAGCACGAAGGAAGGCAACGAGCGCATGCTGAAGGGTAGGCATTGAAAAGAGACACCCTTGCTGTTCTCATCCTGTCAATGAGACTGCAGTCAATGAGTCCGAAAATCCAAACCTTTTGGTATGCAGAAAGAATAATAAGAAATAAAAGAAGCAGACAAAAGTATATCAAAACTTGTTTGTCTTTACCATCCCGTAAATAGAGAAGGATAATTTCACGCACGAGTGCCACAAAATCAAGTTCATACTATCTCAATATTGCCTCCATGTTGCATGGAAAATACATGCTGGTGTGGAACCAATGCAATGGAGAGTGTATAATTACGTTTCTGTGTGTTTCTTTCCTTTCTTACAGGCAGCTGAAGAGACACTGAAGAAACATTATGAGGAGCGCTCGGACCAACCATTCTTTCAGGCTCTCATAAAGTATATGCAAATGGGACCCATCGTCATCATGGTGAGTCGCAATCCATCGCTGCTTTCTGTAGGCCTCCTCTCGGTTCGATTTAAGCGTGCCCCGTTCCACTCCTGCCATGCCCAGCACAACGGAGAATGACTGGCTGCAGGACCGTAACAGATGCCAAACGAGATTATTTTCAGCATGGGACAAGCCCAGGGCAGAACTTCCTAAACTTTGTGCCGCCACAGCTATCTTTCAGCAGCAGTCACGCTGCCCATACGTCATACAGAAAGACACGGTGTTTGCTGTAGATGTGACAACGAACAGATCTGCAAACGCGTCTCACGCATGTTTGCACATGTGTACGGCTTGAGCATGCCTGCAGACTGTCCTTTGAATGATGTATTGGCAGTGTGACCGTGGCTTGAGTGGTCATTTGCAGACCATCATTGAATGTGCTGACGACAACAAGGTGCTGCATGTATACGACAACAAGGTGCTGCATGTATCGGGGAACTGATGTCGCCGTAAATTGAAGGATGCCTGAAGTCGTTAGTCCGACTGAATATAGCCTTCAGCCTCCTGCGGACGAGCCCCGACAAAGCAGTCTCGCAGTGGGAAGCAAAAATGGCAACACCTTATTTGAGCGTTTTCTCCAAATGCACTCGGAACTAGAAACCAACAAGAGCACATTGAGACTCCTGAGGCCACTATTACAGCTGTGACGACGTTTAGTCCGACGATTTTAAACCCTCTTGTGGAGAGGTGAAGCGATCCCTAAATCAGTGCGGACCCCTGTGGGTTCGTGGACCACATTTGGGGGACCGCTGCAATAGAGAAATCTAAAGCGTGGATTCTCCTTTTAGATCCATAAAAAGCCCTGAATGGTCCATGGGGACCTCTCCCTGCAGTTGGCGGGAGTTTTGTGTGGTTGGCGACACGTTTTGTGAGCTCTCAGACATTCTCGCGACTCTTTTTGCGCGAAGGTGTGGGAAGGCAAGGAGGTCATAAAGAGGACAAGGGACATGATTGGTGCAACCGACCCCCTCAAGTCCAAGCCGGGCACGATCCGTGGCGACTATGACGGCATTATGCCGGGCAGGTCAGTAGCAGTATCGTGTTGGACCATGCTTTGGAAAGACGTTCGCACAGAGCGCTACAGTTACCCTAAATCTACTTTAGGACGAAAACGGAAATTACCGTAGCACCAGACGTCCTATCGACATCACGCTCTAAACGTGGACGGCACCAAAACGGATGGCAATTCATATATAGTGTGGTTTTTCAGCTCTTTTTACCAGAATCTTGTTTCCAGATTAAACTTCATCCAGTGGTTTTTCAATCTTTAAATTTCTGGTCATTCGAAGGTTGTCAATGTCGACGTCAGGAACTAAGAGTCCCTGAGAAAACTTAGCAAAATTGTAGAATTGCCGATTGCGGCTACTGTGATAAGACAGAACCAGAATCCTGTACTCCTGATAAGATTGCTTGATTATCATGTCTGCCACAGGGCTTCGTTCCGTGGCTGCAGAGTGCCGTGACACTTGCGCCGCTCGCCTCAACCTTCAACGCCTCTCACTAGAGTGCTCAGAATTATTACGGGTCGGCCTTCTTTGTCCTAATTGTAAGTTAATCTCTAATTAAAAAAAAAAAAGAGAGAAGAAAGCAGTAGTCTATATATATATTTGAATAAATATGACAGTTACGGTAGTTCCCGTGCAGATGTCGATCGAAAGTGCAGCGAACTTTGATGTAACTGTGGTTCCTACGCCGCTAAAAAAACAGTATCGCGTTTAAAGTACACATGTAGCCTTTTACACTATTTTTGGGTGGTTGTTTTTGTCAGTTTATAATATTAGTCTTGAGTTTGGTAGGTTCATTAAACTTATGAGACGCGTTTTTATTGGTAGACGTGTTAGCAGATATGCTGGTTCTTGCTGGCATTAAAAAAAAAAATCATATTTACAGGCTAGAAACTGTCAAGTGTGAAATGAAGAAGGGAGAGAGGATTTATCCCAATGCGTTATGATTCACTTTTCAACCATTTTTTAATGCCCATTGTAAATGAAACCTTCTCTGACTTTAGCAAGTGTGTTCCTTTTATGGTTTATTTATGCAAAAGGTCAAATGCCGCTTCCATCACTGTATCTGGGATCTGCCTCGATGTTACCTTGCAAATAAGTTAGAGCGAAGCCAAAATCGGGCATTAAGGTTTGTCACAGGTGATTATAGCCCATACTCAAGTTGCACAGAAATGAAGACCAGATTGGGTTGGGACCTTCTTAAATTTCGGAGAAGGTGTTTTGCGGTTAAAATATTATCATAATACATGTCGTGGGGAGACAGGTGTTGAAAACGGTCTTTCCATTCTGGAACCGCATCATGTATCCTCAAGGCGGAATCATTCGAAGAGCGCGGTGGAGTATCACTATCGTAGCGACTGTTTTTCTTATTCACTTTTTGTACAAACCGCCCGGGAGTGGAATGCGCTTCCGGAAGAACTGATTTCCGTTATTGATAATGATGTTTTCTTTTTGATGGACTGCAGAGAAGTATTCTAGAGTGAAAAAGGTCTTGATTGTTGCATGTACTTTTGAAGGGTTCTTTGAGCGTGTGTTTTTATGAACCCCCCTACACAATGCCTAACAGCGCAGCAGGTATCTGTGTAGATCAATAAATAAATTATTACTCTATGTAACAAATGTCAGACTAACCAGTAACATGCTAAAAACAACTTGTTCTTTCCAAGTTCCTGCAAAAAATGAAGTGATTCCCTGTCAGCATACCTGAAGCCCTCAACCGCTCTTGAAAAATGGTTGATTCCAGTGTACCTTTTCAACAGTTCCCTGGAGCAAAAAAAAAATAAATAAATAATGTGCAATAATTAGGTTCTGGCCCCTAAAAATCAGCGCCTGCACGTAGCAATTTAAATATTTCGTCAAAGCTGCATTTCAGTTTTTTTTTTGTTTTTTTTTTTTCTTGTAAAATTGCCAAGCGTAGTTTCATTTCTTTAAAAAAAAAATAGGACCAAAATACTTGCCAGGGTCAACGGCGGACTGCGACGTAGACAACGAAGTCGAGTGGCGAGGTGCGCTTGATGCACGCAGCGAAAGAAAGCAGACGACACGCAGACGAAATCCCTCGCCAGCAAAAATGCTGACATTATGCAACCACTTTTTTTTTTAACTTTAAATTCTGATTTTATTGTCCGTATTTACTTTGAAACCAAAGGCACACTACAAGAAGACAGTCATCGCGAGGTAGCGCCATCTATCAATATGCGCGCCAAACGCGCCCCACCACTCGACTCAGTCGCCGTTGACTATGGCAAGCTTTGTGGCCCTATTTTTTACAGAAAAGGACTTATGCTTCATAATTATACAAGAAAAAACCGACCTGCGAGTTACCGTTTTGACGAAAAAATTTCAATTCATATGTGGAAGCGCCGATTTTTACGGCCCATTTTAGATTGAGCCTGGTTATTTCTGTCGCCCTTTATATCTTCACGAGCGATGCGAGCAAAAAAACCTTGTTACATTTTCAACATTCCAGAAAAGTGGTCCACGGAAGTGACTCCCTTCCGAGTTCCAAGCGAGAAATCGAGCTGTGGTTCGAAAAGGCGGAACTGATCCCGTGGAAGCAGTGCCTAGACGACTGGATATTCAAGGAGAACTAGCGATCTTCTCTTCTCTTTTTAATATGTCCTTCCAGTTTTGTCTCGTTAGTCTGAATCGTTGCTTGTTGCATTTTTGACACTGGTCACTGCCCGGCTTTACTCATTTCGTTTGCTTTTTTTTCTAGCCATGCATTTACCCATCTTGTTTGTTGAGGATGCGTTCTGTACAGAACGCATCATTTATTTTACTCGGCTTTATCGTGCATCTTGCTGTCTTTCTGCGACGGCCAGCCAAAAGGGGGAGGTGTGACGACCGCGCTTGCGAAAGTGACTCGGTGATTCAGCGTGTGGAGCTGTTGTGGGTTATGGCGGGGCATAGAGCCGTCGATCGCTGGATAGCGGCGCCACCCTGCACCGCAGGGAATAGAAGGTGAAATAAGCACATCGAGGGGCTTTACAAGCCCACCATAGCATCACTACAACCTGCCTTCATTGCATGGAGCTCTATGCGTCGTGCCAGATTTCCGTTATGGCGAACGAGGAAATATTCATTGTGCGGCACTTGACGATTCTGATCTACGGTGAAGACACTTTATTCTTCTTTAGTGTTAGAGCGTGGAGGACTGCCGTTGTCGCGCTGCCTCGGGCATATCGATGCTAAGGCTGCCTGCTGAACGTCCTTGCCATTTTCTCCCGTTATACGAAGCGAGCGATTGTCACACCTCCCCTTTTAGCCCACTATAACAGAGCTATTGGCCGTTCTAGGGTGCCTACATAGTTTTCTAAATGTCGAAAATGAAGCAGAGTTCACATACTTTCTTTTGTCGTTCCCGCGTTTGATAAAGCCAGCAGCTTTATGATGCTTTTTTCCAGCAACACAGTGTGGCTATCAGTTGCCATCTTTTCACATTTAGGAATTCAAAGAGTAAAATGGTTGAGTCCAACTATTCCAGGAGTGGGAGAGAGCCCAATGTTTTCATTCTGAGCAGTTGTAAGGAACGGGACTGTTCAAAGCTGAAATTCCCGGGAATAGATTTGGAATGGAGTGGGGGTGCCCATTTCGCAGCACTGGTCGGTTTGGACCACGCTTACGGAATGCGCAAACGTCAAGCCCGAAGCGGTTGACTTTTGCGTTTTACGTGCGACATGCACATCTTTCGTCTGCTTCGTACAACCAAAAACGGGAAGGGGAAAAAAAAAAAAAGAAAACGTGGTCGGGTGTAGTTACATGACTTCCGGCAACTCCCTCCTTTTCTACATTTTTTCTACTTCCCCAGTCCAGCTTCGGTTTCGAGCAGTTGTATTTTTACTTTATTAAAATATATGCGACCCTGTAGCAAAATATTGATTGGGTACTCTTCCGACATAATAAATCGCCCGACAAAAGATTAAGAAAAGTTTTTTCGGAGTGGGTGTCAGCATTTCTTAAAGGGGCGGTGCAACGATTTTATGATTAGAAGAATTTGCATCTCGTCATTTTTACGTTGTTTATCGTGTCCCAGAGGATAGAGAAAACACTTCGTTCATTAAAAATGTCGCGATTCCCCTGCATAATCGCAAAGCAAAAGTCGAGCTTTTTCCCCCACCTGCAGCCCCAAGTGGCAGCCGAAGGAACTACGGCGGAAAGATTACGTGACCTCGCTCGGCTCTAAGCTGCAGCATAACACCCGCTAATGTACGCAGAGAGAGGGAGGGGAAGCGTCCTCCGAGATAGCACACGGGAAGCTACACGGCACTCCGAATGACGTCACTGGGAGTGCGACCAGGTGTGACCCTGAAGGCTGGGAGTGAGTTGAGGGGTGCCCGAAATGCCAATCTTTATCTTTTTTTTACGCAACAATTAAGGACACGCAGGCGAAATCGGTTTTCTGTTCTTTACTTCAGAAGTGTCAGGGGGCAACTTCCAGAAATCTTTGACCGAAGTCCGAAAATCGTTGCACCACCCCATTAAAATTCCAAGTGCAATGAAAAAAAAAAAAAAGAAGAAACAATAGTTGAGTGCTACCTTTTTTTTTTATTAAAAGTGAACAGAGCATGAAATACTTTGTACCAAAATGTTTCAGCTCAAAAACTTAAATCTAAGATGTGTAGAAAAAATCGCCGAAAATTGCCTAAATACAAAAAAAAAAGAGTTGCGCAAGAGGTCAAATTTGTCGTTTTATTTGACTCAAGATGAAATCTTAAATAAAATAAATGCCACTAAATCAAGTAGATCAGCTGGTGTGCTTTATACATAAAAAAGTTTTAGGTTGTAGAGATATATTCTATATTAATGTGATCGTCAAAGTTGCGTCTACGCACAGTCGGGGAAAGCACTGTTCCACGTCCTCTCGGGTGCTATTTTTTGACAAAAATAAGAAAGTATTTTGCAAAATAAAGGTCTGTTCCGGCGTGTGGACATGTTTTGCTACCTCGCATAAAAATTGAATTGAAAGCAATAAATATAGCAATATAGATAACGGCAAGTTCAGAAACTCTTACATCTAGTCCGCATCACTAACTCCATTTCACCTTATGTTGTACCACAGCGCAGGCTCATAGCGTTGGGAGCTGCTCTTAACGCACGAGAACTTGTGCCGCCGAGATGTGCCCTAAAGCAAGGAGCTCGCGCTTGTAGCCTTTCCTGCGGTACAACACAAGGTGAAACAGAGTTTGGACGGAGACTAGAAACGTTTGGCGATGAGAAAGACATGACTCTCTTTCCTCCCTAAGACCCGCTACATAAAAGCTAAGTACCAAACCTGTCGGACGTACATAGACACTGGCAGGGTGAAGACGGCAGAGCAACTCCTTCAGGTACCTGGCCTCCAGCATGCGCTTGCTGCCCTGCACTGTGCTTTGGCTGCACGTCCATGCTCGAGGCTCCCGAGACATCGAAGCCGGCGAGCTTCCACTGAAGGCAAGAAAACTTAAACTCTTCCCGCCGTTACCACCCCGTCAACGACTACCGCTGAGAGCGAGGCAGTAAACAAAGTTGTCCCTGCAACCGACGACGACCCTGTTGTTGAACGCGACGGGCGAAGAAAACACGTCGCCCTCGAAGCGATACGAACTCGAGGGCTTCCCTTCTCCGGCGTCGACGAGGTGGAGCGTTCCGTCGGTGCCGACGGCGACGAGCGTTTGGGCTTCTGAGATGTGGAAGACGGTGGCGTAGACACGAGATTCCAGGCGCAGACGCCATCGAAGACTCCCGTCCGGAGCGGAGATAAGGTACACGTGACTGTCGTGACAGCCAATCACGATCGAGGGCCGCTCGCCGTCGACGAACACGGGCGACGAGAAGATTGGCCCGTCGGTTGATGCAACCCATAACTTCGTGAAATGAAAAAGAAATAAAAAGAAATTAATAAAATTGAATTGAGAACGGGTTCTTGATTAGCATGGTAAACTCGGACCTGGAGGTGCACTAAAAAAAGATTTTTCGGTTTCTTCGGTGCACCTCCAAGGATTCTAAGATCCACAAATTGTTGGTACGAGAACTTCACTCGGATATAAACGTACCTGTCAATATTAGGTTTTCAAAGAAAAATTAACTTTGAAAACAAGGAACCCCAAGTGGTAACCAAATAATACGAAGGTCTTGGCTGTTATTACCGTGCTCCCATCGGAGAGGTTCATGAGGTAGACTTTGCCCTCCACGGAACAGATGCACAGGCCACGCAGAGACGCGGCGGGAGACGCGAAGACAGGTTTGCCAACGTTTCGCTTCCAGAGTATCTTCCCATTACTCTGCAACATTTAAAATATTTTAGATAGATACCAAACGAAATACAGTAGTCACTTTTTAAGCATTTCGAAAGCTAATTTCTTTGGAACATGGCCTCCTGAAATGTTGTGGAAGCTTACTCACCGGACCTACGCAGACCACGGTCCCAACGAGCGATGCTGCATACACCTGCATGCCAATTCGAAAGGAAGCCTCAGTGACGTATAAAGAAAACAGTTACCTGAAAGAGCTACACCTACAAACATGCACCTGGGCTTCCAGAAAATCAAACTATGCTACTCTGGTACAGCTTATAATAAAGCCTATGATGAACCGTGGAGGATGCTACAAGCCACCAAAGCCATTCCAATTGGTTCCAATGCCGTCTGACTATCACATGACCTTCAAGAGGGGTGCAGTGACACACATGGGGCACAAGGCCACGTCATAGGTTCACGGCGCTGGATTGGCTGTGGTGGCTCATAGTGTCCGCTGTAGTCCGTCCTAAGATGAAACAAAGTACTAATGTCATCACCAGTAATGGAAGTGTTTAATGACGCAATCGTGAGGAAATTTTCAGCGTCTGAACCGTTCCAGTACCATCGAGAAAGTTCTAAATTTTGAAAATCTAGCAGCTCGCATCGAAAATATAATTTTTTTAATCGACTTGACAGTGAGCACCACATCTCCTTATTTGTCTGACTTTACGATAAGCCAATCCGACCAACCCTCGCTGATGAAGTCGAAACGCAACCCGGAACTCAGCACTACATATGAGCAATAAAAAAAAAATCAGCACCATCAGCACTACCTATGAACAATAAAATCAGTATCATCAGCACCACCAGAGCTTTGCCCCAATGTTTTTGTTCGTGCCGGATATCCCATGACGCATCGTGCTCTCCGTTCGTGTCTCTTCGAGCGCTTGCTCGAGTGCACCGTTTGGAACAAAAAATATAGCCAGGCGTTCAAAATATAAATGTGTGATTATCATTTACAGTTATTTTCCGTCATGCTTAACTCATTTCCGAACGAAATTTGAATATTTCAATTTTTGTACCCCTCTAAAGGTGCACTCCAGGGGATTCTAAGATTGTCTATTTATGGTGATACCTCAATCTACGGACTCCAAGCATTCTAAAAAAAAAAACAATGAAATTCTGGGCAGCTGGGCTCTCCTATGTCATGTACAAATAAAAACCTTGGTGAGTGTAAATACCCTGTCAGTGTCCCTTCAAGCTGGCTCATTATCATATGTTGTAAACCTGACAGCACCTGGTTTGGTGAATACGAAACTGCTGGAGACGCAAAGATGCTTCCGTCAGATGGACGTAGCTTCCAGAGTAACGCTCCGGTCTGCAACAAAAAAGACACGGTCGCCAACGGTCACCCACACGCGACAGCTCTTGCGAACGGGAAAGGGACGCAAATATTTACCTCGAAATTGATGCAGTAGAGGTGCCTGTCGTGCGAACCACACAGAAGAGAGCTGTCGGTCTTGTTGAGTGCGGGCGAGCACTTGACCTCGCCGTCGGTCCCAAAGGTCCAACGCTGCGCTCCGCTTGAGACCTCGATGCAGTAGATGTTGTGGTCATAACACCCTGTGAAGCATTGTTTCATAAATTGTCTGGAACTGAAGGGCCACTCAAAGCAAACAAGAATAATAACTAAAACAATGTGCCTGCTGTGGTTTTTACATTGTTAACAAGTTTGTATAATTTTAGTTGTGGCTATGAGGTACTCTACGAAAGCGTCATTTTAATGAAGTGTTACGACATGTATGCTCACCAACATTTTTTACTGAAAACAGAATCCAAGAGGGCCCCTTTACCCAGCAAAGGTATACACACTCGCAGGATCCCAAATATATTTTGAGTTCTAGGCCATCTAGGAGCACTTTCATTGTAGAAAGTAACTAACAAAATCCATAAAATGTAATTTTTGTGGCCACTCAAAACACCGAATATGCAATGATTTAAAGAAACTGTGAGTGCATTATCAAGAAGACAGACTCCCCGCAGCTATGCAAGGCGTGATTTCCCACAACAACTATGCATCGACAATGTGAATGGTCCGAGTTGTTTGGGAACGCCTTCTGGAGCAGCCAAAAGTCCATTTTGGAGCAAAACGCTTTTGGAGTATAAGCATATCATTCGTTCTCATTGATTCAATGGTGAGCACTACATTGGCCTGTCCAATTAGACGATAACACCTTCTTTACTTTCTTACCCTTGTGCAACCACTCATTGGCATCTATTGCACAGCAAGTCCAATATTTAAAACACTCAACTAGCTGTTTAATCATGGTTTTAAAGAAGCAGACAAACTTGCGCTCTGCATAGCTGCTTAGTGAAACAGCTATGCAGAGCGCAAGTTCATCTGCTTCTTGCGCAGGGGTTACAGTGACGTCAAAACGCTGAGCTCTGGCTGGCTCTGATGAAAGGATAGTGGGTAGACCTCAATGCTGGCTGCCTTGAGGTCTACGGACCATCCCACCAATCAGAGCCAATTGGAGCTCGGCGTTCTGACGTCATAGCAACCCCTACGCAAGAAGCAGACGAACTTGCGCTCCGCATAGCCACAGACAGGATGAGAGAGGCAGGGAAAGCTTTTAGTTGTGGGGCTTCTAGCGCAAGCTTTCTGCTATCGATCGATAACACTTCGATGTCTCGTGAGCTCCGAGCGTGCACGCTCAATTAAAGCATGGTGGAAGGTGACGGGCGCTTGCTGAAGACCAGGAACCTAAGAGAACGAAGATAACCGCCAAGTCGTTCCCAAGCTGTCAGTCACAAAGATTTTAGTTGAGTGTTGAGAACTGAAAAACCAAGACAAAAAAACAGGTTTCCACAAAATTTTTAAATATTTTACATGAATGGTATTAAAAAACTTTTAGCCTTTCCACCCTGGTAAAGAAGGAAGAGCAGCGGGGCTATAGCTTCTGTTCTCGGCGGTGGCTTTCCAGGCGAGCTATCTGCTCTTCTTTTGGGAGGGAAACTGAAGCGCTTGACGCAGTGTAACTTTAGGCGATAGGGACCTCGCAGCGGTTGCGAAACCATTCGCGCTGCTGCGCACATCGTCGCTCGTTCCGTTCCCGCTTTTGTTCCTCCGAAGAAACGTTGACGCGGTCTATAAGTGACAGCGGCAAGCAGACAACCGGCAAGCACAACACTCTGGACAGCTACTGCCATCTATGAGCGACGGCAGCCACCAGAGTGTTGTGTCGGCCATGGGTGTCGACATTTGTTTGGTTCCGGACACAATCCTGGGGAAACTAGCCCTTAATAGCTCTGCTGTAAAAACTGTACAGCTCAGAGCTGCCTTCTGACATTGGCATGAATCTACACAATTCGGATAAAAATAAGGCGGCACCAAGAAATGGCGGCTAGAGCGCAAAATCGGGCATGGAAGGCCCGAAACTTCTGCAGAATGTCGAGGACTCTCACCGAATGCGACGTAGCTGCCACACTTTGAAAGGCAGGCAGAGGACTCTATCCTGTCCGGTACCTGAAGCTCCCAACAGCAGCTTCCAGAGAAAACGTTGACAGCGCAGAAGCGACCCGAATGAGATCCCACGAGCGCCACGCAGTCTCCGCTGAAACAGCAATGAGACAGATTTACCCTAAAACGTAAAGGGCCCGTTAATAATGTGGTTGTGAGGCTGCGAAGAAATATATCATGGACACAAACATCCGTTTCTACTCGTTCTTTTGTTCTTTGCTAGTTCTGACCAAGCAGACAACCCTGACTTAGCGCAAAGCTTGTAGAGACTGCTGCGCTGCAGTCAAATGCAAAGATTATAAAAAAAAGTTGCTTGAAAAGTAGAAGTACTTGAATATTTGGAACTTTTAATACTTTACAAATAGTGTCTGCTGTTCGATTTGACTTGCAGCGCACTTCTGCTGTTCAAAGTATTCAAGTTTTTGAACATTCGAAAGTTATGAATAATGTCTTGAGAACTCTCCAATTTGTCGCAACAGACCTCACCGTTGTGCACCAGCGCACCGGTGTCCACCTTACTGCTTCGCACCGGCACGTATGTCAAGCTTCAGCGCTTTGCACCGGTGTGCTAGGAGAAACACAACCTCTCTGAGCATCTCATTCGGTTTAATGGTCTTGGAAATTTCGCTCACAATTGTAAATGAGGCTTCTTTGGTTGTAACTTTAGCTAAACCCTTAATTTTAAAGGAGAGTAACAGGAAAGATAACATCATGCTATATTAAAATAAGACGGCTAGTCACTGCTTTGCTTGCCATGTTACACAACTTATTAGGGCATTTGTTTTCTTAATTCGAGTTATGTGAGATGTTTTCCATGCAATAAAACTGTTTCTATTGATGAGTATGCTTTCTAGAGAAAGATTTCCAGCCATTATTTCTAGGAGAACCCATGCCCAATTGCCAATAAATATATAAAAAAATAATATTGAAAAAACATCAATACTCTATTTGCAGTCAAATTTTAACATTGATATTCAATTTGAAGTCAGAAATTTAATATTTGCGCAGCTCTATTGACAAAGTCAGCACGCCAAACATGGCACACCCATGACAGCTTCTTCACCCCTTAAGTACCCCTTTTTTTTTTTTTTTTTTTCAGAAAGTAACCTAAAAGTGCCATATATTTTTTTTATATAGAAGCTCTATTCCTCTAATAATACAGATAAAATTTCAAAAGTTTATTACTCAGAAATCACCGGCGACAAAAAAACAAATGAGCGAACTAGGACGAGTGCTGCCATCTATGATCAACGCCGCAAACTACTGGACGAGCTACGGAATCAAGGGCTACCGAAAAAACCACTGGACGAACTTAGCTCGTCCATGGCATTTTTAGCCAAAAAGCGGCCGACGAGCTTAGCTCTTCCAAGGCACTTTAAGGGTTCATTTCCGATCTACGGGCAATCGTTTTAGAATACGTACATAGCACGTAATACTTTTGTTGTAAGTTTTGCAAGAAACAAAGATGGCGAATGAGATTCAAAAGCAAAAGCAAATTAAATGTTCAACGTTCAAACAGTGCGAGGTCAATATGCCTTTGAGGTATGGCGATACTTGCTCGTGCCGTAAACGAGGAATTCTAGCCAGCGCAGTGTGACTGCTAATCTGGAGTGGATCGCGTGCAGCAGTGATCACTCACCCTTCATAACTCACAATGAGCGGAGACGCATCGACGCACTTGGCAAGATCATGCTTCCATTCGAGTGCGAACTTCGCCGCACTTTCACCGGTGCTCAGACGTTGCGCTCGACCGCAGTTTTTGGCGCACACGCAGTGGTGCCAGGAGTCAAGTCTCGAAACACACGAGAAACAAGGGGCAGTTCTCACTGAACCAGACCGAGACATCACGGTTGTCGAGTTGTTGCAAGCAGTCACCCGCTCTGAGGGAAGTTTGGGCCCTTCTAGACTGCGCTCGGCGGTTTCTTGTGCCGTGGCTGTTTGCTTCAGGTAAGCCGCAACGTCTGAAAACGTCCCGTTAAGAAGCTTGTCCACGAGAAGTGGCAAGCGGCGATCGAGTGTAAGCTCCATTTCCTGGGAAATGCGGACGGCTCCCAGCGAACTGCCGCCGCTGAAGATGAAGGAGGACTGCGGAGAAATCGGGCTGCCCTTGTCGCTTGCGGTGAGCTCCTGCGAAAAGTTTTAGAGTTTTCCGTAAAGCACACTCTGCAGAGTAGAAGAGATTAACATGAACCATTCGAGATTTTCACGCTTTTCGTACGCTCTATACGAGTCGCGAGTACTTCCAACTGGAGTCATGCCCCACGTATCGAACACCCTTCGAACCAAATCAGTGCTTAAAGGACGACCATCAGGCAGAAAGGAGGAACCTTTCCCTCAATTTCTCCTTTCTATTCGAGAAAGAGGGGGACCCAGGGGCGGACTTTACCAATAGGCAGAGTGGCAGTTGCCTAACTAGGGCGGCAGAATTTTGGGGGGCGGCCAATTTGTAGCTGCCCCCAAATTAATTGCCGCTTTTTTTCTTTTCTTTAATCTAGCTCTGAATTTGGTTATTTTAGGTATTGTAGCTCCTCCGAATCTGGCTACTTTTGAAATTTTTAACTCCAAACTTAGCTACTCAACCCCTCCCCATGGTCACCGACCATGGGCAGCGGGCGGGCGGGCCGGAGGAGGGGAGGGGAGGGAAGGGAGGGGAGGGGAGGGGAGGGGAGGGGAGGGGAGGGGAGGGGGGGGCGGTACTGTTAAAAGCTGTCTAGGGCGGCAAAATCCCAAGTCTACCTCTGGGGAGAGCCACCGTCCTTCTGCAGAGAGTAGCTCAGAGACATGCTCCTGTGAGGAGAGGAGGAGAGAAGAGTGCAAGAGGGAATGAAGAGAAGGAAACTGGGAACTGGTTTTCTGCCTGGCAGAAGACGATCTTGTAGGTCGGCCTTCAAAGTTGAAGCGTTGGAATAACACGCTGAATGTGTCCGTTAAAGGGATACTGAACCGAAATTTGGATTTCGCAAAAAAAAAGGCCGCAGAAGCGTTGAACGAGAAGCTACGAACTTCAAGACATCAGTCATACATCGATATTTCAGACAGATGGCCATACTTTTGGAAAAGAAGGGCGCAATCAAGCGAGGGCTATGACGTCATTGTCCTCCTCGAACATTTGAGAATGAGGGGAAACAACCTCGCTTCGATCCTCCTCGCTGCAGTTCACCAGCTTGACGGGACGTAGCAAGTAGGAGAGGGAATGAAAATTGTGACGTGACTTGTGTAGCCGGCCTCGTCGGTCGTTTTCAATCGCACACTTCTTTTCCAAAAATATGGTGATCCGTTACAGATATCGCTGTACGAGCGATGTTCTTGGGTTTTGCAGCATCCCGCCTATCTGTCCAGTCTTATTTTCTGAGCTCGAAATTTCGGTTCAGTTTTTGACCAGAAGACGAAAGGAAACTCGCAAGAGGGAACTACACAATACCAATGTGGTAGGTCAGGTCAATGAAAACCACATGCAAGCATTCTATGAGAACTCACAAAGAACTCCTTACGTTCCACAGTGTTGCAAGAAGCCGGCTACAAGCGACGGAATCGACGGATCCATCTGGCTTTGTCTGCCCCGTCCGTCTTCGTTTCCTTGCATACCTCAGCAGCGCTTTCATGTCTAGTTTGCCTGTGGAACGAAGAAAGATAAAATCATGCTCAACCTCTCTTTCAAAACTGGTGTGCTCATAACGCAGACAACTTCCAAATCTGCGCAACCGAAAAGGTGCCTAAAAATCTGGCAGTCGAGAAGCGGCAACACACCGTGGCTTGTTACAGGCAGGCCGTGATGTACCACAATGATCCGTAAAGGACACGAGCACTCTCTCTCCAGGTCAGTTTTCAGCAAAGTCAGCGTTTCTTCGGCGTTGCCATTTGAAAGCAGTGTAACAAAGAATAAGAGGGTCCCTTTCGACTTAGAAAAGTGGGCGCAGCAGCTTTCAACGACCGCCGAGTCGAGCAGCTTCTGCGACAGAAGAGCGGGGTTGACCTTGCGACCGTTGTACTTGAAGATTGAATCGCGCCTTCCGAGGAACGTCAGGTTTCCGCCAGACTTGCGGACGAGGTCGCCCGAGTTCCGCATTTGGCACTGCCCAACCTGCCGCCACGTCTCCTCACCCACAAGACACCGCCGGTCGGTCCCACCTGTCGAAATGAAACATTGCAAATTGAATAAAGGAAGGAGCAATAGCTGACAGTTAAAGTAAGTATAGGATGTTAGAACTCCTGAGGCTAGCTCTAAAATCAACCAGGAAAAAATTGGCACCTGCATGTAGCAATTTAAAATTTTCACCAAAGTCGTAACTTAGTGGTGCATTTTACCCTGTGAAATTTCAAGGCACAGCTCCCTTCGTGTGAAAAATAAAATGGGCGAACTTGCCAGGGTCAGTGACCGACATTGGCACAGACAACCGAGGTAGCCGGGGCAGCGAGCCTAGATTGAATAAAGGGTCCAACTCAAACTGTTGGGAGCGTTCATAATTTGATGGCGGACGCCTACTGCGGATATTGATTGCAAGTGCGCACCCATTAAAATGTAGCGCGGCAAGGGGGAAAGCAGACAGAAAGGTCAGGACGTTTGCAGACGATCGACACTTTTGCCACCTCTTCACAGCTCGTATTGCAAACGCAGCCTATGAACCATGTGATTCCGATCAAGCAGTAGGAGGCTCTTTGCAATACAATGGAATTTTATTAATTTGAACCCAAGGGGGACCAGAACTTTGTTTGAATAATGCAAAGTTTGAATTACCGGGAGTTTCCTTCCTAAAAACACATAGGCCGAGACCTGCATGTTAGTTTGAATTATCTGCGAGTTTGAGTTAAGAGAGTCTGAATTGACAAGATTCCACTGTACTGGCTCCCTAGGTCGGGGTTGTGCTTGCGGTGCCACCTCCCGACAGGCGCAGCAAGCAGACGACGCATTCAGTTGAAACAATAGTCTGCTTGCTGCGCCTATCGTAAGGTGGCACCACGAGCCTAATTCTCCCTAACTCGGTCGCCTGCATCGACGTCCACTGTTGACACTGGCAAGTTCGTTGGTCTTATTTTGGAAGTTTGTGAAGTAAAATACATCTTCGCCAAAAGTTTGAGATCGCTACGTTTCGACGCTGACTCTTCTAAACAATTTTAGAGCCGGCCTTGCAATTTCTGACACCCTATAGATTTTCGGCATTGTAAAAAATAAGAAAAGAGACTTAGGGGGTGGAAACATTTTCTTCCAGGTTTAGCATCTACTGCATAGTGAAAACTGTAAAACTATATTGAAACATTGGAGCGTTTCGCCAGAAACATTTCATCAGCTGCGTAACCAGTCGGGGAGTCAAATATTGCAATGCCCCAACCATGTGACCAGCGAGGTTTTTAAAAACAAATATAAAAATGAACCTTACCGATAAAAAGCGTTCCCTCTCCCTCGTCGACGATGCCTCCAGATTCATTCCGCACCTGCAGAACCGTTCCGTCCAGAGCATCGCCCAGGAAAACATCGCTGCACATGAGGCGAACCAAGGTGAGAGGATGCTGTGTTTGTGTGGGTCAGAAACACTGCTAAAAAAACGTTCAGCCTTTCCACTCTCGTGAAGAAGGAAGACCATGCGGAGCTGTACTCGATACACTGTGTGCTTCTTCTTTGTCGTCGTCTGTTTTTCGCGCTGTTTTCTACGATGAATTCACACCAACGCACTCAACTATCCATTCTTCTATTATAGCTGGAAAGGTTGGCGCCATCCACGAGCAACGGCGGAAACCATACTGGTTGTGTGCTAGCCGCCGTCGCTTATAGATGGCGGTAGCTTTCCGGGTAGGTTTGTGTCGACATACACGAAGACACGATCCTGGGGAACCTAGCCCTTAACAGCTCCACTGTAAAAAAGATTGTTAAGAAAAATCCAAACAGTGGTGTTCTTCCAGCCCAACCAACGAGCATGGTAAGGAATAGTCAAGGGCCATTCCCAGGTGGCACAAACCCTGTAGTACTGCTTCGAAAGCATGAGAAAAAAACTTGTTTTACAAGAAGTTCTCGTGCATTTTCGGTTTGCAAACTGGTGCTTTTGAGAACCAAGTTCAAAAGTCTAATTTTGTATGTGTTCAGAGGCGTCCCTGCAGTACAACTCCTCTCGAAGTGGTATAGGATATAACTAAAACTAGTAAACATTTATTTTCACAACCATACTTTTTTATTACAAATGATTATGAATGGTACATCTATTGAAAGTTTTAAAAAGAATGTAAAAGATGACTGTTTGTTGGACCCCAGTTAATTTCCTGTGGTTATTATTGTAAAAATGATTTCTCTTGTGTCTCTATTGAATAAATATTGTATGAGGCACAAATTCTTTAACAGCCTACAAGTACCGATGGGTGCCTGCATGCACTGATGGTCAGTTGTTCTTTTCCTCACCAGAACATTATATGACTAGTGTTGATACTTTCGCCAATGCTCTGTGATTGCGACTAGTTGCTCAAGCCTTTTTTAAGTTTCTATCACTTTTTTTTCCTTCTCACTCTTTGACGAGCACTTGTGTGGCTGCAGGAGCCACATCAGCTGGCATCAGCCCACTTCATCAGCTGAGACTAAAAGTCTGAATAGAGTCTTATTAGTATCTTTCTAATTACAAAACATTCAATGTCTCACCTTGAGTCTGTGAGGCGAATTCTCTGACATGTTGCCCAACACGAGACTTCGGTGACGCCGTACAAGTTGTAGAATTCCGTACAGTTTCCATGCTCGCTCCAGCTCCGAAGTTGGGCGACCGAAGGGCACGCTTCACCTCCGAAAGCGAGCACTCGCAGCGTCGCACCCCTCGAAAGCAACGATTCCTTGACTCGTTCTGCGCCGAGACGGCTAAAGAAGCTAGGCGTTGCCTTTTAATGAGGAAGAGCGAACACTGTGTCAAACTGTGGGTTAGGTGGTGCACTCTGTATCATGCAAGTCACGCCCATGTTGCACGTCAACCGCACTGTTATCTTTCCTGCCCAATTACATAAGCCACATGCCTAGTATCTGTACTGGCAACGTTGGCCTATATTACTAACTGCTCACTGAATAAACTTTGTTGTTGACTCGCCCCGGCCCGACTAATACGCAATCAACCTGAGATTACAAAATCTGTCGAGACGACTGATGCGCGTTGTGAACATACGAGTGGTAAGTAATTCGAAAAGTAGAGTCAAGTCTGGTTATACTAGTCGACATGCCTGTTTACTGACCCAAATGAGACTTCGATTCGCCAAACTTGGTGTGCACACGCATGTAAAATAATTTGGCACACAACTGCCTGCATGTTGAAGGCAAACAACACTACGTTTCTCCTTACGATGAACAGCAGCAGACGTTACGGGCTACTGGAGCCAATCCAACGCCGTACAAGCCTCGCACGACTTTCGAAACAAGTGCAGCGACGCGCGGGGCACATGGTCACGTGATACATTCACGGCGTTGAACTAGTTGGGATGACCTTTAGGGTCCACTGCAGTCCATTGCAAGGCGAAACAGAGCACAGAAGTAGTCAGAAAGTGGTCCCTTTACTGTCTCAGCTCTCAACGTTTGCTGTAGTGGCCAAAAGTGTCTTCTGCAGACAAGCCAAGTGAACAAACACGGCGTTTAATACCCGGGTCTCCTCAAACGCCTATCCGATTTCGACTAACTTGACAGTCATCTAAAAGTATCATCTTGCATTGTCCGTCATGCACCAGAGAACTGTGAGCGTAACAGACATGGCCAAGTGACTTTGACAAAAGCGCAGCAGCCATATTGCCAATCTAAAAGCACCGACGTGGTCGACATCGATCCACGCAAAAGCCAAACGTGCCACAGGTCGCCGAAATTACTGCTCTTCGAAAGCAGAAAAACTAGAGCCGCTAAAGAAGCAACGTTGCGGAGAAGCGACACTTCAGCAGTTTTGGTCATAAAGATCATTGTTGCCAGTCGTCTGAGCATAGGCTATTAGGTGACTCTAAGATAAATCAGCTGCGCAAAAAAACAGAATATCAGTCGCAAGACTTGTCACAAGCATTAACAGTCCTTACCTGAACGACGGTGACTTTACTCTCAACTAGAAGCTGGACGACTGCTCGAGGAATCCGCTTCACCGCCTCGGAAGTCATCACTAAAGTTGCGCCGGCAGTCAGGGCGAGGAATACCTCCACGACGGAAGGGTCGAACGTAAACGGGGCAGCTTGGAAGACAACGTCTCTCGGAGAAACTGCGAATATTTTTCTGGATTGGGTGGGGAGAAAACACTAGTCAGTACACACATAAAAGCTTACTCACAGGCCTGCGACCGACTACGATATACTAAAACAAGACCGGTTTTTAAGCCTCTTCCGACGGCTTACGACACGATGAGCTGCCGCCAAGCCGGTCGTAAGCCATCACAAGAGGCTTAAAAACCGGTCTTGTCTCAGTCAATCCTAGTCAAATGCAATTATGTGAATGGGCCTTAAAGGAGTAATCTGGGGATCTCTTCATGGACTCCGATTCACCTGAAAATATGCTAAACACATAAACACTGATATAGTATCCTATTTCTTCAGTTATTCAATGTATTTTCAACTGATTCCAAGCAGTTTCATGGTGTCAAATGAATGCTTTGGAAGCTTGCTCCAATACCCACCCACCAGCACAGAACAAATGCTTGGTATAGTCTATTTTTTTACTACTTGCTTGATTAGCAAGCTTGAATGCCACTGACGTCACGTCACTGAAAAGTGCGGGTATATTTGAATCTTGTTTTTCGTATCATTTTCAGTTGGCGATTTTACAATAACTAATATGAATTTTGCGATACTAAAGAGCGTATCGGAAGGGTGAAGGCCGGGGATTCAGAAAATGTGGTTAGTTGGGGTAGCTAAAAAACTCGCCAGAGCAAACCTTTAAAGGGGTGTCCAAACAGGACACTACAAAACCCGCGACTCCGACAAATCGTGAAAATTGAAGCGGACGCTTCTATTTTTACGGTCTGTCGGAGTCGTGAAAATTTTTACGACCACGACTGCTCTCCTCTTCAGATTGACGTCACACGCCACCTGC
Organism: Ixodes scapularis; assembly: GCF_016920785.2. Lineage (NCBI taxonomy): Eukaryota > Metazoa > Arthropoda > Arachnida > Ixodida > Ixodidae > Ixodes > Ixodes scapularis. The sequence continues at coordinate 78,083,334 of NW_024609839.1, read as the reverse complement.
GTCTGTCTCACCTCGCCAACGCCCTCGCGTACCGCCGTTGCCTCGGCTCGAAGGCCAAGGAGGTCCGGCTTTGGGACATTCCTGCGTCGAAGGGTGCGTTTCGCCCGCCTCGGATCTGCTTTCTTTGTCGAGATTCACTTTCGTCGTGATGGCGTCCGATGCGGTTCCGTATTGTGAGCGGAGGCCTTGAGCAATTGACCGACAGCCAACAGAGCGTGTGAGTGGCTCTCCAGACCCACGTGATAAGCAGAGCAAGGCCGCCGTGGAGGAAGCGAGGGGGAGATTTGAGGGAGGGAAGTTTCCCTCCGGGAAGAATTGACGGAGGGAAATTTCCCTCCGACAGCCGGAAGCGGATCGCGGCACGATTTGCCGGAGTCGCGGGTTTTGTAGTGTCCTGTTTGGACACCCCTTCAGTCTACTTGCCATAAATGACATATTATTAGAAGACACTTGCTCGCTTGGTTCATATACGGCGAGTAAGTTTGTCTGCTATTGCACAGACACACAATGACGTCGCAGCACCGAGCTCTGATTAGAGGACATAGAGCGTAGACCCACTTTATCCTCTAATCAGAGTGAGGAAGTTTGTCTACTCCTTGAGCAGAGGGTGCAGCGGCAATCTCCGGCCTTGTCTGCTAGTCATAGCAACGGATGCCTTGCTTTTTCTACGACCTTCAGAAATCCACCGGTTCTTTGCAAACAGGGGCTTAGCCTTTGAAAAAGGGGAGATGATACAGCTTTAAGGGTGCATTTTCCTGGTGACTAACAACTACAAGATGCACTACAACGAATGAAGAACTCACAGCCGGAATGTTGTTTTGTACCCCCCCATCATGAAATTAAAACTAAAACGGAGTTATGAAGCACGCAAGTTTGGCTCTCATGAGCTGCTAAAGTGTGAAAAGCTAACCCAATTGTGCTAAAGCTCTGCAACAGCTATGAGAAAGATGTCTACAAAAGGTAAGCTTCAGTACTGCACCTGAAATATGGTCAAGAACCTAAATTGTGAGGGGGAGTCAAGTTCCAGCAAGGTAAAAAGGGGAGAGGGTATAGGAAAGAAGGAGGCAGGCAAAAGGGGAAAGCGCTAAGTGTATGTCGGGGCTAGAGAGATTACAAACCTGTAGATCTAACCAGGTCTTTATGCTGTGCTATTTAAGATACAACAGGTGATTAATCATCCCCTTAAAGGGCAACTCCACTAAATTAAAACAAAATTGAGTAAATGGTTCACTATATATCCTGAGGTAGCAATAAACAGTTCTATATAATTTCTTTCTAAAAAAACAAATATTTTTTGTGCAAGGTCTGAAACCTTGCCTGCGGCGGGCAACATTGCTCCTGTGGCATCATTATGCTCCAAGCACAAGGAACAAATAATGACGCCACGTACCAGGCGGCCGGACACAGCTCGGTGCAAGGGTGAAAGTGTTGTCTGCTACGATTGGCAGTCTGCTTCAACTAACGACGCCTACAATACTGTGGCAGCAGCATGCGCTGAAAAAGGCAAGTTTTCCCAAGGGCTTGTTTGAAAACATTCGCAGAAAGTGACGTTAGAAGAACCACACGTAAATATGTCACGACAAGTTTGTAGACACATACAATGCTTAACGTCACAAACCGGCTCCCTCACATGCGACAGATGCTGCCGGCGTTGACGCATGTTGGCACGAAAGCACACAAGCGCATGCCTGTTCCGCGAATCAACTGGCCAACGATAAGCATGCTGCTAGCTATGCCTTTAAACTTTGCTTGAAAAAGTTCAAAACAAGGAAAATTAAAATCTCACCGAGGACTGACTGCGCTCGTGGCCACGCAGTCTCGCCCGCTAGGACTAGAAGAATTTGGTAATTTTGCGCATCGCAGTTTCATCAACTTTTGGGAAGAATTCGATCGAAATATCCGGCCTGTGGTCTTTTTAGGCGCTACTAAAGACAACTGCATTGTTTTCTTAATATTGAAAGTGAACCAAAGCTGCCCTTTAAAGGAGAATTCTAAAATCACCAAGAAATTTCTTGCTAACCGGTCCTTTGGCTGAACACCGGGAAAATAGGTGACAAAGTATTTCATGGACAGTGGGAAAAGCAGTGTCACGATGGTGATTGTTTGTCCACTCACTTAACTGGAAGTTTGCGGGGACACAAAATACAATTCCGGCCTCTCCTTGCGGAACTTTTACAGAAAGGGTTCATATAGAGTTTTTAGGGGTTGAGGGATAACAATCATTGGTATTCATAAGTCGTACTAAGACGCAGACGATGTCCGACACAGAAGCAGACGTGTGCTCACACCTGGTTGCCCCAAATTCTGTCTGCTTCTGTGAACATCCTCTGCTCCTTACTGTTATTGTCTGAATACCATACCGTAAATGAAGTATGTTGGGGACGATGCATCGGTGCGGTACTTGGACAGTTTTTGGCTCCCCGGTGGTCCCCGAAGTCTGCATGACGTAAGCAATTTTGTGTCCAGGAACGGGTGCAGCTTTCTCACTGTCAGCACGTGGTCCGTGTGGCTCGGTAAGCAGCACGTAGGCATTGTCCCAAAGTTTGTCCACCATTTTCCAGTCTCCACTTTCCAAAAGAGGGCTCTGAAATGCTGATGTGAATCAGTAAGTGTGTGCACCCTGCTGCTGAAAACAAGAAGATAATTCTTTCCTAAAAGTGTATCATGAACCAAAGGGTGGAAGATGGTTTTGTGTTGCAAAGCCAGCCCTTATCCGAAAGCCATCCTTACGCAGTCCAACCGTCAACTTTCGCTGTACTACCACGATCAATATAACTGCGAACACTGCTCCGCGTGCCACGCGGTACTATCAGTGCCCCAGTGCCCCAAGTACATGTGCACCTCGGTTTCGAAACATTGTGTCTCTAGCGATCGCCGCACCACTCTGCACTTCCGGGTCGTCCGCTAGCGAAAAACGGTCGGCGAAACCGGTAAACTGTTCACCAATGACGAAGACCATTTTTTGCTAGCAATGTGTGCCCGCAAAAATATTTGTATAAATAATTTTAGGGTCATCCTTTTGATTAGGAAGTTTTAGTAGATTATTCCCCTGACAAATGCGTTCGAGCTGCCAAGTAGTGGTCTGGTTATCGCACGATAACCCGCAGCGACACTGAACTTTATGCTGTGTCATGTTGCTTTTACAGTGCTAAGGAGCGAAGGGTATCATTTAGAAGAATGGATATTTGGGCGAGTTGGTAAGAATTCGTCATGGAAAACAGCGCGAAAAAAATGAAGAGAACGTCTCGTCTGTTTCTTAAAGGACACATGCAAAGGAAAAAAACATTTTTTTTAAACGGCTTAGGTGGAAAAAGGACGCCATAAAACAATTTTACAACGAAGAAAAAAATTTTTAGAGCTATATTTACGGCGCAAAACGAATTTGTAGTTGGTGCCCACGGGCACCGCGGAAAAGTGGTCTGTATTTATCACATGACTGGTCTTTATTTACCACGTGGTGCTTGCGCTCTTTCGGAAGCTTCCTATGGCCTCTAAAAGTAACTTATTCATCTTTGTTTGAAGTATAACAAAAAACCAAGACGAATAAGTAACTTTTAGAGCCCAAAGGAAACTCCTGAAAAAGCACAAGCAGACGTGATAGATCTGTGCGCCGGTCAGACGACGGCGGCGGCGCCCCGAAGCAGACGAACTTGTGCGGCGGCGGCGACGGCGGCGTGGAGAAACGCGTTGAAGCGGCGTTCGCACAACGCTCAGCGTGCGGCGGCGCGCGGGCCTACCACGTGACCAGCGGCGGCTCCCGCGAGCGCCAACTACAAATTCGTATAGCGCCGTAAATATAGCTCTAAAAATTTTGTTTCTTTGTTGTAAAATCGTTTTATGACATCCTTTTTCCATCTAAGCTGTCTAAAAAAAAATTTTTTTTCCTTTGCATGTGTCCTTTAAAGTCATTGCAATTTCTTTCGCACTGTTTTTTATGATGAAAGGTATCACCCATGCTCACACCGTGCTAACTTCTTGTCTGTGCGAGTTGGTGGTCCTTCGCTATCAGAAAACTCACGCGAAGTGAATAATAGGCAGTCTTAGTTGATTTTAAATACAGTGCAAAAACAACGGGACAAAAAGGGCGAAGCAGCACACAGCACAAGCGCTTAGACTTTTTTGCGATATTTTTAATATGAATGTCAATTACCAACTTGGCCAGCAGACCAAGCTTTTACCAAGCTTAGTTGATTGTTTTGAAACCTCTGATAACAATATAATGCATGCTTAAAGTCGTCGGCAAAGTATCGGGTATTGTTATCGGAGTTGGGGGAATATTCTACTAAAACGTCCTAATCAAAAGGATGAACCTAAAAATGTTTACATAAGTTAGTTTTGCTGGCGCACATTGCTAGCGAAAAATGCTCGTCATTGGTGAACAGTTTCGCGGTTCCGCCGACCTTTTTTCGCAGCAGACGACCCGGAAGTGCAGAGTGGTGCGGCGACCGCTAGAGACGAAATGTTTCGAAACCAAGGTGCACGTGTACTTCAAAGAGCAGTCGACAGGGGGCACTGATAGTACCGCGGGCCATGCGGAGCGGTGTTCACACTCAAATTGATTGTGATAATACAACCAAGAGACACAGCCACTATGGCGGACGGGTTGCGGGTTGCCACGACAATGATCTAAATCGGTGATTTACGACCATTTCTGTGTGCTCTTTCGAAGAGGAATGAAGGAATGCATTTAGTTCGACGTGAGCACGTAGGTGAAGTTAAATGCAAACAGAAATAATAAACATAGGGACAGACAGAACAGCTGTTTTGTCCGTCCCTATGTTTATTCTTTCTGAAGGAATACAACTGTCAAATTTTACACTGGTGTAACTGAAGTCATATCATTTGACATATTAAGTTTACTAGGCACTTTTTTTTTTTTTAATTTTTAAGCAGCCATTTTGAGTTAGCAGAAGCTTTATTCCGTAGTCTAAAAAAACATGCAAAGATGCAATGTTTTTATGTGTTTTTTTTTCTCGCGCGTTTTTGTTACTGGGAACCAATGACATTTTGAGTAACCAGTCGTTACCTTCTTATGAAAAGCTTCTTCCGCCAGGATCAACGAGACGGACGTTGAATTCCTCAAATTTCGGAATCTTTCCTCTTGATGCTGGATGTCCAAAAACGCGAACGCGCACGAAGCTTTCAAGACCCTAGAAAACAAGCATACACAGTACCGTTGAGGATCACAGCTTCAATTCTGTCAACATTTCGAAGAAAAACAACGACGTACCCCAGGATTATAGAAGGAACGTAGACAGAAGGCCTGCAGAGAACAGCAACCACTGTGTCCTCCGAAACGCCCGCCTGCTTGATCTTTGCGCAAAGTTGCTGCGCGAACTGCGACACTTGCAGATACGTCATTCTTGCTTCGACGTGACCGTCGCGGAAGACAACAGCAGTCGTTGAAGAATGTTCCTCCACACATTTGTCGAAGTAATGTTGCAGCGGGAGCGAGACAGAATACGGCTTATTATCCATCGCGACCCCGAGCGACTGTATGGACAAAATGCTAGAACTTCAGAAAGTGGCGCCTCGCGTCACGCCCGCTCATATTTTTCTTCGTGCAACTAACAACCGACATGTGCGTCGAACACGTTGAAGTTGTGGAAATTCCGAATTATTTTCTTGTCAAATACCGAGCGTGGCATACGAATCACAAGTACACTGTACTCACAAGTTATCACGCTATTTGGAAGTCGGCGATCCTGGCAAAGTTGCTATCAGACAAGACCCGCAGGGCCGCGCCATTTTAATTGCGTTCACGTTTTGGCTTGACTTGGATTGCGTTGACTAATAGCGAGTTTGTTTCACACGTTCCAGAATTCCAGAACGCATCGCACTCGTGAAGCGTCGCAGGGAAAACTGGCCTCAACCCGTTGCCTCAAACCAACGAGGTAGAGGGGCTTAGAGCGAAAAACCGGGGTTCCGGTCTGCACTCAAAAGTGACCCCGATTTGACCACTCGTCGCATGACCAAACCAAATACGTGACGTAACAGGAAAGATGGCAGCGCCCATGCAGCGGCTGGCCCCAGCTGGGCCGGAGCTCGTCGGATGCTTTGTTGGTTGTCGTTCGTCTCGGCAAGTTGATTTCAGACCCGGAAGCCGTCATATGAGGCCGGTCGAAAGCGACTTCAGAGTTCAGCGTGGTGTCTGACGTAGGTATAACGTGAACAGAAGGAGGAACGGTGTGCATTTCGCTGGTGACCGACGGGGATGTTGCCACGAAAGAGACAATCGCCCCTACGTTGCTCGGACCTCGGATTCATTCGGGCACCGCTAGGATAAATTTTAAGGCAACGTTTCTGTGCTCACGTTGACAATCGGAACCTTCAAGATCTGCAGTGAAGCGTGTGCAATATATTTGGATACACAGTTTAGCGACGGAAATTGCAGGAGTCATGCTTGGCAGTGTGCAATCGTGGTGCCGCTTCGTTCAAATGACCGAAGGCTCACTTTTGTTGTGCGCTGCATCGGAGAGCTGCCTTGACGCTTGTAGTTTCCGCTCCGTGCCAAATGATGCTGTGCTGCTTCCCAAATTGTTCCGGCGTAGACGACACTTTCACGGAGCACAGGTGTGCGGCGCGCCGAAGAGCTGCCTTCAAGCTGGTACTTCCTGTGCCGTGCTTTAGGTGATGCTGTGCTGCCTGCTAAATGGTGTTGCTCTTGGTATTGATTCTGCTGGTCTGTCGCACGTTTCGTCGACACCAAAGTTTCATCAACACTCGTTACGCGAATGGACCTCTTGGCGAATATGTGCTGCCACCTAGACACGCGACTGGGTCGAGGCTAAGTGGCGAGAAAACAACGCGCGCGCGAGGCCTCTCCCACCCGTTGCGCTCCCAAAACGTCAGCTACATCCTCTTCACCCATTGAGACGTTGTGACCTAGATACGGCTCCCCCAAACTCGCCTTTGTCCCCATCGTGCGTAATCTTCCGCCCCGAAGTCGACACAACGAAACCATCTTTCCTCTCTGCTCGGCCAGAAGGAAGAGAGAGAGGATACTGGAACCAGTTACTCTCGAACCGATGTTTCTGCAAAAGGTCCATTGCAAGCTGTATGGACATTTCATCGCGCGTGTTACCTACCCAGTCCACCCGTTCACGCCGCTTTGCGACGACAGTCTGCAGCGGCTCATTACCAGAAAAGTGGTTCCATATCCATTTCAGTTCAGCTCGTCCTCAGCAGTCACCAAACCCCCAAGGAGAGGATTTATTTGGACAGAATGCCACTAAAGCAATGCAGCTTCTTTAGTGGTCATGATAGACTCTCTTCTATCTGTTTTGTTATATTGTCACGGATGCTTGCTCCAGTCCTATTTTCTATCAATATTTACTATTCTGGAAAGTTCCAGGCCATGCTCAGCTGTCAGTGTATGTTCTGGTTGAGGTGCTGCGCACTTTACCCATAGCTCTTCACTCTGTGTGGACCCTGGCAGCTCCTCAGCCGAGTTGCCCGATAACAAGACACGGGTGGCACATTATCCCGCGTCTTAAACCCCCGGCGAGCCGGGAACCAAGTCCTATCCCGAGCCCGGCAGAAAAACCGCAAGACGAGCGAGTACCACAAGGACGAACCTCGGAAATACACCACGAAGAACCTGAAATCCAAGCCAGTCGTTGCTACCAGCAAGAACCATTGGAATTAGGTCTTTTGCCAGAAAAACCGAAGCTGACTAAGCCAACAATGACAAACCTGTAGCAGCAAACAGCGTCCGCTCCCACTATCGTTTGCATGGCTGTCGCACCTCGTTTCATCACAATTTGGCAATTCATTTCATCACAATTTGGCAAACGGCAAAGGCTACAGTCTCGGCGAGTCAATAGGCACATTGGAGAGAGGCGCATGACAACATATCAGCAGAGGAAAATTGTGGATAAGTGCTAAACACAAAGGTCGCAGGAGCTTCCTCGCTAAAAGTTGCTGTGATTATGCAGTTACCTAGGGCTGAAACAAATTCCCCTAGGCCCTACATCCGACGCATACATTTCGTGTCGATTCTCAGACATTCCGACGTTCAAACAAAGCTAAATGAATGCGAAAATTTTTGTGCTAAAAGCACTCAAAGGTCTATCGATCCTTGAACAGATCCCGAATCCGAGCACCGGTATGGTGATACGGCTGATGCTGCCTCACAGGTGTTAATATCCAGATGATTCAGTGCGATCTTGCGCGAAAAGGGTATGAAGTCTCATTCCTTTATATTTCCACATTATACCTGCGTCAGTGAGCACGAAAAAGCCCGAAGTCGTCGGAAGGCAGCTGCACATCACAGCTACCGCGCACCGAACAAACTCGCATCTGCCAGCTCTGGGCGCTGCCATGCTACCTGTGACGTCACAGCTCTTGGGAGGTCACGTGACGAGTGGTCACATTTGCATAAAACATGGCGGCAACCGGGGGGGTGCCACTTTTGAACTTCCGGTTTATCACTCTAAGCCCCTCTACCTCGTTGTGCCAATGTGGCAACAAATGACGTCGCAGAAGCCGGAGTGTCATGCTGTTGCATGTCGCGATCCTGGCGGTTGGCCGTAGAAATGCTGGCGAAAAGCACGAGCGAACGCGAGTGTCGCTGTTGTCACGGTGTCCCAGGCGTCCCAATTTCCGGCTGCACTAGCTTCCGTGAACTGTCACAGCGGAGAGCCGGAGAGCGACCTGCAGCAGAACAGGCGTCTGCTAAATGTACCACAACTGTTGGGACGCCGCCAGGGTCGCGACCAGCGACAGCATGACACTTCTATGACGTCATCAAGCAGAAATCCAGCGACCACTTTTTTGGCCGCGGTAAACACATTAGTCGGAGACGCGTTCCAGGCACCATACCGAAACTAGCGCCTTTCTCTTCGACATGATGGGTGGGAATACAAGTGCAGTCGCGCTGCAACCTGTAGTTTTTATTTGCGGTGACTTCAAGCAACTCGGCTGTCGTAGATATATTTACAGACGGCGAAAATTTCTTCAACCAGCTGGCTACATAGCAGCTGGTTGCGATCTTTCAATTCTTATAACCTTTTAAAATGGAAAAAAAAAAAACTGGTGATGCTGTCCGCGAAGAAGCATGATCCGTTTGAGCATGGTATTATGCGAGAACCATGCACTGAGAGGGTACGAATTAAAGGGATACTTCAACGAAATTTGAAATATTCCCGTCGTGTTCAAAAATAGGTTGAATATGATCCACAATATCCGTAAATGACAATTGCACGTTTGTATTTTGATCCTGGTGGCTGTATTTTTCGTTATAAACGACCCACTCTGGCAAGCGCTCGGAGAAGGCCCAGCTTAGAGCACGTGACATCCAACGCAATCGTGACGTAGGTCGTCTCAAGACGAGCAAAGCTACGGCGAGGCTGACGTCGAGAGGATGGCCTAGTCGTTCCAGCCACCGAAGCGGCTGCTTTTGTACGAATTTTGAGTGACGGGTTAATCTTCTATAATCTTCTAGGGGAACAATAGCGACTTCTGCGACACACAAAAGGGATTCTCGGGAAGAGGGGAGTTCCTCCTTCCCCCCTTCTCTCGTCGTGGCCGGAGACGAGACAACCTCCGTAACTAGCTGTCAAGGTTCCTAGACGAGCATTACAAACGAGGCGTTAGCGACATCCACCAGGTACTCTTTGCTAATCGTTTAATTCGTTTTAAAATTCCTTTTCGAGACTTTTTTAACAAGATATTGGTATGTTCCATGTGATACTGCTCTTTTGAACAGATATAGACCAAAAAATCAGCGCCGAAATTTCGTTGTAGTATCCCTTTAAAACCAGGGTCTCAATGCGTACGGTTACGGTATGGTGCCTGGAACGCATCTCCGACTGGTGTGTTTACCGTGCCCAAAAAAAGTGGTCCCTCGATTTCCGCCTGATGATGTCGTAGAAGTTTCATGTTGTCGCCGGTCGCGACCCTGGTGGTGTCTCAGCAGCTGTGGTGGATGTGGCAGACGCCTGTTCTGTTGCAGGTCGCTTTCCACTGTGACAGTCCACCGAGAGCTACAGCAGCCGAAAGTTGGGATGCCTGGGAGGGTGATTATCATTTGAGCCCGTTCTCGTTTCGCCCTTCTCACTTGGCCCTTCTCAAAACAACAATTCTCAAAAAGATCTTCTCTCTTGGACCTGGCGCAATTGGTCCTTACCTGTTTTGTCCTTCGCATTTCAACCCTCCTCATTTGGGCCCGTTCTCGTTTCGCCCTTCTCACCTGGCCCTTTTCGAAACAGCCATTCTCAAAAATATCTCGCTTTGACCCGTCGCACTTGACTCTTTCCATACCAAAATCGTTTTTTGGGGGGTAATATTAATAAATGCATTGATATATTTTGTGCGTGCGTGTGTCTGTGTGCCACGATACAGGCGTACTCTCTCTGCTAAGGATTTTAGCGGTGCGTCGAGATGGTCGGGAAAAGCTACTAGCTGACAATAAAACAGACTAACTATTTATCGCAGCCACATCATATTCCAAAATGTCACGTTTTGTGGGGTCTCTCGACTTGGGACAATGCCACCACTTCTATAATGCAGTGGTTCTCAAATGAGGGTCTGCGAAGGCATCCTAGGGGTCCGCAAAGCCTTGTCTCATCAGTCAAGCACGGCAATATTAGTTGTCTGCTTTCTTGACATTGAGAAGAAACGTTCCAATTTTCGGGTGTGTCGTGTGTATGTCAATTAGATAAGTCTACTTCACTCTAGTAATTAGTTATATTCATTAATTAAATCATTATCATGATAGCCTATACCTTTCAATTCCCCTAGCCCCAAACGGGGTCCTCCATCATCTCCGCCTTTCTACAAGGGGTCCGGGAAACAAATGGTTGAGAACCACTGCTAATATGTATGCTATTTTTGTTCAAACAAAGTTTTCAAATTAAATGTTCGTTTTTTTTTTGTTTGCTGAGAGGAAAGGAAGCAGGCGTCATTGTACGATTCTCAGTGCGTACCTCTACACATAACATATATCTGATGGTATGTTAGGGGCCCAAGCAAGGTAAGGCTCATCAACAAAGCCACGAAGGCATAACAGCGTTAGAAGCACGCCGAACTAGTGCCATTCGGTCGTAGTGCGAACGGGCGAAATGAGAATGGGTCCAGTTGCAAAAAACATGATTCGGATCTTATGAGAAGGTTCAAACAAGGACCAAATGAGAATGGGACGAAACATGCAAGGTTCAAATGCGAATGGGACGTTTTGAGATACACCTTGCCTGGGACGCCGTGACGACAGCGACACTCGCGTTGGCTTGCGCTTTTCACCAGCATTTCTACGGCCAACCGCCAGGATCGCGACAGTCAACAGCATGAGACTCCGGCTCCTGTGACGTCATTTGTTGCCACTTTGGGACCGCTTTTGATGTATGGGCAGCATAGGACGCTGAATACACCAGTCAGAGACGCGCTCCGGACACCATAGTTACGGTTAAAGTTTCCTTTTGATATCGGTTTCGTTTTGGTTACCGTTTACACGTTCCTAAAAACCGGTTTATTTCAGTTTCTCCAATAATTCACCCTCTCCCGCCTGACGGGACACATGTGTCCCAAAAGTTTGTGATTTTTTTATTATCTCCTGCATGCTCCATATCCCGGCGAAAACCTGTCGGGACATAGGTGGCATTGGCTGCATTTCCAAATCGCACCGTTTAGGTGCTGCAATCGCGCGAACACAACTTTTAAGATGGCTGAAGGCGTGCTTGCGCGGGCTCTTTGATTCTTGAAACGAAAGTCAGCAAAAATGTAAGTAATTTATTCTACATTATTGCGCAACCGTGTGTGCGTTCACTAATAGCTTCTGAAGCAGCACGTATAAATATAGAGTGCCGCCCTGCTAAATTTTTTCAATTAGGCGATTGTTTGTTCTCTGGGACACCTTATGTTGTACCGCAGCGAAGGCTAGAAGCGCGAGCTCATAGCGTTGGCAGCTGCCCTTCACGCACGGGAGCTTGTGCCGCCAAGGTGTCATAGAGCAAGGAGCTCGCGCTTATAGCCTTTCCTGCGGTACAACACAAGGTGAAACAGAGTATACAAGACGAAAAATGGAACGCACTGCATTTTTGGCGCCCTAAACAAGCTTGTTTTGTTTGCTTAGTTTAGACTTCAAATTAGGCTAATGTTATTTTGTTCGACGTTTGACGGAGATCTGTATAAATATTGCTATTACTAAATACTACTACTGTTTATTTTTTAAGCATGGCAGCAGGTGGAAGTTCACTTAGCCGTGATGAAATCGACAAGCTCCTCTTTGAAAACCTACCTAGCGACTATTCAGCTGATACGGATATCGAGTCTGATTTTGATGACCCGGATATGGAACCAGGAAAGACTAACTGCCCACGTGATCTGCAAGAGTTGCTTGACCAAGTAGGTCTGGTGGACGCCTCAGCCAGGAGCGGACTACAACCAAGCAGAATCGCACAGCACAGGCGGAGTCAATAACAACCCAGCCTCTGAAGACTCGTGTGCAAGTCCAGAAGAAGTAGCCGCAGTCTCTGCGTTTTCCTTTCGTCAGAAACGCTACGAGTGGTGTCAAAGGCAGCACGTGACTGAGAGACCGGAGTTCAAGGAACAGGAAGGGGTTTCCGAAGAAGTGTTCTGTAGTTGCTCAACACCAGTGGAATTTTTTCTAGCTCTACTTCACATGCCACTGCAAGAGGAATTACTTTTTCAAAGCAACCTCTATGCCACCAAAAGGGCATTGACCTCCAGCTGTCAATCACAGAGCTGCTTGGCTTCCTGGGCATCAATTTCTTGACGGGATATCATCAACTTCCCTCTTGGATGGACTGCTGGTCAGGTTCCCCAGACCTTGGGTGCCATTGGTTTAAAGAACTATGTCGAGAGACAGGTTCTCCAGGATACTTTCAAACTGGCATTGAAACGATAATGCATTGTTATCCAGTCAGTGCAACGACAAGCCCTACAAGTTGAGGCCAATGATAGATGAGCTGAATAGGCAGTTTCAACTAGCATATGGTCCGAGACGAGAGGCCTGCGTCGACGAATCCATCATACTCTTCGAGCAGTATAACCCCATGAAACCGATGAAACGAGGCTACAAGATTTGGTGCTTGGGAGACATGTCGGCCTTCATCCAGACCTTCTGCAGGTGTATCAAGAAAAGTAACCAGAAACATCTGACCTTCAGTCTGAATCTGGGTTGGGGGGACGTGTGGTTCTTGACCTTTCTTCATCGATCCTAGGAAAAAGGCTACACACTTTTCTTCGACAACTACTTCTCCGTGCCACTGATGGCGAGGTTGAAAATGGAAAAAAACATCTGCCTGTGCCACAATACGGAGCAACCGAAGTTAGCTTCCAGAGCTTCGCTCTGACAAGAGCTCGACACACGGAGAGCATGACTTCAAAACTACAGAGGAAGGAATAACTCTCTTCAAATGGAAAGACAAGGTAGTCTACATTATTTCGAACTACCATGGCTCTGAGGTGGGAACCGTGGAAAGAACAGAGCGAGACGGCACAAAAATAACGGTCCCGTGCCCGAGTGCGCTCTCGGACTAGAACATGTTCATAAGAGGTATTGACAAGGCGGACATGCTACGGAGTATATATGGAACCAACAGAAAATCGAACAAATGGTGGCACCGTTTGTTTTTTTGGGTTCCTGGACATATGTCTTGTAAACAGCTATGTCGCCTACTGTGAGTTCAACAAAAAGATTCCCTACCTGGACTACAAGCGCTCCGCTGCGATGGGACTCCTCACCATGGGACAGTCGTCTAGTAGAAAAAGGGATTCAGGTAGCAAAGACAGTGGGCAGTGTCTCAAGCGGCGCAAATCCTCCTACTCAGTGTGTGCAGATGTGCGAAGGAGTAGTCTCGGCTCACATTGGTCTGTTTTTGGCGAAAAACGTGGAAGGTGCAAAGTTTGTGCGCAGCACAAGCAAGAATCACGGCCGTTCAGCAAATGCACCCGTTGTGGAGTGTTTCTCTGTATATCCAAAGAAAGGAATTGCTTTGCAGCTTTTCACGAGATATCCTAACAACCTCGTGTTTCTTATAGGCCAGTAGTACAGTAGTACATGTCCCAACTCACAAAAACTGTTCTGTTCAATGAATATTTTTTTTTTGCTTCTGGACTTCTTCAAATAGAGCCATTCCAATGCTAGACAAACGCCAAATGCTAGACAAACGTTTTATAATACCCGTTTAGAGTACTCCCAGATATCCAAATATAGAAAATTCAAGGAACTTAGAAACGTCTTAGTACTACTAATTGGTCAAAAGTTGAACATGTTTCTAGTTCCGACGCTTGTTTCTAAGAGCTACTGGCATTATATAGTTTGATAACCGAGCATACATGTTACTTCCGCAACTCGGGGCTCATCTGGGTGCTGGAAGAACCATTCGCACCTTCACAGAAGAGTCTTCGCCCACACTGAAAAAAGGAGCAGAGCCATAGTCCTCCTCTAGTAAAACACTGCTAAGTGGAATACAGTAATAAAATGGAGAGCTGGGCTAGTTGGTGAAAGTCAAAGACTGAGAAGAGGAACAAACAACACAGAAACCTGTGAAAAAATGTCTTGAGTTATTCAATCCTTACCTTAGTCTTCATTGTTGTGCGATGTTACACCGATGGCATGTTCCCTATTTCCAAGCAAGTGCATAGACGCGCCCGTCTCTCGCTGTCCGGTTCTATGACACTAGAAAAATTGTGCATTCATATATGAGAAAAAATAAAAATGGTGTGACACTTTATTTTATAAATATGCAGTGTGTTTTCTTCCTTTTTTTAATTCTTTACAGATTTGTGTAAAAAAAGCAGTGAAAGCTACACTTATGCGGTTTGTGCAGATGAGTTACACGGCCAGGCGGACATTATGTGGGTGGCCAGTCTTTGCGATAAGTCGGCTGATGAATTAAAATGTTATTTACATTTTTTTAATAGTGAAAATAGACATGTAGTTCTAGTTAGAAACTAACTGATTGTCATCGAAAATCACTGTATCAGTCAATTTTAGAATGACTTGAAGCTTGTGGGAAAGTCGAGGGCGCACCGAAGTTACCACTCGTGAAGCAGGCACAAAGCTAGCCGTGGCGGAACGCGAATGATTAGATCATCTTCGTTTTCCGCCACTGGTAGCTTTACGCCTGCTGCATGAGTGGTAACTTCGGTGCGCCCTCAAGTTTCCTAGGAGCTTCAAGTCATTCTAAAAAGAGTTTATTTAGTGGTTTTCGATGACGCTCAGTAAGTTTCCAATTGGAACTATGTGTATATTTTCACTAATTAAAAAGTTAAAGAATTTTAATTAGTAAGCCAACTCATCGCAAAGATTAGCCACTCACATAGTGTCCCCAGGCCGTACAACTCACCTGCACAAACAGCATAACTGTAACTTCCACGGCTTTCTTTAAACAAATATGTAAAAAAAAAAATATCCCTGTATTTATCCTCATGCTGGCGGATCCTCATAGGTGAGCCACTTGCACGGATGACCTTCCGTCGGTCTGCAACCAGTCGCTTGTCTTATGGCATGAAAGGGACTCCGACGTCGCTGGCGACCGTCCAGCAACTGCGGCGCTTCCCCAGTCGGATGTTCTGCACCAGCGCGGAGGACATCACTGTGACGCCTGGCCTCCAACCACGCTACAACCTCCGGAAGACATTCAGCGCCGCCATCTGCACAACTGAAGTCTGACGGCCACTGCACAGCAAACCGAGAGCTCCTCCTGTTTCGAGTGAGAACTTTGGACACTGCGCTAAGCAGTCAGAGTGTTTTTTGTAACTTAGAAGACTAGCCGATAAGAGAATATGCATACCTTAAAACCTACTTGAATGCGCGCGTTGCTCCTAAGGGTTTGCAAATCAAACTACAACCTAGCATGACAACCTTGTCTCAGAAAGGATTAAATAAGTGGAACGGCAGTGCTCACAAATGCTTCTTTAGATTTGGTAAAAATAACTATTGGACACTGCGAGACGACTTCGACTAAAGAGTTAAGAAGGCAGAGGGCAACTTATTGCAAGATAACGTGTTATATCACTTCAGGAAACCACAACACTAAAATTATCTGGGGAAAGAAAACGGGGCGTGCTCAAGGAGGTAAAGGAAAAGAAATTGGCCAGAGATAACGTAAAATCTTTTCCAACAACAGTGTGCAGACGTAACGTACCAAACAGTTTTGATTACGGAAACATAGTTAATCTTTCAAACGTAAATCTTTCCCCGCCGAAGAGTCATGAAACGATTTTTCAACTGTTTCCTTCTTAACTGTCCTCCTCACCTAAGAAATCGCGCAATGTACCAAACACAAACAGTTCAAGAAGACGGACGGACCTCGTTTGTGTACCCGGACACTGCCAATCCCCCGTAGAAGCTTTAGCTCGTCGCTCAAAACTCGGACAAAAGTTGCTTTCCCCACCCCGTTCACCCCTAAGATGACAGTGCTGTGGAAGTTACGTGCTCGTTAGGCCAGCCACGCTTTTTTCCACGTGATCACGCTACCTCGCACATACCCGCATGCAGAGAATGAGGTCAGGTGATGAAAGGGAGGCGGCTGATTGGTCCAACAAACGCATAGCTTCCACCGCACTGTCAGCTTAGGGGTGAAGGGAATAAGTGAGGTCCGGTGCCGCGTGTTTGGGCGGGGTGACGCGCTTTGGGTACCGCGGATGTATCACAGTGAAAAAGCAGAGCGCTTTCGAAGGGAAGGAGGTACATAATAGTCTGCCGTTTTTGTTTTTTTTTAAGTTTCGTACCAAAATTTAGGCTTCCGACTTTCTGCCTTCTTTCTTTTGGCCCACTAAACGATATGCTATTAGTAAAATCCCAATATTAATTAATTTATCCCATCCCAAAATTCGTTTCATGGTCTCTTTAACTTCTGCACGACCACGGGCCAATGCAACGAATTTATGCTTCTCTAAGACCTTGACAAATTTGCGCGAAGCCTTCGGTTTCAGGAATATTTTTTTTTATAAGCCCCACGTAAGCAAGCTTCCTCTCCCTCTAACATCAAATGGTTAGACTCCTGGTACTAAGAGAGATAAGCATTTGAACCTTTACATTCAGGCAGTACAGGAGGACGTTGTAGCAGCCTATGGGAAGCAGCAGCCCCCACACTTTAACCTCTCTTTCAGAGCTCAACGCTCTCAAGGCCCTAAGTAATAGAAAGGACATTATAATAAAACCTGCGGACAAGGGCGGTGCCATAGTTATTCTTAACGCTGCCGACTACCTACAGGAAGGGTATAGACGAGACAAAGGCTGCCAAGACTGTGAGCTTGTTTAAAATTCAAGAATTATTTTCGTCTTCGGGACACAAGAGGGGAAGGGGGGCACGCTTACCAGGGAGCTGCGAGCCGCAGTTTGGCCACCCCTGGTTTAGATTGATATGACTGCTGTCCATTGTGAGCATGGATGTCATTATCCCAGGGCGATCATTGATGCCAGCTTTAATAGTGTTGAACTTGTAAATTAAATTTGACTCTCTGTTCGCGATTACGGTTTGTTTTAAAACCATATTGTAAAAATGTCACCTCGAGCTTATCGAATGAGTGTCTGGAAATACTCATATGTTTTGAGAGAGGAAGTTTGGGGAGGGATCTTATATGGGCTCTATGATTACTGAATCCTTTCCGGAAAGGATTATGCAATCGTCGGTATACCACTCAGGGAGCAGTTGTAATAACCTTTGATAGGCATTCACTCTGCTCTAAAATGTTAAAATGTTTTTTTTTTAAGATGTGACTGACGTTAGGGAACCTATTGCTCAAGGTCAGCACGAGGTCAGCCTGACGGCCAGTTTGTCTGGGAACATTGTTCGCTTAATAACTCGTCACAATCAAGAGCATACGCCTAATTGATTGCATCATATATAATTGGTTCAGGGTACTTCTGTTCTTTAATACTTCTCGTAGTTAATTAGCGTTGGCGTTGAGGCCGTCTTCGTTTGAACACACGCTTTTGAACCTATGGGCCCGACTATAAGGTGTACTGGTTTTGCAAAACGTGGGTGGCAACCGTCGAAGTGCCAAGTATTTTTGGCGGTCAGTCGGCTTTCGATAGAGTTGAGCGACTAGTTTTGTGCCCTCAATTATTACCCTGATGTCTAGGAAATTGTTCGGTTATGGAATAACTGTGAGTAAAACTAATAGAAGGGTGCACGGAATCAAAAGCTTCGATGAAGCTAAGCAGCGCTTCCTCTTTGTGTGGCCAGTTTAGAAATATATCATCAATGTATCTTTTTTAAAACATCGGTTGGAGGGGGCAGCTTGAAAGAAAATTATATATTAGATTGACCATAAAGGTATTCGCGTAGTTTGGGGCCATTATTGTTCCCATCGCGGTGCCACTAGTTTAAAGAAATTTCCATCACGAGCACAAGACGCGAGAGGGTGGCCAGGACGTTGCCATCTGGAAGGTCCTCGCTCCTGTGGGTGTTATACGTTTGTACGAGCGATTCGATGCCATCTGCATGGGGAATATTTCCGTACAGGGCCAATATGTCCATTGTCACAAAGAAGGCATTTTTGGGTACCTCCAATTTTGAAATTTCTCTAAGTGATTTGTGTCACGGACGTACGATGAAAAGGTAGGAAAGATGTTATTTATTAGGTTGTCAAGGAAGCTACAGTTGGTGGTAAGTCAAGAACGAAGTGGAAGCTCCTTCTACCTCTTTCAACTTTAGTAGAGCGGACGCTGGAAAGGAGGTCGCCTCCTCTCCAGCGTTCGTGCTGCTTAAGTGGAAAGAGTTGGGAGGAGCTCCCACTCCGTTCTTTACCTGTCCCCGACTGTAGATATCAATTCGGTTAGAGTCCCTGATCCGGATATAATGGGGTGACCCGGGTTGCCTTCTTTATGAATTTCTAGTACCATATAAAATCGGCCCAGGACGGCGTGTTAAGGAGTTAGAGCCTTCGATGTGTTAGTAATGACCTTACCTTGTCTCTCAAGCCTGACGAGCTGTTCATGTATACCTAGAGTTTCAGTGCATACTTTGCTTGCCAAAAAAAAAACACCTTGTCATCAGGAAGCACAACAAACTCTAATCTATGGAACATATCAAGGTAAAGTGGGACTTCTGCATTGGGTATACATTGTAACGTTAGAACTAAGTTTTTCTTTTCTTGTGAATAACAGGCGAAACACCCGAGTCAAAAGGGAGCTTTTATAGATTGCTTCTTTAGCTTCGAACCTTGTAGCGGAGGTAGATGCTGCTACTGAGCATGAGCACCGCTAGCTTTGTCTGCACAATTCCAGGGATCATTTCCGGAGCCCATAAGCTAGAGGGATGGCGGGTGCGGTTGCAGCTTTCGGTGCCTTGTCAGCTTACAGCTGAATGGAGTGCACCTACACTCTTTCTCTTAAATGCAATATTTTATTTTTGCAAGGTCTACCATAATACGGGCGTATGAGAAATGAAAAGTAGTGTTGCAGAACATTTTTGAAGATTATCAAAATTGTTTCTATTGTTTTCTGGATAAGTGTAGGGAAAAAGAATAATGAATGTGTAGAAACGATTAAGAATACACCAATGGTAATATGCTTATCGTTCACTTATTCTTTTTATCTCAATCTTCATCATCCTAGGAAAGCAAACCCCCTCCAACCACGAACGCTGTGGGCTCGGGGCCTGCTTTCTAGAGGCAGCGTCTCATCTAAGACGGAGTGAAAGATAGCACTGCCAAAGCTTTGCGGAGAGCAAGTCGTTTTCTTCTTGCACAGGAGTTGCGGTGACGTCAGAAAGACGCCGAGCTGCGATTGGCTGATTGAAGGATAGTGGGTAGACTCCAAAGCAAGCTGTCTTGTGGTCTACCCACTATTCTTCCTTCAGAACCAATCAAAGCTCGACGTTCTGACGTTACTACAACCCCTGCAAAAGAAGCAGACAAACTTGCGCTCCGCATAGCGCATGGGAAGAGTGGAGTCTCTAGTCGATTATCAAGTGTTCAAGTGCCCCAGGCTTGGCAGCCTTTTTTTTTTTTCACCCACTCTCATTTAAGACGCTGTTTCTAGCTAGCCAGCCCTGTGTCGCTTACCTTGAGCAGACCTCGAAGAGTGTATGAGACGAGGATCAAGACAAATGTGTGTTACCGTTTTAATATAGCGTCTCCGGAACCCTCGTGTCCCGTGACTTTGTTCTCCTCTTTCAGTCACTGGACACGACACCCTGGACCTTTGACAAAAACTGTAGATAAAAGAGGCATACAATTTAGACTTAGAATTTATTTTTTGCTGCCAATACCGGCTGCGGAGGGCGATTGATATGTCCGCCTTTTCTTCATACATCCTCTGAAGCCGAATGCACTTGCACCCGTGGGGCGGTATTTTCATGCCCTCCAAAGCCACTCTTTGGAATTGTATCGCAGCCCCACCAAGACAGCAGCTTGCAGCTCATGAATGACAACGAAATGGCGTCTTCGCAAAGATGAGCTCCGGCCTTGCCTTGACTCGCTCCGCCCCCCACGTCCACGGCCGCGCCCGGTGCCAGGGACGAACGCCTCGACCCTGGCTGGCTGGGCTTGGCTGGAGCTGGGCTGGGCTTGGTTGGGCAAGGCAAGGCAAGCTGGGCTGGGTTGGCTGGCTGGCTGGGGTGGGGCTGGGCTGGGCTGGCTGATTGGCTGGGGCAGGGTGGGCTGGATGGTTGGCTGGCTGGAGCTGGGCTGGCTGCGGCGGGGCTGGCCGGGCAGGCTGGCTAAGGTAGAGCTAGCTGGTGCTAAGCGGGGCCAGCTAGTTGGGGCTGGGATGGGGCAAGGTAGGTCGGAGCTGGCTGGCTGGGCTGGGACGGGGCTGGCTGGGGCGGGGCTGGGCTGGCTGTGACTTGGCTGGCTGGTGCAGGGCTGGCTGGCTGGGCTGGCTGTGGCGAGGCTGGCTGGGGCAGGGCTGGGGCTTGCTGGCTGGGCTGGCTGTGGTGGGGCTGGCTGGGGCTTGCTGGCTGGGCTCCAAAATCAAGCATTTTCAAAAACTGCCTGGATCCGTTAAAACTTACTCACAAACTTCCAGCTGAGCGATCCATACAATTCTTAGACCTTCGACAGTTTATAACAAACCATCACATCTGCTAATCCTACGAACCTAGGGCAAAAAAGCCACTCCTTAAATATAGCTCAGTACACTCAAATCTTGTTAAAAGGGGCATTACAAAACTCTGTCTAAAAACTCTTTTAAGAAATCGTGCAAGCACACAGTACATACGAGCTTCGAAATGCAAATCTCCAGATTGGTCTCAGTGGGGTATTCTTCGTCTTTATTCAGAGCTTGGTCAGGGAAGTCAAGCACGAAGGAGCTATGACACAAAGTCCAAAAGTCTGCAATACAAGGCCTGTTACTGTGTCATATATTCACAACTATCCCAGAAGCGCAAGAAAGCAGCGAATCGAGTCAATATAGAGGTCGTTTTTTCCGCTCCGCATAAACTTTTCAGCTTATCCAAGAATGTAAATGGGCCTTCTATTCGACCATGTGCTGCACCAAGAACCACCCAAGTTTGTTCCTTGCACAGAGCGATTGGTTTATTCATTTCCCCTTTCCTGTGGAAAGCACTACATTGGACAAACAGGATGATGTGAGACATTATCCTGTTTGTCCCCGACCGACTTTGGGAACACAATAACGCCAACAAGGCCGACTCAGGTCATTTAGGGATTCATTGATTGCGGGTGTTCTCCGCTTCTGGCCGACTGCACTGCACTGGGCAGGAACAATAACTAACCCCAACAATCATAGAAACCGCAAACATTGTCACTAGATAGCATGTGTTATCACCCCTTCGATAACTCTATCGAAAAGAGTTAGACTATTTAGGGAAAGTTACCTAGTTATATTAGCCTTAACTTGAATTATTTCTTTGTACATAAGAGCAAAAGAAGATGAAGAGGAAACACAATACAAACCAGAGTTGAGAGTCAGCGAAGTGCGAGTGTTCTTTGTGCGAGTGAGCTTTTGAAGTCCGTCTGCTCTTGTGCGCTGTGAAGTGTAACCATGAACCACAGCTGAAGTATTGACCACGAGTTAGTGCGATTGGCTCCGAAATTATGCTCAGTACTTTTACAGGTCGACCTTCTTTGATCTTGACTCAGGGTTGACCCGTAATTTTAAAAAGATGTGCCAAGGAGACAAAACGCGAATCTCTGTTTGAATAAATACAGTAGTCACGGTAGTTCCCGTGCAGCAGTCAATCGAAAGGGCAGCAAACTTCTACTTAACTCTGGTTCGAACGCCGCTAATAGCCGATTCATACGACGGACTAATCCGCGGACAAATTGGTCATGAGAATACAAATCCGCGAACCCTCAAGCTCCCGAGAGCAATCATACGGCGGATGGGACGAGCAGACGACAACCAGAAGGACTCGACCCCACAGGCTCGCGAAACGCCAACAGCTCACAGTTGTTCCTGAGTAATCGTCAAAATGGAGGTGGATCGGGAGCGTCGTTTGGCCGCGATGGGCGCAGCGTTATGTTGTGATGAAGATGAGTCGTGTGCGCCAAAGAGATTGCCGCTTTGGATGAAAGACTGGATGTGTCGAAAAGAATGCGGCATGCAAAACCAGCTTTACGAGGAGCGCCTCGACAGCGATCCCGAGGAGTACCGCAGGCTGCTGTGCGTTAGCCGCAAGCACTTCCTGCAGCTGCTTTCGCGCGTGGCAGGTCACTGTGATGCGGCAACCAATTCCACCGAAGACACGGCTGCAAGTCACTCTTCGTTTTCTTGCGACGGGTAAGTACCTTAACTTCAACCTTCGTTTATTGTACAGCGCGTAATAAATTTCTGGATGCTATCACCTCCACCAGTGTGCCTCTCTGGTCGGCGGGTTCCCACCTGAGCCACCCTGGACATCTCGCTTGGAAGAATGTAAGAGCTAACTGTGCAGATGGCTGAACACAACGCTGCCACAGCTGCCACATTGAGCAGAGTTCGACGAATGTTGTCAGGATGTGTTCGAGGTAGCGGTACCCGGGTGTGCAGCACGGTTCCTCCATCTTTCTCCCTGGTGAAAAAAAGGGCCCAAATTTGTTTTAAATAAGAATTTAGTCTTTGTTTTGCACATCAACATGATTATCCAATATTCCGCAATATCCCTAGCCTACCCAAAACCCAATCAATCTTTTCGCTATCTAGATTATGGAACAAGAAATTTTATTGGATTTATCTGGATTTCAGGTTTTTATAGTGAATTTCAGGTTTCCAATACATTTCCAGTCATATTTCTCGTTTCACAATTCAAATAGCGAAACGTTATAGTGGGCTTTGGGGTAGGCATGTTTTTAAATACAGAACGCTCCCGCTATTTTAAAGACATGTTTGCTGTCCTTGGGTGGTTATGTGTACGAAGTTGAAAGGTCTGGGGATGAATTTCCTTTGGGGAATGGTAGGTTGTGGAAAGTGTCTCTTCTTGTCTCCCTACAAGTCTTGTCTTGTGTGTTGCCTCCTTTTTGTCCAATAAAAAAAAAAATCAGCAGTGTTTGAGTTCAGTTAAATTCATAGCACCGACTTGTCGTCACCAATGTTGTTCTTTTTCGATAATCCGACTATTTGTACCTAAGGTACTGCCCTTTCTCGGCTCTGCCTGATGCATCTAAAGAACTTTCTAGATCATGCCATCTTAAGGTAAGCCAAATAATTGCAACTTCGTTTTTTTTTTTTTGTGTATTTGACAAGAGAGAGTCATCATTCACTAAGCCGTCAATTCAGGCTCGGACACTTGAGTGTCAACGACCTAATCCACGAAACCTGCACAGCGCTCTACAAGAGCTGAAGGAGGACGTCTTAAAGACTCCAAAGACCGAAGAGGACTGGCAGAACGTGTTCAACGGTTTCGCCCAGAAATGTCGATTTCTGAACTGTGCCGGCGCACTCGACGGGAGGCACATTTGCATATGGAAGCGATCAAACTCTGGGTCTGTGTACTTTAATTATAAAAAGATGCACAGTATCGTGGCTGTTGGCTGGGGTAGATGCGAACTGCAAGTTCATCTACACCAACGTCAGCGCCCCGGGATCGCAAGGAGACGCCGGCATCTGGCAGACAACACCTTTACAACGAGCTCTGGCAAGCAAGAGTATCCATCGGCCAGAGCTGGTGAAGGTGGCAAGTTCGCCAGACAAGGATCCACCTTCCATTTTTTTTTGTGGACAATGATGCAATTCACATTGGCAAAGATCTCATGAAACCGTTTGGTGGCACGAACGTCACAGAAGAACAGCGGATATTCAATTATAAGCAAGTTTTGGTGGTATGTCAGATAGAGGTGAAGATATCGATACAAGTTAAAAGTAATTTACTCAACCAAAGCAGTTTCACACACACTTGGTGAATAAAAACACTTCATGATGTACATTTATTTTTATAAGTAGGCTTTGGAGTGAACACGTGCAAAACGCTTGGGAGAATATCTTCTCACTTTGTGGAAGTGTTATAACAGGTGCATGCAAGATTCGAAAGATTCTAATCAGACGTCAGTCTAGCAGTCTCTTCCTGGATGCAGTGCACAATTTCGAGAATGGCTTTGCA
Organism: Ixodes scapularis; assembly: GCF_016920785.2. Classification (NCBI taxonomy): domain Eukaryota; kingdom Metazoa; phylum Arthropoda; class Arachnida; order Ixodida; family Ixodidae; genus Ixodes; species Ixodes scapularis. The sequence continues at coordinate 78,058,879 of NW_024609839.1, read as the reverse complement.
GTATTTCTGCTACAGATAAGGAATATCAAGAGATGTTTGGAACATTACTGGCTAGTCTGCTGCAAACAGCTTCCAAAAAAGAGCACTGGCAGTAACATAAGGCCTGGAAATCAAGATTGCTCGGCTTGCCTTCATCTTCAACAAGAAACCTGCAGGTTTTTTTATTATTTTTTGTAAAGCAAAAAATTTCTGGTAATCCAATTTTGACACATGAATCGACAATCCGATAATCCCATTTTGACACATGGATCGACAAACAATAAAAAGGAAGGGAAAGAAAGACATGCAAATGTAGTAGTTTCCCTGCATTGCATGTGTGCACTTCTCTGCAGTGCACAGCTGTATCGAAAAGAAGGAGACTCAAGGGGGCATACGACAACAGGATCTACAACAGACAGAAACTGCCGTTAACGTCTCCCAACCACGCTTTTGAAAAACTGGTGAAGTTCCAAAAGGATAGTCCCTTCTTTAAATTACCCGAGCACCAAGGAGCATGCTGACAGTTTAGTTACAGGTACTACACATGATGTCTGCAGCAGTAACTGTTTTAAAGCGAAAATATAAAACAAATGGTACTTTGCATGTCTGTTTGTCAGTGCCTCATTTTGAATATTTAGTTAAACTCTCTCATATTGCTAAGGTGAGCGTATGCAGTTCGCCTACATCCCCAGAGTGCTCCTTGGTGCTTGGGTAATTTGGCAAAAACAGTTGATTAGCGAGGACATTATGACTATATCAGGAGTGTCCATAATCCATGTGGCTGGGTCATGAGTGATGGCTTGGAGGAGGAGTTTTAAAACCTGTTTTTATCTGTGAAGCACTCAGCATTATGATTCCAATTCGCTGTATGGCGCCATGGGATAGAAGAATTTATTCGAAGTGATGTTGACTTACCTTCCAGGAACCTCATGGCATGTCTATACTTTATTTTTTACTCTGGGTAACTTTGTTGATTATTTTTATTGCCTGCAGAAATGCTCTTTATTTGTGCTAACACTGAATGTAAATTAATTGCAGATGATTCACACTTAATCTCCTGCATCAATTCATTTCCCTGCAGGTATGCTGCAAAAGAACCAGCTCTCCAACAAGTTGTTGCAGTTGGTGGATGGCCACTCATATGTGCTGTATGGGGAACCGGCCTATCGTTTGAGGCCACTTCTGCTCAAGCCATATGGTTCAAAGGAGACCCCAACACAGGTGGAATTCAACAAAGCAATGAGTACTGTCAGGCAAGCCGTTGAATGGGGGTTCGGCAAGGTTGTTTCTGAATTTGCCTTTGTCAATTTAAAAAAAAAATCAGAAGATTCGCAAGCAAAAAGTTGCTCTCATGTACAGGGTGGCTGTCCTTTTGTCAAACTGCCACACCTGTATCTACGGAAGCAATCACTAGCTTTTTTGATCTGGAACCTCCAACACTGATGGAATATCTCAAGCCTATGTCTAGTAATAGCTTTCTTTGTTTGATTTTATGCGGCATGAAAGGCTGGCAAATCGCCGATACTTAAAAATTACAGAGTGCCTCTTAAAAAAGCCTCACGTCTCCTACAAGTGCACTGCCGTGAAGAGCCTGCAAGCACTGTCAAATACGTGAACCTTATTTGGATGCGGAGCGAATGAAGAAGCTACCCTCTTGCGCAATCCTTTTCAGTGACAATGTAGTTGTCTACCGTCAACCTACTTTCACCTGCATGCAAAGTTCTCCAAGTGATTCAGTGATTTGTTAGAATGCTACCAAAAAAAAAAGGCAGTAAAACAAAGTAAACAGCTTCTGTATACCATGAAATACTCAGGTGTGATGTGCCAGATTTGCAAGCTAAAAACTCCTATGGCACTTTAACACACTCGTCGAGTTTCAGGAGCACTTAATTACTGTCCAAAATTTGTCCGTTTTTAATGTGAAAGCACTAACTGTCCTATGGAGAAGAGCCAGCAGCGTCTATAACCGGCTGCCGGCTGCAAGAATTTCCCAGCCGCTGGTGGCGCCAGTAACCGCGAACAACGCAAGGAGCCGGCGGCAAGAAATTTATTGTTGTACGTACATCTTGTAATCTTTTTAACTGTCAGTGAACAAGCATGTAGCCCTTGATAATTTTCAACACTTAACATAAATTTTTCCACTTTAATTTGGCTGGAAGTACCAATAAAATCCCGCTAGTCATAAAAGTTTACAATAGAACTTTTGGTTACATTGCACTAAATCGGCAAAAATCTGAAGTGCATGATATGATGCTGTGTTGTGCCCCATTGTCATAACAATTGAGTAAATTAATTCTTTACAAACCTTTCTTTTTTTAGTACTAGCGGTCATTTTAAATCATGCATGTGAGAACAACCAACTACAGTCAAACCCACTTATAACAATCCCACATACAACAACCTATTGGTTATAAAGACCAACTTTAAAAATATACCAATTCAAGGCCCTACCCATTAAAATTGGTCCAGATAAAATGAGTCTCAATCACATGAATTGATTGCTGGTATATATCAATTTGCCCAGACTAACATTATTTGTAACATTGACTGTTCTGTACAAAACTTCTACAGAACATGTATTTGGTGACCACTTATCTTTACATTGAGATCTGCGTCTCAAAAAGCACAGAATGTGTAAATCTTCTCATGGGCGATGTCAAGGCTGTCACCAATGCGCGGCGAAAGCTAAGAGACACTTTTGGCAAACAAACTGAAAATTGCCAAGATAGAGAGTGATGCCGCAGCTGAGGGAATCGAAGTCCCCATGGATCCACTTAAAGCAGATGCTCTTCATAAGAAACTTCGTGGAAGGACGCATGCAAGTATATTTATAATTTCTTTTTTCAGTTTGGCTGAAATACAAGAGCCCATGTCAAAAAGTTCCTCTCTAACCTTTCTCTCATTTCAAGCAAGAAATTCAAGGTACCTGCCTACTTGTTTCAATATTTTATATTTCTCTAGCACCATGAGCAACATGGATAGTGCAAGACCTGCAGCACCTGAAGATAACTCTCTGGATGAGGTCCCGAGAGGCTAGGAAGAAGAGGAGGAGGAGGGAGACCCATCTAACATCTTGACAATGATGTCCCCTGGCAGCGACGATAATACCTCTAATCTTTCTCCAATTTCAACCCTCCCTTCCAATTTGGCTTCTCAGTCACGCCACACTCAGTCTGCCTTTTCTGCTCCCTGCCTTCTCCTAATCCATTGCTGCTGTTTTTCCCAACCCAACCCCACTCCACCACGCAATGCTCCACATAGAAACAACAGACCTAAACAAAGACACAACACAGATGTCATCATTGACAGCAGAGATAAACTTGAGAACAAAATTAGTTCCACCAAACACTTTTTATTATCACTTGCTCCCCTCGTAGACAAAGTACCTGAGGACCTGCATGGGTACTGCATGATGCATCTTGTGGATGTGATCACACAGTACCAAAGGGGGATGATCCCAATCACCCTGATGCAGGTCCAAATGCCTATGATGCAGGTCCAAACACACTATGTTTAACACAACTCTAAACCCATGATTATTTGGCAGACAGAGACACACTCTTACGCACCTGTCTTACCCTTGAAGTGGGGAGGTTTTCAGAAACTGGTGCATGAACGGCCTTGACCGTCGTATATACAACGGAAAGTGCACCAGCAAGGCAGGGTACCCCGGCACATGCAAGCATGCTGCTGCCATGGCACTGTGGATTAATGAACAGCAGCCACTGTCCAAAACAGAACTACCACAGGCTTGGGGCCATCCTTCTCAAAAACCTAACATTGATGGAAAGGAGTCGATTAAGAAACTGTTTGGATGCAAGCCTCAGATTGTTTTCTCTGGCACAAAACTGAGATTTCATTCTGGTGTTTGTACCTGTAATTGCATTCTCTGCCGCTTGTGTTGCATGATGTCATTTGTATCTAATCAAGTTGCAGTTCGCAGGTAAAAAAGGGCTGTTTATGGGCAGGTCACGACCTTTCTACCATCATATGTTCTAAACCATTACCCAGTGATTGCATGCCCTTACAATGACATGGTATGAATCAGTGCCATGAACGCCGCTGAAAGGGAGGCAAAATCTGTTATCTTGGATGTCTTAAGTGCAGTATTTCACAAGATAGAGCTTGTACGCCTGCAAAAAATGATGTGGGAAAAGTGCATGCCTCTCTATCACGTAATGGCTATAAATGTGGAGTCGTCCACTGCATTGAAACTCATCCGTTGCAGCATAGAAGAGCAGATGACGCCAGCCGAGGGAAAACTGTTTTTTTCCAAAGTGGCGTGCACGCAGCAAGGTGCCGAATGCATTGCTGTGGACACAGTGCTTCAGGCAAGCTTGAAAAGACATGTGTGTTTTAATTTTTTTTTTTTTTTTATCAAAATATATGACCTGGTTACGACCTTTTGTTCTGTAAAGTTGGTATTATGCAATAAATACGTACAGCACAAAGTAATCACATTTTCTTTGTGGGTCTTTACATCGAGGCGGTTCAGCGAACGAGAAATTAGGCTGTCGAACTCCATAGCCCACAGAGTCGTCGCTCGAAGGCGGCCATTCAACACCTTGGCCCAAAAGCTACTTCACCAAAAGCCATTCGCTGGGAAGGCTGCGACGTGTGGTAACATGACTGAACAGTATTCACAAGCACCGAGCGTAAATTTGGTGGTATGCTTCTTTTAAGTGGTATCCTTATTCTGCTTATCTTTATTAGGACGGAAGACAGAAGGTGAAGCCAGAGATGCATTAGAGAAGAAGGTTGGCGCGTCCGTTACACCGATGGGTGAAAGGTGTAGCTATGCTCTGTTCCACCATAAAGCACCTTTCACACACTTGCAATCGAGCAGGACCAGAGGAGACAAGATTGGTTCTTAAGCCTCTCGCAGCAGTGTAGGACCTGCTCCAACTGGCTTGGGCCGAAACTGCAGCTGAGAGGTGCGACGAGTCTGCAGCCAGGGATGCAGCGTTGGCCAAGACAGTCTTCAAACGCCCCCGCAGACATGCAGCCCATATGAGCACCCTGTTTAGTTCAAAGGCCTCTTCTGATGTACACAGCCAGTTTCTGTTCGTGCAAACACTGTGGCCAGCTTTTTCTTATTTTCCACTTGCAATCATTCGGAGGATGCTAAGTTTCAGCGCCGAAGTTGGTGCCCCAAATGGGATCTTCTCAGCACATCAGTAAGTTTTGTAAAAGCTTCTTATTTGTAAAAGAAAGGAGAAACCGGTGATGGCTTGTTGGGACTAACTGTGTGTCATGGCGTGTACCTTTCTGGATGCCGGAGCCTAGTGATGTAGAATGGCATATGAGTGAAAAAGGTCGCAAACGCAAATTCGTTACGATATATGTGATCTAATGTATAAATATTTTCTGATCAAAGCAAAGTGACTGCAAGAGGCATTAATGGGAAATTTATGAGTGCTAGTTTTATTTGTCTTAACACAATCATACATACTGTGCTTTGTGGTCACTATTCAAGTGTGTGGGGTGCGCAGAACCTGTCTATAAATTAGATGTAGAGTTTCCGTCATCCTGGAATTCTAAAAATGTAGACCTTTAGTGCAATGTTCAGTGTGTATTCTTCATAATACACCAGATGACCTGCATCTTCAAGGGCTGGAGGGAACAACAACGGCAGTATCGCAGGCTCTGTAGCAAATCTACAATGTAGAGCAACTAACAGATGACCTGTGGCTTGCAGAAGGTAACATTGAGGACGCGTCAGTCTCCAAAACACCATGCACAGTGGCAGCGAGCCAGGCCAAGGCCCCCAGTGGCTTGCTACTGCCAACAGACGTGCAGCTCCCTAAATGTAGCAGAGAATCTGCTGCTCAATAAGGAAGGCGAGGTAAGTTCTGAACTGCGTAAACATATGCAATTCATACCTTTATGGAATTCAAAATTTATCTTGTCTTCCTTGCGAGGGGACAAGGAACGATGACTGTTGTAAGGAGCCTGTCCTTTCTGTTATTCGCAGGTCCAACTCGAAGGAAGGCGCCGGATAGCAACCGGTCACTTTTCCATAGGCGGCTCCAGCATGAAAGCAGCTGGAAAGGAAGAGAAAATGAAACTGAGCCGCGCACTCTTCGCCTTGAGCAAACGCGTTTGGAGCTCGAAAAGGAAAAATTGGAGCAACACATCAGGGAGTCGCACGCAGAGTGTGAGGTCCAGGCAGAAGAAAAGAGTGAGGTTCGAGGAGATTACTGAACAGCAACAGCAGCGTGAGCGTGAGCGCCAAGAACGGGCAGAAGAGAGACGCATCTTTCTGGCGCGGCAGGAAGCTCTCCTACGAGTGAGAAGGTCAATTATCCCACAGGCAACGTGAATAAATCATTAATATATCCTTACCCAGTGCAAAGTAAACACAGCTGAGTGAAGGGACACACAGTGTGCACACTTTCAGGGGGTTGATTCAGAAAACCCTACAGCCCCCGACGCTATTATACCACAAAGGGTCGGTCGGACCTTTGCAATCTGTGCCATACTAATGTATTCACGTTCTCTCCTATAAAGAACTCTGAGATATATTGTGCGTTGTCATTTCTAATGCAGTTTGAAGTTTTTGGCTTTTGACATGGCTTTTGAAGTTTTTTTACTAGCTTCTCTTGCTGTGTTTCAACATATTCAACATAGTCCAGGCCTTCTGTTTTGTTTGAAAAAATTATTAGCACATGCATGCAGGAACTACCTCTGCTGGTACATGGCCCCTCGTGCCATGGAATATTATATTTTGAAACCACAAAGTTTCCGTTCAGGATCATGCATGCTATTAAATCGTTAACACATGTCGTTCACATACGCATGCGAGATGGACATACCTATGCCAGTTACATTTTGTTCCAGCCGTGTTGAAATGCATATTGAACACTGCCAGCCAATCATATTTTCTCTACTCAGGAGAGTGGACGACAAAACCACACTGCTCGAGGTTAAGCGCCCCTACAGCCGATGAAGTTGACAGAAAAGCCGCTTCTGCCATATCTCTTCAATGCACCCCCTAGCCATAGTAAAGTATTCAGACGTAAAAACATTCGGATTGCAGCAGATTCTGGATCCCCTTCTTTCTGATTTAAGTTTCCTCGGATTTGATCTGTGCCATGACGGGGTCACCCATCATGCAACAATGGCAGTTCTGGGTGTTGTTCGGGACAACCTTTCTCTGCATCGCGTAGGTGGCTTTAAATGCTGCTTTTCGAAAGATTTGCTGAATCTGCTTAGCATCCTCCGAGGAGCTGAGGAGACTGTAAAGAGGGTCAATGTGTTATCAGCAGTGTGGATGGATACACAAGAGAGCCAAGTTGTGGCAGAGGAAGTGAATCCAGCAAGCTCCAAGTTGTTGTATGGGGTGAAAGCAAAAGCTCTGCTCCTGGCTCTGCCAGGATTTGATATGTCAGTTTTCAGGATGCGATGCACAATGTGCTGGAAGGCGGCATTGCATTTGTGTTGAAGCGAGTGCTGAAGGGATCAATATCTACTCGAGTTCTTGAGCCTACTTGTTTCGTCGTGATTTCCGAGTTCGAGCTTGACTTCCATGAAAAAAAGTACAAACCATGTTGTGCCAACAGAGCTGATGGCAAACTGAAAGGCACAGCGAGCCAAAAGTGGTGTTTGTTCCGTTAGTTGCCGCAGTTGCTTGGCGACTACATACCCGAAGGAAACAGACATTGGGAGATCTATCTGAAGTACAGGGAAATTGTTAACATCATTCTAGCTGACACTATTCCCGAGGACGCTTTAGAATTCCTTGAAGTTCTAATCGATTAATTCCTCAGCCAATTTGACAACCTTTATTCAGCCTCCTCCAAACTAACACCAAAACTGCATTACCTTGTGCATTATCCTCGACTGATTAGAATGTTTGGGCCTCCACGCCACTATTGGAGCATGCATTTTGAAGCCAAGCACGCCTACTTTAAGGCCATCGCTACTGGTTCGAGAAATTTCAAGAACATGAGCCAAGCACGCCTACTTTAAGGCCATCGCTACTGGTTCGCGAAATTTCAAGAACATTGAATTTTCATGTATTCAGTTAGATGAGCCACTGAGCACGTCATGTGGAAAGAAGCTTAGCTGGGAGTCTCTGGACGAAAATGTGCGAGACGTGTACCCCGAGCAACCAACGCCAGACGAAACCATGCACAGTGTGAAGTCCGCGACTTCTGATAAATGCCAATGCTGAAATGGGGATGCACACTGCACTGGCTGGGAAGAGGAACTGTCGGCATTTTCACAGATATTTTTAAAGATTGTGTTTCGAGGCTCCCTCTTGATCTTTGTTCAAAAGCTACACACTTCGATTTTGTCGCCATAGGCAGAGTCACCAAGTAGTTCACTTGAACAAGTACTGCTTCACCCAAAAGAAGACTGTGATTATCATGCGCTTGACTTGTACTAGACACCGAAGGGGAACGAAGTTATTCCCTATTTCGAACTGTAAGAGGGGGTTCAGTGCTAGCCAGTGTTTTGCTACAGTTACCTGTGCAAATGAGATATACATTTCTGTTGTTTTTTTGTTGGTAACATATGAATATTTTAGTGCTGATTAAAGCAGAACTTGATTGTTTCATCCATATATGCGTGTGTAATCAAGCAACGTTGTAGATGCATTAAAATGTAATCAAAAACGATTAAAGACTCATGCTCTTTTTGTATGAGAACATGTGCACTAGCCTGAATGTGTTGTAATTTTTTACTTTACTTTTCTCCTTCCTAAGACCAAGCATTTTCCGGCAAAAAAATGTCAGGTCACGGAGCTGAAGTTTCGCCGGACATCGGCCGCTCCATATCTACCCCTGGTGAGACGCGCCCGTGCTCGTTTGGTTTCGAAGTAGCAGACGACAAAGCTGGAGGCTGGCACACCTATCGCAAGGACAATTGTTACGAAGCCAGAAGGACGGGGTGATAGTTTTTTTTATTCCGACTTGTTTTTTCGGAAAGATTGCCGAGGAGCACAAATGTTTCTGCCTTTTTGCATACTGCAAAACACTCCGATTTCGAGGCCCTCCGATTTCGCATACTGCAAAACCCTCCAATTTTGTGGCATATTAGTGGCTACTAATATTTGCGAATACATCTGTGTCACAAGTATTCGCGAATATGGGAAGCAGAACTTGCAGCAACTAAATTTCACAAATTGTGGATTCTTGAGGCCAGGGATCGAAAATCCAGTAAACTTGGCAGCCTCAATAAGGGGAGTCCCCTGAAATTTTGCATAGTTTGTATTGCCAGTCTTGGAAAATTCGTCAGCTCCCACTTTGCCCCGTACAGAAAAAACACTACCAATCACAAAAAGATAAGGTGGTAGAGAGAGTTGCTTTACACCTTTGCAGATGCTGAGGGAAACCAGGAGGGCATGAAAGCATTCTTGGAGGTAAACAAACATGCAAGCTGCAAAACTAGCAGACGACTTACCTGCCGTACAGAGAAGTTAGAAAGGAATAGTCTGAAAATGAAAATCTCCAGACAGCTTCGTAAGTTACGTTTTTGCAAAGCCGGCACATGACAGAGAAGTCCATTAACTGAATGCATACATCAGCATCGACCAAAAGGAAAAAGAAGATTCCAGACGGTTCAACAGCTTCCACCAGCACAGAGCCCGCCTGCATTACGTCAAGGCCAGCACTGCTAACAATGGCAGCACACATAGCTGGACCGTCTGTCGCTAGGATCTACAATGTCGGGAAAAGAAACTTATTCTCGCTGCAGTTACTTTAGGGCTTAGAGTAGAGTATCAATGCGGGAGGCCCTTGGAAAAGAACAACTTTTGGGAAGAGTTAGAGAAGTGTAAGTTCTGGGCAATTACTCTCTTTCAACACCGTTTCTTTTCTTAGAGTGAGGACAAGCTTAGCAAGGATATTTCATTGAGAAAGTCGCACACCTACTATACACAGATACAAATCTGCTTGTATGTTTTGCAACTTGAAGAGTGTGATCTGTATTTGTACAGCTCTGTAGACTATAAGACATTCTGCATTAAGCGTGATGAGGAATTCCTCTCCGAAGAAATTCCCAAGCTGCGGTCATTTTACTTAAAGTTCTACATCGGAGAACTCGTTGCGCTTCATTCAAAATGAGCTACAAAAAAATGACTTTTCTACTTGAAACTAGGCGACATGTCCCAAAAACACCATGTTTCAACGGCACATAACAAGTGAAAGAGACCATGCGACAGTAATTTGTTTCACTCGACAGCAACCTCAAGAAATCCTGACTAAAAGGAAAAACAAGAATCTGTTTTATTACGTGCATTAACAGTTGCACCAAAAAAAAATGAAAATCTAGAGCAACAATGGAAGCAGTAGATACAGAAAAGAACTAAGTAGTGTATGTTATATGCCTTGCAGTGAGCCGATTTCGGTGCCACTGAAACGGTGTCTAAGGGTGGTTGTTTTGAACAGATGCTTATTATTCCGAGGAGATGAAGATAAACATTTCTAAAACCCAAGACGGAGGCTGCAAAGAGGGGACAAACAACCAGCTTGCCTGCCTTATTACATTATCATCATTCCTGATGCAGGCATTGTCCCATGTTCGTTGTTATTTTTGTCATCTCTACATATCTTATTTATATCAATGACCTTCCTGTGCATGTTTCTTCCTCAATTAGTCTATTCGCTGACAACTGTGTAATTTATAAAGAGATAGTTAACGACTCTGACATTTCCGCATTTCAGGTTGGTATTAACAACATCTGCAAATGGTGCAAGGAATCGCTCAAGGAGCTTAACATCACTAACTGTACATCTATGAGAGTATCTCGTCATAACAAGACTTGTCCTCCTACTCTATCAACAATTCTACTCTAGTTTCTGTGTCCTCCTATAATTATCTCTGCATTTTCAGAACCAACTATCTCTCCTGGAATATCTACATCCAATCAGTCACAAACAATGCAAATAGACTTTTGGGCCATCTCAAACGCAACTTTTCGCTTGCTCCCCTTTCGTTAAACCTTCTCTATAAAACCCTAGTTCGTCCTAAACTGAAATATGCAGCTTCTATTTGGAACCGTGGTATTACCCTCGCATCAGCTATCGAATTTATTCAGAATCGTTCTGCCAGTTTCATACTTTCCAACCATCATCGCACAGCCAGTGTAACTTCCATGAAATCGTCCCTCTCCTTGCCTGATCTCTTTTTCCGAAGAAAAATATCTCGTCATTGTTTCTAGAACCATCGTACATATCATCACGTGTGGACCGTGACATAAAGGTAGGTATTTCCCATTGCAGCACCTCCACTCTTAATGCCTCTTTTCTACCCCAGATCTCCATTGACTGAAGTCACCTTCACGCAGATATAGTCTCAATAACTAACTCTGTTGATTTTAAAAATGCTGTTACCAACTTTACAAATGTTGCACAGCGCGTTTTTTTGTTGTTGTTGTTTTTTTTTCACTCAACTATGTTACTTTTATGTGTTTTGATTAACCACCCATTCCCCTTCGGGCCCTGGGGGAATAATAAATGAAATGAAATGAAATCTCTCCGGGCATCTTCTGCATTTGTGTACGGGTTCCTGCTCGTCAGCGAGCTTGGTCATCACGTCGTGTCGCTGGATACGGACTTGGCCTACCTGGGGTTCCGCCTAAGAAGAAAATGCACTGATCCACCAATTCCGGCTTGCCTTCATGATGTGCACAGTGGAAGTTCAAATTCAAGGAGAGATTGCTGAAGACCTAGAGGAACGGCCTCACGATAGAATGCAAGGAACTTATGCAACTATGCGAGTAACTTTGGACAGTACTTAGGGGTGTTAATAACCGGTGTTGAGCATGTGCTTTAAATTGGTTTGATGGGACGGAAGAAACAGGAATTATGGTCAATGAATAGAAGCTTGAGCTAAGATGAAACGTGGTCAGTCCAACAAAAATGTGGCCCAGAATGTGACTTGAAACAAGTTAATTTGATCAAACCTTCGAATGTGGTTATTTCCAAGCGTTCTACTTCCATGCTAGATAAAGGAACGAAGTTCTGCCTGAATGTCGAGCCGTTGAGGTTAGATATTATTTCGAGCATTCATTCCATCGCTTTACAAATCACACCAACCGAAGGACAAGATTTCATGGACCAGGCAGTTAGGACAGTGTCGGAATTAGCGGGTGTGTTTGAGACGTCTTGTATTTGTCCCCTCTTTGTAGCCTCAGTCTTGAGTTTTAGAAATGTTTAACTTCAACCAGCTTGCCTGCCTTATTACTTTATCTTCAGATGAAGATAATTTCACAGTCCCACTGAAATGGCGTAAAATGACTGGGTATATTAAAGAGCAACTCTGTTATATGGGCCATACGAGAGATTTAGCAGATTTTTTCTCATACCAATGACGATACCATAACGATACATCGCACACGCCGAAGGGGCCGTCGGAGTATCAAGTCTCGTTGTTGGAACGGCGGAAACGATCTGGTGTTGACATGGAACGAAACACGGATGCTTCCTTTTCTCCTCACTTCTGGGCGCCACCAGCAGTGCAGCTGGATGAATGCGTCGTCGCATCGCTCCGACAGAAATCGACCCTTTCGCCAAATTTTTTGCTCCTGCCGATTCGCAAACTTTCGCCGAAGGTCATCATTTTCGACACGCTGCGAGTCCCCGCTCTCTGTTTTTCATCGCCAGAAAAGCCGGCCACGCCGGTTTAGCCCCGCTAAGCCTAACAGCTCCCGATTGAGTATGCGACCGGCACGCGGCCACGGCGCCGCTCGGGGTCGGCCTTGTGCCGTAGTCGTCGCTATCCTTTCCAACCGCACACCATCTGCCCGCTCGAACATGGGCCCTGAAGATAACCCCTGGCAAACGGTCACTTATGGCCACAAAATTTATTCTCTCCTCCACACCGTCATTATCCAGCCACAGGACGGGCTCTCCCTCGCAAAAACGCGCCCGGCCCAAGCCATGCAGAGCCTCGCTGCCGCGGCGCGTCTCACCCCTGCTGAGGTGCGTTAAGCAGCCCTCTCCGTGAAAACCCGCTCCAACCTATTAATCTTCAAGACATTCTGACAAACCGCTATGATCAAAGTACTGCAGCTCGAAAGCCTGTCCAATGGAGACAGTACTTACGGTGCTGCAGCCCATCCCTCGGCCCCGGCCGACTCCTGCAAGGGTGTAATTCACAGTGTACCCGCGCACACCTCCAGCAAATACCTCACCGACAACCTCATTGCTTCTGGCCATACAATAATTACAGCAAGAATGATGGTGCGTACAGAAACCGCCCTTATCACCTATGAAGGATCTTACGTGCCTCGCACGGTGCTCTACTGCCAAGCGGAATACAGATGTTATCCCCACCGCCCCAAAGCTCAACAGTGGACACTGCCCGCAAGCCCCTACCACAAGGATATGTCCCACCTGTTCCGCGGATATAACAAACATTCCTCCCGCTCAACCACATGAGTGCTCCCCCCTCCTGTCTCAATTGCGAAGAGCATCCCTCCACCAGCCCCACCTGCCCCGCCAGAGTCGAAGCGGATGCTAAAGCAGTACCAGCAGCGTACAAAGAAATCTCCAAGCACGACGTGCTGACCGCCCATTTTCCCGCCCGTCCTCACCCTCACCACAGCGACAGGCCAAGCTTACCCACACTCGAGGAAGAGCCCCTTCCAAGCCAGGTCCGCAACCTCGACCTCCTCCACCCCACAGCAGGGCTGCTGTACCCCCAAGCCGCAGCAGAGCCGCACCCCAAGCCGCAGCAGGGTCGCAGGTAGGAGATTCATTGCCGATTAAGAGATGTGTGTTAAGCCTGTATGTCCAATGCCCAGTCGTGTTAACAATACACTGTCATGATGCGAGAGGTGACGATGGTCCTGAAATTTATCTGTAATAGGGTGAAGAGTATGAAGCTTGTTACCTTCACATTTCTTCTATTGCTGCAACTATTTTGTCGCTACACTCTTGGACATCTTACAGCAAATGTCACAAAAGGGCAAAGGCATGTGTGTTCGTCTTCGAACGGACCCTGTCGGGCAGTTTTGTCGGCAAGCTCATTTCCAGTGATGCCACTCAAGCCAAGCCAGGCTGCTCACGTAATGTTCGCAAGTGCGTAGTTGCGGTAGTTACAAAAGTGATCAACCGTGAAACCGAGGGTCGTGCACATTTGACGAAGCATGTGATAATGATACTTTAAAATGAGCTATACCACAGAATTACGTCTCAATTTTATGCAGCTTTATTCGTGCTGTTTGCAAACTTGTATCATATTTTTACAGTCAAATAAATTTAGGAACCTTTGACTAGAATGCACGTATAGCCCGTGCAAGCTGTTCAGATAGGTGAATCAACCATGGGAACTGACGACGTCTCCCGAAGTCTGTTAAAAAAAAAACTGTTATAAAAAAAGAATGAGAACACTTTTTAACACCATAATGAAAATGGGCCTTAGATAGCTAGGCATTGCGAGAATCAGTTCAACGCTATATCATTTGATGCAATATATACTGGTTTGCTCATGTATTGCAGTCTGAGACACCCAAGGACATTAAGCAATTCGTCGGGCCACAACTGCTCTGGGGCAGCAAGGCGCTTCTTGTCGAAGCCAGACCCCTAACGATGGTGAGGATGGCTCCAACTACGACCTTTGAAAAAGGCCTGATATTGTGTTTGCTTACATATTTCCCAAAGGCCCTGACATATCCCTGTCTTTGGACAACCTTTGGGCCTTTTACAAATTGTGCTTAAATCTGCCGTAAACTTTGAACCTCACTGGGTTAATTTGAAACTCTGCATCACCCTTCAGAAACTCCACCTTCCTCAGAAATAGAACACCATTTCCTATCTGCATTCTGTTCACCCTTAAAGACAAAAGGCTTAAACATCTCATACATATAAAGAATGAAATTGCCACTGTCACCACTTATCATGGGATTAAATCTTTATTTTTTTAAATGTGCACAATAAGCTGTTGCAACTCAGTTATTCTCGTTTTCGACTCTTAGTTTATTTCGAGTTTACATAGGATTTTTGCATAAAGTTTCTTATTTGTGCTCCGACCACCATGCACAAAGCACAATGCATTTGCATTCGTCTATGAATGCCAGTGCAATCCAGAAGCTGCATTCACACTGGCGATTTAATTGCACACGAGTTGCAATCGCAATGAGGTCGTGCTTGCGGCTTCACAAAGAATCGGTGATTTCACGCACATTTGATGACGTGATGCTCGCTTTGCGACCATAAAGCTATCGTGCGAGTACTTTATATTGCCAGTGTCAACGCTCCACTATAAAGTTCCTGAATGTACAAATGATAGCAGAGTAGCGCGTTCATCCTTTGCGGGTTTAAAGGCGCAAGCGAGGTGCGCTTTCATATCGCTCCAAATCCAGGAGTGGAGGATACCAGGCGCTAAAAGGAGGTACAATATATAGTTTCATACTTTTTGTGAGCATAAGTCGGTGCTATTCATTTCTGTGACTGGTTGGTTTCATCCGAGTCGCAATTTGATGATCTCTTGCTGTTGGTGCACAAAGAAACCTACATGGCGAGCGTGACCAAACGACAGAAGACGCTTGAGAGCAGTGTGGCCATCTTCAAACAACTCCAGGCGACAAAAAAAAAAAAAAAAAAAGATGGCAATCGGATGATTTCGAGAAGAGGTTGAACCAAAACGTCGTTGAAATGATCACGCTAGACGTCCTCCCGCTAACTTCGACTAAAGGCAAGGGCTCTAAATGACTAACGGAGTTCCTGAAGCCGGAACTGAACCTTGTCTCACACAGAACCATCGGCCAGCTCCTGGATAATCTGGCGCAGAAATGTGCTATGCCGGCGTTACAAGACGAATTGGCAGGGGCCCTCTCGTGCGTTGCATTTTGCGGTCGACTTGTGGTCAAGTAGAGCTTGTGACTCGGTCGTCGGAATCGGAGTGCATTTCATCAAGAACTGGGAACTGCACATGCATAGAATAGCTTTCAGGCACCTCTCAGGGCATCATACGGGCAGCAGTATTAGGTAGGAGCGGGGCAAGTCGAGGGTTTGAAGCGTCCAGCCTGTCGCTCCTGCCTTGATTAGTCGTAGCTTACTAATCCCATTTTTTTGCAATATGTTTAGGTCTCAGCCGAGATCAGGACCACCCGGTAGAACTCGAATACTGCCTCCTAGATATTCACTGGAGCTAAAATATTTCATACACTTTCTTGAATGCAGATGCTATGAATAAATCGAGGCTTAAGTTTGAAGACACCTTATATAAAATTTCACGAAAGTATAAAAATTTCGGAGCCCGTGCAAGTGCATCTCACATCAAGAACTAACGCAAGTGGCTGCACATCGGCTCACTCGTAAACTGTTTTAAGCTACATTGTGCAAGTAGGTGGTAGAGAAGGACGTCGGAGAAGGGTGTTCTGCATGGCAGAAAGTGCTAGTTGTTTGTCCGCCATTAGGACACAAAATAATGTAATTGACGTAATATTCTTTGTCGGGTGCACAGACGTTTTGAAAAAAAAAGCGAAAGGATGCAAAACAAGCGCAGCTCATTGCTCAGACGCTTATGACAACTCCAACGGGAAAAATACCTCCAAAGTAAAAAAGCCTTGGAATAACTTTTTGTTTTTATATAATTATAAAAATAAATAAACAATCGTTTATGTGCTCATACAACCCATTTATTGCTGTTCTCATTTCAGAGAACAAAGAGGGTGAGGTTGGAGAGCAGTGGGAGTTCAGATGAAAAGACTAATTTGTCTCGTCAAATTCACTGTGCTGTCCTCCCGCAATGCAGCAAAGGCTGGTTGCACTATTTCTCCACGGAAAGCGATGTCGTCGGGCTGAAAAGCGCTCCGATTGCAAACCAAAACTTAAAAACCCGTCAAAGTTGTGCAGTTTTTCAAAAGTCATAAAATGCTGCGAATGCCTTCTGCGATTTTTCTTTTTTGTGTGTTTTTCGATGATGCTCAGCAAGTATCTAATTAAAACAGCAATATTAAAAAATGAATTACACAAAAAAATTAACAACTTAATTATCCCAAACTTTAGTCATTTTCCTATATGGGCCCCTGACCCAGGATCAAAATGACAAAAAGCTTTCTTTGGTGCAACACACAGTTTTCCCAATATTGAATTTGTCCACTTTCCATGGACCACCCGTATATACTTTAGCTAGTAGCTACTGATCCAATTAGATGCCTTCAGCTACTATGTCCAACAGCATTCAAACCCCGAGGCTGCCAATCTGCAAGAGGACCACGCTGTTCTTGTGCGGCAAATGAACAACCACCATGAAAAACTTCCTCTCTGATCTGGGCCACACCAAACTGTTAGTTTTTTTTGTTTTTTTTTAATTCACTTTTAGTGGAATTTTTACCTTTAGGGTTTTATGTTGGGCCACACACTTCATGTTTGTTATTGTCCAGTCGGACTTTTTAATCTTTACATTGTGGTGCCTTGGGCATATTTGATCAACAGGCATTGCACCTCACCATTAATATTCTTTTATTTTTTTTTAATTTTATATTTGGGTTAATCTTTCATTTGAGTGCAGTGGAAAATAACTGCCATCCCAGCCAATCCACCGTTGAGAGAGCGTCACGTTTCCTTGAGCTCCGCCCAACCAGAATGTCATGCGATACCCTCCCGGCGCTGGATTTACAATCCAATCCACTCTGAACCTGCGGAGTGCGGACACGACCTACTCGAGGCTCGTGGCCGAGGCTGTGGCTGGAGGGGACGCTGCGAGCGCTCCAGGCAATTCCATCCAGCTTCGGGGGGAGGACGCTCACACGGGGCTCAGCCAATGTTGCTAGATTACCTCAGTAGGGGAACTCCCGCGGAAGGGGGTACCCTCCCACACTCACTTCAGTCTGCCTCCCGTTGTTTGAAGCGCCATCTAGATTTTTGTTTACTAACTGTGTGTTTCATACAGCGTTTCACTGTGCGTTTCGCCTCGAAACATACGTATCCCATGGAATACACTGGTTACCAAAGCAGCCGTTCGGTGCGTCGAACGACGGCAGGCAAGTCGTGGTGAGTGAGGAAGGTACTGCTCGTGCATGCAGCATCTATTTGCAGTTCCGTAACTGAGCTAATCTAGTAAAGTTGGGCTCAGCTGAAGCGCAACGCGCCAATCAGTTTCTGCTTTCGGTTTGGAGTGTCCTCCCTTTGAAGCAGAATGAAATCGCCCGGAACGCTCACAGCGACCCCACCAACCACTGCCTCCGTCCCGTGCTCCCCGTGGGTCCTTCATATTGCAGGGGACTGTACTGAAGTTTGTTGCGTTTCTGTGGGTCTTTTTAAGTACAACTCATACTGATCCAGAATGCCGCTACCGAGCATGGAATTGGCGACTAATAAGTGGCGAGGCACCACGCAAGCAGGACTCATTTCTCCGCAGCCCCAAAGTAAGCCTTTTTGTCTCCAATTGCGTCCTTCTAAGGTTACATTCAAGAATCTCATTAGTTAGCTTCCTTGCCCCAAATTTGCTTAATCACGTTCGAGAAATGTCTACCGACAGTTATTTCCCGTTGGTGAGCATCTCTCCACGCCCTTTTCGTCGAACGCGCTGCTTCGTCAGAGTCACTTTGAGTCGGCGCGCATCCCTGCATGCCGATATCTGTCCTGACCAGGGGGGCCATGTGAAACAAATACAAACGGGTAAACTTAGCGCGCTGCCCCCCCCGGAAGTGACAAAACAGTGACATATCGTTTCCTGGCTGTTTCGTCTGAAAAGAAAATGAGTCCGTCGATGGTCTCTTCCGAATGTGTACAATGGGTGCGTTCAGTAGCGGCTCCCTCGTCTCCGAAAAAAGTAGCTCGATTCAAAGTTCTTAGAGCACCCATTAAACAGTTCTGTCGAATTCGCGTGCAAACCCCCCCTTCCCCCGCCCTCCCTCCCTCTCCCCCCTCCCCTCTCCTCTCCTCCCCCCCCCCCCCCCCCCCCCAGAAGTGAAGTGGCAGAAGTGATGAGCCACCTTAGCGACCATGACAAGTTGCTCTGCTTTGCGCATCGATGACGAATGGTTTCTTGATTTGAAAATGTAGAACGGCCTCCAACCACGACAAATAATCGAAGAGCAATACATTTCTTAAAATATGAAACTTACATTCTCTCATAACTGTGGCCAGCACATAATTTTGGTTATGCTTCCTACATTTCATAGTAATTGTCGATCCGTAGTCGTCCCAGTGCAAGGACAGCTTCTTGGCTTCATGTTACGTTTTGATGCTGTTAGTGTGCGACGGACTGGTACACTTGTAAGCTCAGCTGCCCTATCTTCAGCGTAACACAGCACAGTGCTACGATATGGCTTCCCCATTGCACTTAAGATACTTAGCAGAAGAAAAAGTGGACAGGGTCTTAGCGTACTCTGAAATTAACGAAAACCCCATTCCCACGTCCTCGCATATGTGAAAGTCAACCCTTATGCCAGCACGCGAGAGTTAGGGCGTGAATGCGGAAGCAGCGTGACCTCAGTGTGGAAGATGCTATGGAGGCATATCCTCTGTCCATACTATATCTGTCTTCACAAAGACCTAAATGAAGCAGACTTCCAGAAGCGGCTGGAATTTTGCAACTCGGCCCTCATTAAGGCAGACGAAGACAGGCTTATTTTTTCACAAAGTGATTTGGACTGATGAGGCGAAATTCTGGCACGACGGAAATGTGAATCTTCACAACGCACACTACTGGTCAGACCGGAACCCGCAGTGGATGCGACAACATAACCATCAGATTCGTTGGTGCGTCAACGTCTGGTGCGCGGCACCCTCGGCAAAAAGCTCATAGGACCTTACTTTATTGAAGGCATCTCCACCGGTAGGAACTACAGGGAGGATGTCCTGAATGGAGTCGTCGACGAATTCGCCTGCAACTTGCCGCTGCGAGACCTGCAACAAACATGGTACCAGCACAACGGAGCGCCACCCCATTTTTCGTCTTACACTAGAAGGTGGCTTGACCAGAACTTTCCAGTCAGGTCGATGGGGCGTGCAGGACCTATGTTTTGGCCCCCACGACCTCCCAATTTCACACCTCTTAACCTTTTCTTTTAGGGTCATATCAAAGCTTTAGCCTATGTAACAAAACCTCGTGACATCACGGACCTGAAGCAAGGAATTGTTGATGCAAGTACAATGCATGTACCGTTGATACGTGTACCGTTCACTTCCTGAAAACACCGATAAAACATTCACTTTTTCTGGAGGAGCTTGGGTTAAGGTTTATTTGATTGTACTAACAGATTAACTGGCACCAATATTTAAAAGCATCAGTCGTTGATACCGCACCGCAAAGGACAGCAACTTGTTATGGCCGCTAAGGTGGCTTATCACTTTTTTCGCCTAGCCGTGGAACGCCGAACGTAATTACCTCCGGCATGCTATGCAACCCCAACCCCAAGAACAGTAGACTCGGAAGGGCTGAGGTCAACTGACCTTGCGAGAAAGGCTTACAACAAGCACCGGGCTGACACACGGAGAGGTGCTCAACCACATCACTTCTGGGTGGGTCAGGGAGTGCTGTGTAAACAAGTCCAACACAACACGTTTACGTCGTATTACGATCCGACCCCTTATATCATAACCAGCACCTATGACTCTCAGATCAAAGCATCCCAAGGCAACTGAATGCTAGTTCCTTGAAGGATGCCTCCAGGATGAACCGAGAGCCATGCACAGGGCTCTCACGGCCTCCGAGGCGACAGAGCCCCTTTTGTCGACGCTACCCTCTCAGAAACCGCAAGCCACCGCGGCACCTTGCCAACTTTGCAACATTATCCCTTGCAATTCTTTGTGAAAAAGAGTGAACTAGTGCAAAATGAAAGAATTCACCTCAGCCAGTGTTTATCTCAACATCGACATCACTTCATTTAGTCAATTTTATTTTATTACTTTGCAACATTTTATTGAATGTGTTACAATCTCTATTTCATCTTCCCCAAGGAGGGTAGCTGTAGTGTTCTTGATTTAGCAACATCCACTATACACAATTGGCAACATAAGTGTATTGAAAATGGCGGATTAAAGGAATGTTAATACCCACGCTGCAATCCTCAATCCAAGTAATGCATAAACACTCCAACAGCACAGGCTCTACCGTCAGCACTGTGATGCCTAAGTCCCGAAGGAGACCTTCAGGAGGCAGTTCCGTCTGATCAAGAATGTGGTCCGTTGCTTGTGCGATGAACCACGCGATGAGCCAGAGTTGAGGAGGCTGCGAGGTTCATGGACGGTGATGACTTTGGAACAGCAAGTGTTGTGTGCCCACAGCACCTGACACTTGAGATATCAGGTGCTGTGGAAGGAGCTGGCCCCCTGTTACATAAAGGTATGCACCATAAAAAAAAGTTTAGCTCGTTACGAGTCTGAAAAGTTTGGGGAAACAAATCCGGCTGTTGCCAAGTTTTGTAAAGTTACGAACACTTTGTTTGTGTGCTATAATCTGGTGCCAAAGCCAGTTTTAAGGTTGCATAAGGTGTGCATGTTGAATATATTGATAATGAATTAATTTTTGCAACCTCCCAGTGAACAGGACTGGCAAACCATTGCAGACGCCTACTGAATGTGGTGGCAGTTCCCGAACTACCTTAGGGCTATTGATCGGAAACACGTGCAGGTTGAAGCACCAGCCAACTCAGGCAGCCTCTACCACAATTATAAGGTATAGAAAGAAGGGATAAAATTAAAATTACAATGCGTGCGGATTTTGTGGACAAAAATGTGCCTATGTTTACATGGAGGCTTGTTCTAAATGCACTTGCACCGTGCTCATTTTTTTTTCAGGGCACTTTCCCTATTGTGTTGATGGCAGTGGCCGACAGCAGTTATGTGTTCTGGCTAATGAATGTCGACGCTCCTGGCAACGTGAGTGACGGTGGGGTCTTGAATAGGCCCCTAATTGGCCAGCGTCTCCAAGCTGGCTTGCTCGGATGCCGTCCCGTGCCCAGCTCCCCGGCTCCAAGACAATACCGCCCTACATATTTCTGGGTGACGAGGCATTCCAGCTGAGGCTTAACTTCATGAGGCCATATCCTGGATCCAGGGACGAACCAGACGAGTGCTGTTTAAACTGCCGACTGAGCAGTGCACGTGGGTCAACATAAAGCATTTCACTTGGCCCATTTAAAGATAAGTTATAATTAGGGTTCGGAGTTTTCGGTTTAAACCGATAAAAACCGATAAAAGTACGCCGAATCCATTTTCGTAAATTCGGTTTTAACCGAAAAAGGTCAGGTTTTAGGCTCGGCCTTTTCAATTTAAACCGATAAAAACCGATAAAAGTACGTCTAATTCCTTTTCTAAAATTCAGTTTTAACTGGAAAAGGTCACTTTGACCTTCCAGTCGTACCGCAGAGCCTTGGCGAAAAAATGGAACGACAGTGTCTATAAACAGATGTCCGAATGTATGGGATAGAAGGATGCCATCACGTTGTTTTGGTTTAATGTGTCCGTCATCGCACATTAAACCAAACGTGAAGTCCGAAATGCTTCATGACTTCGCCATGTACGAGCGTGTTTTCAAACTCGTTGTGAAAAAAACTGACTTGATGCAAGCTCTGCATGGTGTGTTGTGCCTCAAAACGTCGCACCGTGTCTCTTTTTGCGGTCACAATTGATTTATTGGCCGATTTTGGCTCAGGCAGCGCTTCACCTCCTCATCCGGCCACTGTCCAGTGTTAGGGCATTCTCGAAGCTCAGGGTCATATTAACAGGCAAGAAAGGCTGCGGATCAACGAGGAGAACCTGGGCAAGTACATGTGTGTTTACCAGAATAAGATCACGTAATTCTGATGTACAAAAGGTGAAGTTTCATGTTATTTCGGCATAGGCCTCGTATATGACTTGCTTGTACCAAAGTCGTTGTTTTCTTGTTTCTATTACAGTTGCACATATGTGCCGAATAAAGTGTCCGTTTATATTTCAATGTATCTGTACCGTTACTCTTTGAGTGATAACAAATATCAGAGCTAGAAGGACCATCTTATCCGGTGTCCGTTGGTGTTCATTTTATATTCACCGAAAAAAGCCGATAAACTTTTGTGGGCATAAATATACGCCGAAAAAAACCGAAAATTGATTTTTAAAATAAACACCGAAAAAAGTACGCCGAATTTTGAAAAAATAGAAACCGAAAACGCGGAACCCTAGTTATAATACATGCTCGTGTTTCTCTAAACTCTCTTTTCAGACAATTGACCTTCCTGTATATCTCTGCTTATGGATCCTGGAAGGATATCAAGTTCCATGAATAGGAAATGCCTTGTCCGTGTCTTTTACCTAATAATCAGTTTCTCTGTAATCTATTGACTGCAAAGTGCCGATGGCATATCGACTGGTCTCACAGTTTTCGTGCTGCTACATGATGGCATAGAATGTGTGTCAACAACTTTTGTAGTGTACTTTAAACTGCTGTATTTTAAACTGCTTTGAAGACAGATTGCACAGAGGCAACTCATACCTCGGATTTGTTTGCCTTGTTTTGCACGTGTAGTAAAGGTAATGCTGTTTTCTTTTGCCTGCAGGTGCGTCGAGAATGCATTTGGCATTCTGGCTGCCAGGTTCAGGATCTTCGGGGGCCTATCAAACTGAAACCCAAAAACGCAAAACGGGTTGCGACGGCTTCCTTTGCTCTGCACAACTTCTTAAGCCTTGAAGTTGAAGGGCGGTCGGCACACTGCCCTGTGGGCTTTGTGGACCATGAGGATACCTTTGGCAAAGATGTCGAGGGCCAATGGGAAAAAAAGAAACTGCCAAAAATATGGCCACCTTTGACTTGGAGCCCACCCACGCAAGGAGGAGTAAAGAGACAGCACAGGCAGTGCGTGACCATTACGCACAATTCTTTACGAAGGAAGGAAAAGTGCCCTGGCAGTGGAAAATGCTAGACATAAAAGAGCCAAATAACTAAGAGTCTTTAGACAAGTGGAACACTTTTGCGCTTGGTTTACAGGCGTTTAGTCTATGTGGCAGTTGCTCTTCAGTGGTGGAGCGCCGAGTCAGTGCAACATCGAGGAGAAACTACGCTGCACATTGGTACGAACTTCTGGCAAAGCACCGTGGGACTTGGTGAACAGATTCCCACATTATGGCGAAGGTGCAGTTCGAAGGACGAATTTAAGATTCCCATGATCGAGCGGCTCACTGTGGGCGGTTCAATGTTGGGAATCCATTAAAGGGTGTGCTCTACGTATGGTGGAGTGCCTTGCTAGAACGTGTGAACGAGTAGCGAGTCAGGGTTCTTTCAATGTTTCTAGGATAGGCGGTAGGTAGCATCAGTTTTGGTTATGCCTGCTTTCACACCCTGCTCGACTGCGAGCAATGTGCCAGCCCCACCAGAGCCTACCACCACAGGGTTGTTCTTAATGGGCATGGTGGACTCTTCGCTAGACAGGGAGAAGCTCTACAAGATGAGCCAGCAGGCAAACACCGACTTTCTCCCTGCAGAGTCCTCTGCATCATCCGCGAGTACCCCCTTGGATAGGGGCCAAAGGAGGGTTCTCGAGCCGAAGAATACCAAACGGAAGAAAGACCAGGAGACAGTCGGGCAGGAGCTGCTCAAACACCTGAACACAAAGATGACGGGGTCAGAGATCCTTGGCTACTCAACTGGAGCTGCCATTCAGCATTGGGACACTGAGACTTACGCCCTCTACACTGCTAAGGTGCACAGGCTGATTGCAGAGTTTGAATGGGGATTTTGAAGTATGCAATAAAAAGGGGTTGTTGTCCCCTCTTACTTGACAGCAGCTGGATTTTTTTCTGCAGACAGCAGGCTTCCTCTGTACACTCGGTTATTGTTGGAATTAAGGAACACCCCACCAGATACACAAAACAAAAAATATAATGTCAAAAAGGAAAAGGTTTCCGGCAGACCTTTTATCAAGCAGTCGTCGGCCGCCAGCACGTGTTGGGTTTACTGGGGCTATATTATGTTCTTATGTGCATCAGCAAATGTAGCTGAGTAGAAAGGTTCTAGGGGAGAAAAGCATAAAAAAGGGAGAAAGGTATGCCGAATTCGAAAAAAATTCAAACTGAAAACGCGGAACCCTAATTATATTAGATAAACTGTGCCACCATAACTTTAGACAAAACAAAGATTATGCATTCATTAAGAATACAATCATTCGTTCAGTATTCAGACCAAGAGGCTGTTAAGGGCATGCACTGTGATTTTAGAATATTTTAGCTTCATAAGGAACATGATCGTTGTTATCACTACTACACAGACGGCACAAAAACGGAATCCTTTGTGGGATGCACCATGATCGGCCCTTCAGTAAGAAGTGTTCGAAGGCTCAATCCAGCCGCAACCGTTTTCACTGCAGAACTTCACGGACTACTGCTTGCAGTGGATCATATCATCCAGACGAGTAACTCCCCTTCACCGATGTACACAGACTCACTAAGTGCCTCACGAACTCTGACGTCGCTCACAACCCCCAAAAATGCTCTCATTTGTTTACTCTAAAACAAAATAGTAGCAGCAATCAGGAAGGGATGTAATGATCTGTTTTGCTGGGTACCAAATCATGTTGGGGTCCCTGGGAATTAAGAGGTGGATCGTGCTGCGAAAACCTGCGGTAGCCGTGCTGTAGATATAAGAAGCCTTCAATTCAGAAATTACTATGCTTCACTTAAGTACCATCACCTGAGACCAGTTCGTCGTCGGGCTGCAAGACTCGCCTGTCCAACCAACTTGGCCGGAATCCAAACCCGACGCTCCAAGAAGCGCTCATGCTGGCTTGACAACACGAGGGTACGGAAAACGAGAAAAAACGTTAAGCACGGCTTCGCAGTCAAGTCCCCTCAACGTTGATGCTATGTCGAGGAAGCACACCAAAATGGCACTTGCCTCAAGACTTCAAGAACCTTCTCGAAACCGAGACCACGGCCGGGACAGCCAGCCTCGTGGGCCGAAGGCATCGTGCGACTACTGCGGCAACGCACCACACTCGCGTTCCGAGTGTCCAGCCAGGAGAGCTATGTGTAACCATTGTCTAAAAAAGGAACAGTTCACATCCGATTGCAGCTCGAAAACGAAAAACCTCGGCCATATCCAGCTGCACTCCATGAAATCGTCGCAAGTGCCCAGAGGGTACGTCGTTGTACGTCAACACCTGCCTCCTCCAGATCAAGGTGGACTTCCAGATCAATGCGGAAAAGAGCGGGGGACAACAGAAACGTCCGCGTTAACGGAGGTTTCTGTTGTCCCCTGCTCTTTTCCGGGACGTCCTACCTCGTTAGACCAACCCAAGGCCGTGCAACTCGTCAGTCCGAGACGCTGCCATCTCAACCTTCTCGGGACATTCCCGGCTACCCTGGCATGGTGAGGTTGGAAAGTACACCAGAAGTTGTACGTCATCGGTGGCATAGACACTCTCCTGTTACGCTACGCTGCCATAGTCGCTCTCGCGGTCGTCCGCTTTGTCGGTTCCATAACCCAATGCCGACCTGCCGAAGACGACTCCGCCGCCCGCTCCAACGTTGCCTCCGGACCCTGCTCCACTCTTCGCGGGACTTGGTATGACACCGGACGTGTACCACATCCGCATCAAGCCCTGCGTTCAGTGACTCAGGGCATGATGAATCTGAACCGGCTAACAATGCTGATCCTGCTGTTGACGCAACTGGTTGCACACCATCGCCTGCAGCCCGAACAAACCCTTTGCGCAGTGAGCCCAACAAGGAGCTTGATGAAGAACTAAGTTCATCTGCGCAGTGACTCGGAGCACGACGAATCCGAACCAGCTAGCGAACAGAATGAGCCACTTAGTGACGTGGAACACCATGAAGCATCTGAAGTGGACAAGGAGACGCCTCTGGCATCGCGCCTGCCACAGAAGATGACTCAAGCAGTGCGGCACTGGCCCAGCCATTTACTGATGACTCACCGTTTAATCGTGGTGATGCGTACATGATGCTCTTGGATGTTGCCATTCGTGGGCTGCAGCTGAGGATAGTGTACTCAGTAGAGGTTCTTTCACAATCTCGTCGGTAAAAAAAACGTTCCCGAGAGTAAAGACTTGCTCAAAAAGCGTTGTGGTGTGGACCTAAATGACATCTTGTTCCGCTTTTACTGTAACGAGTGCATGACACTCCTTGCCAAGACAAGTGGCAGTTTGGCAGAGCGACAACAGTTGCAGACCCAATGCGACACACGACACAAAGCACATGTGGGTCGAGAGCTTGTGCAAGCTAGCAGCTTCTTCGTTGGCTTACCCTTGAAGGAACAACTTGCTTACCTTCTTACAAGTAGAACAGTTAGCAAAGGAGTCATTAACGCTATGGACAAAGAGGTAAGAAATGAAGACTGCTAGGCAATGAGTGACATCACAGACGGCCACCAATATCACGCTATGCATGCCTAAGCCTGAATGTCATCTAACGACTTGACATTGACCGTGAATTCCGATGGAAGCCCAGTGTTTAACTCTTCCAACTACAACATACGACCCATTCAGGTGACTGTAAATGAATTACCGCCAAAACTACAATAGACAGATGTCATGGTGCCTCTGCCTTGGTATGGAAAACAGCACACGGACATGACACTCTTTCTGCAAGAATTCGTAGATCAGCTAGAGAACCTCAATGCAAGTGGTGTCACCTGGACTTCCAAAAATGACCTGATAAGTCCTAAGGTAAAAATTTTATTATTTTAAAACCTTTAATATTTTTGGGGCAAGTTATTGTGGTGTGGAGCTGTATTCCCATCACCTAATAGTAAACATAATTTCCTGGTGTTCTGCATCTGCTGCAAAGCAGATGCACCAGCGAGAGCACCGATGCAGCACATGATGCAGTACTACGGTTACTTTGGTTGTGCGTGGTACTACCACCTGGGGATCATCGTTCAAGGTAAGTTGCACACATTTTCATTCGATTTTTAAGCCGGCTAATCTAGCAAATTAGGGTGAAATTATCCCCAGCCTTTTGCTTGTGTACAGGACCTCTTTAACCATTTTTCGATTGGTATAAAACTTGCAGCGAGGCTGACCCCAAGCAACGTAATAACACAAAAAAAGCAATTTTTTTTTTTACAAAATTTGCATTACTTAAGTTACAACCAAATTAAAATTACAAAATCATGCAAGAAAAAGGACTCTCCATGACCTATCGGGACCGTGGCACCGCTCCTTGGGGTCCTGGTCTATTTGTTTAGTTTATCGCTCTCAAAGCTCGAGAAAAACAACTTTTATAAATAATTATCACGTTAAGAACAATATACTTATTATTCCACGTTCAGAGAGAAACATTTGATGAATCTGGCCTATTAGGAAGCCAGGTCCGTGAGCATTATACGCCACGTGTGTTTAGCACCATGCAGCACTACGATGCATCCAACTAACTGTTCCCCGCCTTATCAAATTAAAACATGATTCACATATTTTGCGGTTTCGTCTTTGTTTCCGGAGTCTCCCCAACCACTGAAAAGGCAGGAGCGCAAAGCAGGTGCGCAAAGCAAGGTCATCTGTATTAACATTATGGACCATTTAAAAAGATTATTTCCTAAAAGTATGTCCGAACAGAACGCTAACGAAATGCAGCATTTCAAATGTGTAGGTGTGCAGAAACTATTTTCCAAAACCGAAAAAATGCAACATCTAAACAGATAACCAGCCGGTTCAATTAAAAAATTTTTTTTTTTTTTTTTTGCATTTAAAAGAAAATATTAGATCTGATCCCTGCAGCCAAATTTCGGTTTTAGGCTCTCAATAATTTTTAATAAAATTTCATTGTCTAGAATGCCTTAACATGGCAACACAAACAGCTAACAGGAATTCTGTAAACATCTCATATTATAGTGTCCAAAGTGCACAAATCCTAGATGTAATGCTATTTTCTAGATTTTGCTATAGCCCTGGGGCCCTAAACTCGTGAAACCCGAAGTTGGGGCCGAAGTCGAGGGAGCGCACCGATTGGACAATCACGACGATGACTTGGCGCTTTTGTCGCCAGCATCCAATCGGCGCGCTCCGCGAACTTTCCGCCCGAACTTTGTGTTTCACGAGTTTAGGGCCCCTGCTGTTGTAACTTCGAGTTTTATTTTGTCAACAAGCTGGAAGCGAACACATTGTCGAAGCCTGGAAGTGCAACGCCAACTCTCTCACCCTCAGGGCTACGCCGTGCATCACCCATTCTCACCTGTTCCTGAACGCGTTCGAGAAGATGCGAGTGAACCTGGCATTCCACCTGTTTAGCGAGGAGGTTGAAAGGGATCTCCACCTCTACCACGAGCAGATCCAAGGGGCACGAGGGAACCACGAGGGGACACTCCAGCTGCACAAGCGGATATCCACCTGACCAGGGTGATGCCCTCCCACTGCCCATACGATGCCCTAGGTAGCATGCCATATTTCTGTAACTATGGTCCACTCCCGGTGTAGTCTGCAGGGACCAATAATAGCTGAAAGGGTTGTCTGTTCTTGGGTGGTCCACACACAGCCAATGAAGCCAGGGACTACTTGGTTCATGTTGATCAGAAGATCCGGGTCTTCTTAAAATAAACTTGACCCGCATTGGCCACCTGGGTGCAGACACCTTGCACATCACCCGTGGAAGCGTAGAGAGCGAGTGCAACAGGCTGACAATAAGACTGTGTGCTACTGACCAGTTCCTAGCTTAAAAGAGCATGATGCTGACAATTGGGCTGGGCCTGCCTATTGATAAATAATTTTGAGGTGGGTTCTTGCACAGTCTGCACCCATAGATATTCTCCACAATATCAAATACCAACTGTCAAACATGTATGATCCGCACAACGTAGTCAAGGAAAAACACTTTTCAGTTTCCCTAGTACCCTCAGATGATTCCAGAGCTTCCAAACTTGTGTACCTCCCCTTAAGCAAAGTATGTTTACAGTTTGAGCACTACATTTGCAGTTCTGATATGCTCATTCATGACTGATGTATAACAATGTCTTCCTTGGTATGATTGTTGTCACAAGGTACTTAAGCCTCTGTGCTGCCTCATTGCCACAATGCCTAGACCAAGAGGGTTCTTCTGGCCATCAATCACGAAAAGGCTGCTCCTTGAAATTGAAAACTTTGAGAACCCTTGTATTTGCATTTGATTTTGCCTGTGACACGAGCCCAAAATGCCTATATTTTTGCAGACCTGGATCACATCAGGCAAAGTTCTTGGACAGCTTCCTTGACTACCTGGACAAGTGGGAAGTTGCAGCTAAAGACGATGGCTTCGTAAGTCAAAGCATGCCTGAAGGCCTTCGAGTGACCCTTCACAGCACAAAAAGCCTGCTTCAGTACCTTGCGACTCTTGGTTATCGCTACATCATGACAGCAAGACTGAGTCAAGACTGCATTGAAAAGCTCTTTGGAATAATCCGACAGTCATCAGGACGAAATGACAACCCTACACCAACGCAGTTCCCGATTCTTGTCAACTGCCTTAGCCTCTACAACCTGGCGAAATCACCCACCGGAGGGAGCTTCTCCAAGGGAGTCCCGAGTTCCCTGCTCTGTGCAGAAAACACTCAAAAGACAGCAAGAGACCAGCTCAATGACTTGCTTGAGGCTGGCAAGTTGCATGAAGTAGAAGAGGCCCTGGTGGAGGACGACCATGCCAGCTGCGTTGAGGAGGCTAGCGACTCTCGTCTTATCTATTACATGGCTGGATATGAAGCGCGGAAGTCTATCGCCAAGAAAAGAGGATGTGGAGACTGCAAGTCCACCTGTCTCAGGACGTGCACGCCGATAGCTGCAGACTACCCTGCCTTGTACATGCACCATGTACAAGGCATTGTGACCAATTAAAGCATTGTGACCAATTACCGGTCACGGTGCTTCAATATGTAGAGAGATGCTAAACTTTTCGTTGTCATGTGGTCTGAAACAAGTGGTCCAGCAGTGTACTAGACAGACGTCAGTCTTAGACTTGGTTTTCATTAGTTGACCTTTTCTTGAAAGCGGTTTTAATTGTGAGGTCGTTGATGGCATATCGAATCACAAGGCTGTTTTGGTTTCAATTGCTTGTTCTGTTCCAAAAACGTGTTTTGTTTATTCCATGTTTCACGACTTTAACCGCGCCGACGATGTGTCAATTACTCACATACTGAGTGATTCCTTTGATAGCTTCAAGCAGCTAAGTTTCTCCAGTGATGTCGATTCTCTGGTTAGTCTTTTTGAACAGATGGTTGAACTCTGTATCCAGCGTTTCGTGCCTACCAACTAAGGAAAAAAATATTTCTGTTCCTTGGTTATCACGAGAAATATTGCATTTATCACGTCGTGTCAATAGACTCCGGCGTGTAAGACGTTCCAGTGATCCAAAGAAGATTACCCAGTTTAACGAAGCGATGGAGGAACTTCGACTTAAAACTAACTCGGCGAAGGATTTCTATTTTCGAGTTACATTGCAAAATTTAATGAGAAGCAACCCCCGCAAATTTTGGCAATTGATTGTACCCGGTAGTTCTGCTTCAGAGACTTACAATTCATGATGTAGCCAGTAGTGACCCACTAACAATCGCAACTGCGTTTAATACATACTTCCAATCGGTGTTTACAACGGACAATTTCGAAATTCCTCCTTTCAATATTGATTCACAGTCTACACTTGGAGATGTAACTGTGTGATGAGGGCGTGCTAAACATGGTGTTAAATTTAGACACTAAAAGAAGTGTGGTTTATAGCGACGATCGAACGTGTACCCAAAACACAATGTCTACCCAACGAAGGATAACCGACAAAAAGAAAAAGCGGATGCTCCTTAAGTTCGGAGCTGACCGCGCGATACAAGTGTGTACCTAACAGGAACACTCGCGCGGCTTTTGCTTCACGATAAATGCTCACACGCGTCGCAACAGTGCAGTTTATAGTGACGCCCGAACGTATACCCAAATCACAATGTTTACACAAGTACGTACCTAACAGGAACAAGTCTAGACATGTTTGGACGAGTATCGAGAGCTCGGAATGTGATTTTTTTATATGCAAATTAAATACGTTGTGTTGACAATCCGCTCGTTCGCTTTTGTTTTTCAGTCTCGTGTTTTTTGTGTATTTTTCATATATAGTGAGTGACGCACGTGTCGATTCACGGCGAGTCGTCATTTCGCAATCCGCTTGGTATAAATGTCGAGGGTTCATCTGTTTGTCTCCGTTCAATGCTTTCTCTCCGCGGAAGAAAAGGTAATGCGAGAAAATGCTATGCAGGTCTGCCGTGTACTAACGTGATTATTTTCAGACCTGTCATCTCATCTCGAGCCATCGGCGCCGCCCTCTCCACGGTCAATTCAAAATGGACGAGATCCTAAACAAGCTGTCTTCACTGCAAGCGTCGTCATCCTCTGTCTTCGTAAGCATGACCACCATTCCGTATGATGTTAAGATACCCGTGCTGGATGTGAGGCGAATGGACAACCGTTACGGACAATCAGTTAGTGATACTCTCCAACTTGAGAGCGACGTCATGAAAGTATTTTTACCGAAACGATTCGCCGAGCTCAACGAGGAAGACATCTAGAAGATGAAGGCAGTGACCGGACTATTAATAGAAAAAACCATCGGTGACGAGCGGTCACCCGTTGTTACCTTCTCATGCTGTGACTAAAAACTTGTGAGTTATGCGGAACAATAAAAAAAAAAGGTAACCTGCCACTTGTGCGATGCGCAAGAGCGGCAGCAGTACTCCAGTGCGGAGTCGTTACAAGTTCACCTGGCCCAGGTTCACAATATCCCGCCGCAAGATTGCCTTCCCTTCATCAACTCGCTGTGCGCTTTTCTAAACTTTACCGCGCGTTATGATATGCATTTGCACGAGCGCGATAGCGAGTCTCACGATGTATCCACGCTTTTTCTGCTTCAGTCCGACGCAATGGCCAATGTTTTCAGGCATTCTGAAATGCCATTGCGTTTTTTCATCACACTAACCGTGGAAATGACTAGTCTCAATGGCGATGACGAATTCGAATTCAGCGTGCACTACTTTCATTCTTTAGTGCACACGGTCTGGTCTGAAGGTAGCATTCGCGATGCTCTACAGACTGCATGCGCCGAGATCTCTGCTCGCCTCGAACAGTATCAA
Organism: Ixodes scapularis; assembly: GCF_016920785.2. Classification (NCBI taxonomy): domain Eukaryota; kingdom Metazoa; phylum Arthropoda; class Arachnida; order Ixodida; family Ixodidae; genus Ixodes; species Ixodes scapularis. The sequence goes on along the minus strand of NW_024609839.1, from coordinate 78,025,936 downwards.
GAACGAGGATCTGGGCTTGTCGTCGTCGCCATTCAGACATGCACCATCACCGTTGGACGTTTCATTCCGCCCACGGTAGGTTGTGCAAGCTTCGTGTTGCCCGGTGAACTCCCAAGCAGACAGTGCCTAGTGAATGTGACCGAGCAACTGAATGACTCGGAAAGAAACATGTGCTTTGTGTTTTCTGTGCTCGCCGGTCTCCATCCCGTATCCTCTAAACGATCGAGAGCTTCTTGCTACCGAGAGCATTTGACCAAGTATTGGTTCCCCACCAGGTATCCAGTGACATTTCCACAAGACAGTGCAGGCTTTCGAGAGGAAAAACTCAGTGTCCGTGAACGTGTATGGTTATGATCGAGAACAACGGTTCGTCTACCCGCTCAAAGTCAACGATAGCGAGCGGGAGAAGCACGTGGATTTGCTTCTAATAGAAAATCACTTTGTTCTAATCACCAACTTTGCCGGACTGTTCGCAAACAGCCGCAGTCACCATTTTTGCTGTAAAAGGTGTATGATGGGCTTTCGCTTTCAGACTGCGCTGGGGAGTCATTCATCGCTGTGTAAAGAAAAGAAGGCAGTCCGAACAGTGTGTCCTGCAAAGGGGGATGCGCTGTATTTCCGGAGCCCACACACGGTGGAACCTTTCCCCTACTTTTGCGTCTACGATTTCGAGGCCATTCTGGAAGCAGAAAAGATACGTCAGGCTTACGAGAAGCACGTCCCCAGTTCATTTTGCATACTCGTAATCCGATCCACGCACTCGCGCATCGTCGAGCAGTTTTTGTACCGAGGTGAGGACTGCGTGGAAAAGTTCATTTCCATCCTTAATCAATTGTCAAAGCTCATTGGCGAATGGATTCGAAGTGAGGAAGTGCCAATGGTGAGCGTGAACGAAGAGGCTCATGCGTCGGCTTCTCACTGAGCGATTTGTGGCGAATCGTTTGGAAATCGAAAGAGAAAAGTCAGAGATCACGACCACTTCAGCGGGTCGTACAGGCAGTCGTTGTGTCAGGGATGCAATTGAAATCTGAGAGTAAACAAGAAAGTCATTCCAGTGCTCGCGCACAACCATTCGTATGACCTGGCCTTTATACTACCGAAACTCGACTTATTTGAGTCTAAAGATATTAAAGTGCTCGCCACTAGCTGCCAGCGATTTAAGCGACTCGACGTGGGTAACCTGCGGTTTCTCGACAGTCTGGCATTTCTCCCCGCCAGCTTGGACGCGCTGGTTCAGGATCTCCGTTTTAAGGGACTAGAAAACCTGTGCTGTCTAAAGCAGGCTTTTCAGCAGCACGTTGAGCTCCTGGCGCGGAAAGGCCTATTTCCCTAAAACTACATGACCAGTTTCGAGGCTTACCGGGAGCCCGAGCTACCGCCGCCCGAGTCGTTTCAGAACAAGCTTAACGACAGCCAAATTTCAGAGGAGGACTACCGTCACGCCCAACCGTCTTTGAAACATTTATTTTCAAAAGCCTAGGAGAATACAGTGACTGCTACCTGCAACTCGGCTGCCTACTTCTCGCCGACGTGTTCTAAAATTTCAGAAAATGGACTTTAGACACGTACGAGCTCGATCCGTTACACTACGTTTCCTTCCCCGCGCTCAGTCTCGCCTGCGCACTTAAACAAACTGGGGTGAAACTGGAGTTACTCGACGACGTGGATGCGTATCTCTTCATCGAAGCGGGTTTGCGAGGAGGAATCGTTCAATGTGCCATTCGCAACACGAGGGCTAATGTGCCAGGAACCGCATGTTTCGATCCGAACACGTCAGTTTCTCAAATTTTAGACCTTGACATGAACGGTCTTTACGCTTCCACCATGCGACAATCCCTTCCATGTGCAGATTTTCGCTGGCTAGACTGCGAGGAAATCGATGCTCTCCACTTCCAGCAGGTTCCCGACGACGCGCCCGAGGGTTACATTTTAGAGGTGGACCTTGACTACCCACGGGAACTACACGATTCGCACGCGGACTTTCCCCTGGCTCCCGAGAAACGAGGAGTCCCGCTCGAGTGGCTCTCACCCTACCAAAAAGCGCTCGTCGAAAAATTTCACCTACCCCAGCGAGAGTCTGAGCGAAAGTTGCTTCTCACCTTTTACCCGAAACACAATTACATTATCCACTACCGAAATCTCAAGCTGTATCTGGAGTTGGGCTTAAAACTAAAGGTCATTCATCGCGTTTTGAAGTTTTCGCAGAGGGCATTTGTTAAAGATTTCATAGACTTTAACCACAATCTCCGAAAACAGGCGACAAATGCTTTTCAAAAGAACCTATCTAAGCTCATTATGAATTCAATTTATGGCAAGACTATCGAAAACCCACGTCAGTACAATACCGTTGTCATTAGCGTGAGCAAGGAGGAAGTGCTGAAAAACCTGCAGAAACCTGACCTCAGACAGTTTGCGGCAATTAGCCCGACCGTGGTAATCTTTCAGTTTTCCCAGAGAACCCTACACTTGAACAAACCCGTGTACGCGGGCTTCTCTATCCTAGAGATGTCCAAACTGGTCATGTACGAATTTTTCTACAAGCAGGTCAGGCGCGTTTTCCCTTGACGCTCGCGCAGCGTACAACGACACGGACTCGTTCATCCTCCAAATCACCGACCCGAATGTAAACTCGAAGCTCGCAACCCTTGCCGAAACTCACCTGGATACTTCTGGGTACCCAGCCGATCACCCCTTGTTCTCTCCCGCAAACAAAATGAAACTAGGAGTGTTCACAAACGAGCTCCCAAAAGGTCACATTCTTGGATTTGTTTGTTTAAAACCCAAACTCTATTCGATGGAACTAGCCTCTAGAGAGCACTACGTGAGGGCGAAAGGAGTGAAAAGGTGCGAGTCCCGTAAGCTAACCTACGAGCTGTACGTTCAAACTCTCGAGCAACAAACTCTGCACAAGATCACGCAGCGGACTATTGCTCGTAAGTTGTGCGAGAACAAGACTGTTGTCGTGGAGAAGATAGGACTCAACCCGTTTGACAACAAGCGCTTCATCGACTCCGACGGCGTTGTATCGGTGAGCTTTTCAGATGTCGAAACAAAAAAAGGTCCTGTTAGCCAGGAGAATGCTAGGATTTTAGACCTTGCTGTTCAAGAACAGTGTGATGCCGGACCGAGGTGGTGTTTCTCCCTCTTGATGACCACATTCTGAAACAAAATGTCTTATTAGCAAGGAAAACGCGATTTTGATTAACCAGCTTAACGAGACAGTGGTTGGAAAGAATTAAAAAAAGAAACAGACAAACCGCTTTAAGGTTACTATTTCGAGATATACTGCGCGCGCGCTTCCTCGACGGGCGCTTGTTGCAGACGTGCGAGACGTTAACAACCTTCATGCGATGTTAACTATCTGGATCTCATTTGCATGTACTTCCAAGAAGCACGCCTTGCACCTAAGGAAAAGGTTTGCATAAAATAGGGGAAGAAACTGACTCGCTGTCACATTACCCAAAGGCAGCCTCATAACTACCCCGTCGTTTTAAAGATGACAGAGGAGGGACAGCGAGTCTTTGATATTGTACATTCTCACTTCAACGAGTGTTTTCGGAAGGAACCCTCGGTCTTTGGAGGAGATCATTGCGTTTGTCAATCCGCAACTCCTCCACGACTACGGCTCGTGTGAAGGAGAAAACTGGGACGAGGAAGACTGATCCCGGGAGAGATATACAACCACCTCTATTTGCGTACTTGGCGATGCAAATGTCGGCAATCCTTGCGGTTCACTTCGGTGAGCATATCTGCCTATGCGGGATGCTTCTATCGTATTTTTCACCCTCTGACCTTGTACAACAATTGACGGCCCGCTTCCGGACTCTACAGTTTTGGGCTGGGTTGGGTGGATCCCCCCGCGAGGCTGCCGGGGCGGCCGAGGCGACGCAGCAGGTGCGAGAATTTGTGCGGGATCATCTGATAGCGGCTGAGCACCTGCTGCCAGTGCAGACTGGTGAGTCACATATGTACAGCTTGATAGCTTCATCCACTTTTCTTTTTCTTTTTTCAGATGACGATAGTGGTGTGGAGGATGACTATGTGGACAGCGAATAACAGCCGATACTTCGTGTCACCTCCTCATGGGTGAGAAATCCGTGTAGAACGTTATGATGTTGTACCTAAAGGATGACTTGGCAGAAACGCGTTCGCCGACATTGGTCGGAAAAATGTCAATGCGTTCGGTGGGTAAAAGAAAAACCGATCAACTTGCACGCCCTATCGGATTTTCTTTACAGCTTTCGGTATGCCATCTGTCGGTCCAGGCTGGAGAGGATCCCCCACAAAGCTGCGTCTGCCAAAAGAGCCCGGAAGCAAGCGATCTTCATATCCTCATCGCACGCCCCGACTTCGTAAATATTTTTTAGACTGTATACCGCGTTGCTTGCGAGATGTCATTTCCCAAACTTTTTGCCGTCGGTGTCTCTTGAAAAATCTTGCATTGTACATTTTTTTTTTTTATAATCCGATAGTGTACGGAAGCGAGCGATCTCTCTCCTCGTCGAAGATCCTGACCTCAAAAATATCCTTGGACTGTATCGCGCGTTGCTCGTGAGATGTCATTTCAAGAGCAACAAAAGAATCCATCTATGAACCGAGGTGTCAACTGCGCAGCGATTCAAATATCACGTGACGCTGGTCACATGACGTACAGGGAAAACACGCGACAATGCATTCCTCATCCCACGACGGACGACACATCTGTGGCGTCGTGACAGTGCATTTTCCCTCCTGGCAGATGGCTCAACAATCCTGAATTCTTCCGTCATCACATTTCTCCGGTAACGCCCTCCGGCGAATGACTCAGCAATTCTGTTACAAAATCCAAGCGTCACGAGAGCTCTAACACATGATCTGAACTGCGCGCTCGACGTTCAAAATACTAGGATAAGTTAAGATGTCGAAGAAGCAATGTGCTCGTAGCTCAGGCGGTAGAGTGTCGAACTCCTGTCCACAAGGTACCGAGGTCGATTCCCAGCTGCCGCAGAACCTGTTTTAGCGAATAAAATTCATTTGCCGCGCAGCGATTCAAATGTCACATGTCCTTCGCTTGCAGAAACAGTGTAGTATATGAAATTCCGATGGCGTGTGGCTTTGCTTATGTAGGGCAAACTTCGAGGTGTGTTAATGACAGACTAACAGAACATAAGAGAAATGTAAGGATTAACGCAACTAATTCTGAAATAGCTAACTAAGCACATAAATGAATGTAACAATTGCACTGCTTTGTGGTCAGAGATGGAAATAATACATAAAGAAGTGAATGACAGGAAAAGACTGGTAAGAGAAACCATTCGGATTAAATCAATCGGTAATTGTAATTGTTGTGGTTGTTGTTCCGGTTTGGAGATATTCTTCCCAGTTCTCTTTGTGTTCGCGGAGATCGTTGGTCTTTGTACTCAAGTTTTGGGTCTTGTCGGTTCGTGGGTGTAGTGTCAGTGACAGAAAAAGAAGGAAAGGGAAAAGGAAAATTTTTGTCTTTCCAGAGAAGTGGAGGGTTTGCCCCTGTTCGTAGTAGTGCTTGAGGGGGCGTCCCTTTGCCTTGTTGTCTTTTTTTTTTTTTTTTGTCCTGGTGTGTTGTGTCTTTGAAAGGGGCATGTTGAGTGACCTTGTGGTTGTGAGTATATAAGTATGTGGGACTTAATAAATCCTTTAGCTGCGTTTGAGACATTCTCTTCTTCACTTGTCTCTGTCCCTTATACTTTTAAGTTTCTGTTTCTACCCCAGTCTCGGGTTAAGTTCCAACATGGTACATGTCCTTCGTCGTCATGTGACCGACCCGCGATATGACATCATCATGTGACGTCACCCTCTGGCGAATGACTCGCTCTCTGGGAACACTCATTTCGTGACGGGTCCCGAAATTTGGGGCCGAGGACCAGGCCATGGGAGGAGGGCTATGTTACGTCACGGTCACGTGGGAGGAGGATGGAACCGAGACGCGTGCCGAGTGTTGTCCCAATCTCTGACGGTATCATCATGTGACCCTAAATTTGGGGTCCGAGGACGGGCCGTGGGAGGGTCCACCCGACCTCTGACGTCATCATCATGTGACTCTGCCGAATGATTGACAGGTCCCGAAATTTGGGGTCCGAGGACCAGGTCGTGGGAGGGGCCATGAGCGTTCTAACAAGGCGTGGGAACGTGACGTCAAGGTCACGTGGGAGGATGATACAGGATGGAACAGAGGCGCGTGCCGCGCACATGCACTGCATTTGTTTACATCTGTGTACGTGACCAGAATTTGTTTATTTCCTGTTCAATCGTGTATCATATAACACTACTAAATGCCTCACGCAGAGAAAGTCTGCTGTTTACGACGTCCGGCTTCAGGCGAGTGTGCCACCCGGGTTTGGTTTCGCGCCCCCCCCCCCCCCCCCCTTATTGTTGTGCTTTCTCGGTTTAACCATACATTACACAAGTTCAGTTTTTTTGCTCCGGCAGCCTTCAGCGCACCAAGGACTCATTGCAGGTGCGAGCTGCACGTGCAAGGCTGGCGTGCGTGGGTGGTTCAAGCATGGAGCAGCGCTCGCGACTTTAGTGAATAGCGAGCACCACATTGTGTGCAAGGAATGCCCTTGTGCCTGGGGGACGCGGTCGTCGCGGCCCGTTCTCGATAAAAAGAAAGGGATTGATGGGCTCTTCCCACATAAGAAATCAAACAGCGACCCCAAACACGGGAGAAAAATAATATATATATATGTTTGACAAACCGCATTCATGCTTTCACAATCTATTTTGATACCGTCACTCTTTCCACGCTACAAGAGTCAGCTGGGCAATCTTGTGGTGATGCCAGCTTCACCACCACTGCCGCTGCTAGGCCATTTCGCTGAAATAAGGTGCCCCTTGGCTGAGATACACCAGGTTGAAAACAAAGATGATGTTGGAAGGGACTGCGTCACCCTCTTGCCAGAGTTGGTTACTGATGTCGTAGATCAGTGCGACACTGAGATGCTCACTGGTCTACTGAGGGGGAAAAAAAAGAGCATGAAGTGATGAAGATCACCAACCTCTTTCCATTACACATACAAAAGCGTGATCCCCTCCTCGATATGACACAAGAGAGCAGGGCACTCTATGAAACATTTGTCTCTAAAAATATCGACGAGGTTTTGGAGATTGCCCTTTTGACAAAGGGTCAGGCAGCTGCCAACAGGTCTGTATTAAAAGAGAACACAGAAAACAGTGTCTTGCATAGGTTAAGCGAAAATTTTGCGTAACAAGTACAAAAGCCCACAGAGTCAAGACAAGGCGGGCCAAGTTTCATTGGCTTGCTACCTCCTTGGCTCATCCCAAAAGCTTCACTTCGGCTGCCACATCATCTGGTCATGACTAGAGCAAGCCCATTTTCCAGAGCAAGAGAGTAAAAAGCTGTGCCCCCCATTTTTATTTCGTTAGCAGGTGTGACATTTTTTTGCTCAAAACCAGGTAGAGCAATCGAGGACAAGGCACGCGCAGTGTTGGCAAAAGCTCTCGGAAAACCCGTGCACCAGGTAGTGCTTCTGGTCCTGAATTTGTGAATTAAACAGCTAACTCAAAACACATTTGTGCAGGTTGGACTCGTGATCCACCCTGATCAACCATGGCTCAGCTGCAGTCCATACAGCATCCTGCGCTGTGACGATGGGTACCGCCTAGTGGAAGTCAGGTGCCCATACTCCCTTCGAGAATCGAAGCTAATTGACTGGCACAAAGAGACAAGCTTCGTAAGATATGTCAAGTATGTTGATGGACACTTCATCCTAAAAAAGAGCCACAGTTATTACACCCACGTAATGGTCATGATGCATTTCTTCGATGTAATTTAAATCTATCTTTTAGTGTATTCGGAAAACAGCACATTATTGTCACACTGCCCCGGGACGAGCAGTTCCTTGCCAAGTATGTACCAAAACTATCCAAGCTGCATGACGTATGCATACCTTGGCTGAGTGCCAGAATCTGGAAATTGCATACTGAACTCTGCCCGGGTCAGAAAAAACTGTTCATTGTCAGCTTCACTCACTGCAAGGTCCAGGCACGCTAGCCTTATGCACGGTTGAGTTCTTCGCCACATTTTCAGCTCTAACGGTGCTCTCCGCACAAACCTTGGCTTGTTATAGCACTGCTCTAATTTCTCCTCCGGTGGTGTTTTTATGACCTGTTTCACACGTAAATTGTGTTCCCCGTGCTCAGGACAGCCTAGAAAGCTAAAACGACGCTCTCGAACGAGCACTTGATAATATTCTGCACCTCGGAGATGAAACATTGCGGCAGTTGCTCAAAGCAAATGATTCCACATTATCCAGTCTTGACTGTTGCTGTCATTTAAAAAACAAACAGCAAAAGCAGTTCAATTGTGCAATGAAGGCCATCTTTATAGCAGTCCCCAACGATAGCAGGACGCCATGCGTGAAACACCATCATCGTGCAGGGAATTATTTCTGATAGCTCACCAGCTTCAAAGTGCAAAAAGGAATTCAAACGGAAGCTGTAGTTCTTCAGCTATCTACAAGATAGTGTAACATGTTCCTGTGCACTAAATTAAAATTTTGGCAGAATTTATCAGTCATAGGCAATCGATGGCCAATGAGCGGGGTACGCAAATAGTTAAGCATGCAGTATATGCTTCGCCTCCAACGTGAACTTTCTGACTGCGGTATCCATTAATAGGACTAACAGCCAAAACCCTAGGAAAGGCAATGAGTGTGGGACCTTCTTCTGGGTTCTTAACCTGTCACCGACTATACACACTTCAAAAAGCTCTCTTCTCTGAAGGCAGCAGTTTGTAAAATTTCTGTCAATGTGCAGCATAAAGCGAATGGGCAAGGGCCATCTCTTACTCCGTCGACATCAGGAAACACCTTCTAGCTTTCATTTTCTTACAGTTCCCCGTCGAATCTATTGCTGGACCCTGCACTACCTTCTGAAACTCAAGACAAATTATCACCTGTTCATCAACGTTGTTCCTGAGGGATGACATGGTTTATGTTTGTTCCTATTTGAGAAACGGCGTCGTTTGCAACGGCGTCGACACGAACAAGTACTATTGTTTCGTCACATATCTCGGTTGGGACCGATATGACTTTTACATAGTGCCGAGATAACCTTGACAAAGACGACCGCCGCGTAGCAACTACGATAAAGTGTATAGAAGGACGTCTACGAACAATAGGATTGCGAAATACTCCACTCATCTACCCCCCCCCCCCCCCCCCTGCGCCGCCCACGCATGGTGTGATATTACGCGAGCGGCTCTCATTCGTCGGCTGATAACACGTGACCTTCTCCTCGCGTATATATAAAGGAGCTCCCGAGGGATACGACACGACTGCTTGCACCTGCAGCAAAGCGAACCCTGCCCTCTCCCCCACATCACGACACGACTACCCAGTCTTATTTCGAGCCAGTCCGACACTACAGCACCATGTCTATCCTGAAGAAAATTTGCACCGCCGACCAGTGGGACTCAAACTACGAGAATCTTCAGAAGATGTTCTCGTGTGACGATTTTTTTAAACCGTACGTGGATGTGCCAAAACATCTCGGCGCCGCCATGAAGCACGTCCTCCAATATTTTATAGAGTGCGGGCACATTGTCTCCGGCAAGGACAACTGTGTTATCAAGAACTTTGTGGTCGCCTCTGCCAACCCAGCCGTCGACCCGGTGGATCAACGCATAGGCGACGTAATTAATATTATAAATGCCTGTCATTATATGAACGTCTTCGGTTTGGCGGTGACGAAGCACTATCTTTTGATATTTGTGCGCATCGTGCCATCGAAACGGACGGATGCTGTCGGGCTGCGGAGGATCCTGTGTTTTCTACACAGCGTCATCGCCAACTACGTAGGAAACCATCACGTCGAGTGGAGTGACGACTGCGACGTGTTGGCCCCGCCGTCCCCGTCCATGATTCCCAAGTACGAACTGGACTACAGGGGATTTTTTGGAAGTGGTGGACACTGACTTTTTCACGGCCGAGCTCGGAACCCAGCTCAACCGGGAGCGTACGTGGAGGACGTTGCGGAAAATCGTCGTGACACGCCGACACTCCGAAATATTATATCGAGAGGGTGTACAAGAACAAGAGCCACTACGACCGTGCGGTGATTTACTCGTAAAATAAACAAACACTCGCAAACCAGAAACTGTGTCTTTATTCCCACAAAAACCAATCGTCCGGGTACCATGTACTCGGTTGAATAGTATCGACACTCAGTGTGTGAAAAGCAAGTCAGGCCGCCGACGACGCTTCACAGGTGGGGGGGGGGGGGGGGTGACCTTGATACTATTGTAAAAATATTCTCGTGTTTATTATTCTCAAAAAAAAATGAGCTCGTGCCGCGTAACGTCCTCTGCCGTTGCTCGATCGGGCAATGGGATCCGGAACGTAGAGCGACGTTTGATGACAGGCGTAGCGAGTCCACCACAGAGCGTTTCCGGTGGAGGAGGCCGACTTAACGGCCAAGAGGACGTAGGTGCTGTCGTGAGCGCCGACGACCGAAGATCCCTTGAGTGGTATGGGGAAGACGACCTTGACCGTCCTGGGCTCGAGGCTTTAGCTAAGGCGGGGGTAAAACTTTCGCTTTAAAGGTAAAAATGCATAAAGTTGTTTCCAACTCGTAACGATGGGCGCGGAAGAACGCCTTTCGAAAAGGCAGACGCGTGCGCAGCATAATTATTGCTTTACACGAAGTCTTATATCGAGGTTAATACACGATACTTTAAACGCTCTGGAAACGGGCGCATTCGTCTGCCTTTTCGAAAGGCAGCCTTCTGAAGGCTTTAGCTAAGGCGGGGGTAAAACTTCCGCTTTAAAGGTAAAAATGCATAAAGTTGTTTCCAACTCGCAACGATGGGCGCGGAAGAACGCCTTTCGAAAGGGGAAACACCTGCACAGCGCAATTTTTGCTTCACACTAAGTCTTATATCGACCTAAGTACATGTTAATGTCAACGCTCTGGGAACAGGTGCATCCGTCTACCTTTCCGAAAAGCAGCCTTCTGGAGGCGTTAGCTAAGGCGGGCGTAAAACTTTCGCTTTAAAAGTAAAAATGCATAAAGTTGTTTCCAACGCGTAACAATGGGCGCGGTAGAACAATGGGATCCGGAACGTAGAGAGACGTTTGATGACAGGCGTAGCGAGTCCACCACAGAGCGTTTCCGGTAGAGGAGGCCGACTTAACGGCCAAGAGGACGTAGGTGCTGTCGTGAGCGCCGACGACCGAAGATCCCTTGAGTGGTATGGGGAAGACGACCTTGACCGTCCTGGGCTCGGTAAACTCTATCGGTTCCTCGTCGCGCCCCAGTCGTATCTCGACCACCTCCTCGCACATGGTCACGGTGCTATCTTCTTGGAAATCGTCGTCGACAGTCTTCAAAACTATGTCCGCGCACTTTTCCACCTTCCAGACGTATTCTCGACCGCCGACATCGGTCAGTTGGATCGACCGAAGGTCGCACATTATTTAGATTTTTTCCACCACGGCAGATATTTTGTCGACGAGTCCGGATTCCATTAGGAGGCATACGCGCACTACGTGGACTCCGCGCATGCCCCGAGTCAGGAGATGATCTAGCGGAATGACAGCCGCCTTGAGGAAGGAAAAGTGCTCAAACACGCTAATGTGCTCCTTTATATAGTCGGTGTTCTTTTTTACCACGTGACAGAGCTCTGGGAAAGGGACGTACTTGACGGCAACGTCTTTGAGCTCTACCGTCACCACAATCTGCTGCATGTAGGATACGTACTTGAGGTCGGGGTGCTCGGCGCAAGCCTTTTGCGCGATGTGTACGAGCGCCTCGACTTTGGCGAGCGGCTGCGTGTCCTTTCGCGTGTGAAGCGACACGACACGCCCCATGCCGCCGACTTCTCCGTTGATCTTGGCGGCGATGCGTTTGAGTCTGTGCGACGAGTTGTCGTTCATGAGCGCGATGCGGAGAATGCCTTCGCCCGATTCCGTTCTGCAGTGATACACCGAGTCGAGTCCGCACTTCTTGACGACGTTTTCGTAGACCTCTAGTTTGGACTTGTTGAGCGTCATAAAGTCCGCGAGCTCCTTGGCACTGAGGGGCTTGTCTCCGTCGAATTTCGTGGCGATAGGCACGTTAATCAGAAACTGGAGACATTCGGTGCTAAAGAGAGCCGAAGCGCCAAATCTTCCGTCAACGTTGCACGTTATGTAGTCGAGTATTTTGTCCAACCCGGAGACGCGCTTGTCGTCCACATCGCAAAGCGTTCGCACCGGCATGTTTTTATATAAATTAAAAACCAATTATGGAGTATGTCGTAGGGCTGCTGGCTTCTCTGCCTGCCACGTACAATATACTGAACAGGAAATTTAAAGGACTACCTGTATTTGTGTATATATATTCGAAAGAAAACCAGTGCGTTTTTTGGGACAACGTGGGTATGCGGTGGAACTCTCTAAATAACAGTTTATACCTGATGAGTGACGATTACAGTCCGGACAACCGCGGAACGACCGTCCTACTTTCGCCGGGCGAACTGGAAGTCGTGCACTCCGAGCGGGACAAGGCAGCCGACGCGTACATCCCTACGCACGAGCAGGATCGCCTTATGCGAGCTCTCGGCTGCGAGGAGAAAATCTACGAAGTAGTCTGGAATGGCGGTCAGCGCGTCGTCTACACTTCCATGGACCTGTTTCGAATGCTATACAACAAGGGCATCTTTATTTGACGTCAAAGTTTGGAAAGTTGAGCGAACACTTTAACAACCCGTTGAGCAGGCGCCTTGGAAGCCTGGCTCTGTACTCGTAAGGAGTCACGTCCGCCGTCGTCGGTCCGTAAATATGTAGCCACACCGAGTCTCGCTCGTCGCTTTCCGACTCGAATCTTCGGTTGGACGCGACGTCGTGGGGGCTTCTTCTCGCGTCGGGCGCGTACTTTACCATGTCCACCGGTACGTTTCGCGGTTCTAAATAACCCAAATTTCTGTTCATTGCAAACACGACAATCATGTTATCGTCGTGCGAGCGCCGCTTGTACGTTTCGTAATGTTCTCTGCATACGCATCGTCTGATTCCGTTTCCGTAATTGCCACATATCGCCTGTCCCGTGCATAGAGTCGAACAGTCGCCGTCGTTGACGCAAGACACGTATTCCTTATCGCAATCCATATACTTTTGTGTTTGAAGAAGAGATGACCTTTAAAATAACTAAACTCAAGACTTCGGAAATGAACGGAGTCTATTTTCTATGGGCTATGATACTGCTAGCATTTAGCGTTCTGGTTCTTTCGCTCACAATGTGCCGCGTCCTGTTTGCCCAAAGAAGAAAACGGAGACCGAAAAATGAATTGAGTAAACAAGACAAGCTCGTAAACACCATTAACGACAGCGACTTTTCGGACGACTTGTACGAGAACGTTCTATAAATAAAAATGGACATGTTTAGGAGTGCCTTCCTGCCTTCTTCGCGAATCGACAATTACAACAATCCCCACAGCACCACCACGGCCGAACCTTCCCCTTTCAATACGACTGTGCATACAACTACGGCTCCCATGACCACTATTACTACTACTACTACTACAGTGTAGACCGCATATAACGTATGTCGCGGGAGTCGCGAAAATCCGCACTATAAGCGGTACCGCGCTATAACCAAAACATCAATTTTTCAGGCCAAAATACATGTCATGAGACAACTTACCTTTGTAAAAGAATTTATTTTATGCTAGATGAAAAATAAAGCTTACTTTGAGGAGAGTCTTTATTTCACCAGACTAGTACAGTTCTGTCTCAAGTGTGTCACACATTTTGAAAGAAATGAGCGGTTTTTGCCTGGCGCAGCCTTTTAACGGCGTCGCGGGTTGCGGACGGACGTAGCGAGCGTTCAGGATTGCTAACCCTAATCACTTTTCTCCGGAGACGAAAACGCGTGAAAATTCGCATCCTTCATACGGTACGCGCCAGTAATACCTTGAACTTGAGCACACGCATGAAATGCGCCAAATAAGAAATCCGGGCGATGTTCGAGGACACAAATGCTTAGAAATCACCACTGTGTCGAAGTAAACAAACACGACGACACGGGCGTTTCTGCCGTCTTGAGAGCGCCACCACGACATCGTTACTGCTACTACTAGTAGTAGCAGTAGTAGTAGTACTAGTACGAACCACAGACTCGACACCGTCCCATTGACGACACCCGACCAAAGAAACGTAGCATCGAATGCGACCATAGTCTACGACATGATGCTGGCATATTTCTGAAAAAACACCGACAAGAACAAGCAATCCGACATTTACGACAGTCTCACGCTCCGAAACGCGGTGACTTCCGCGAGCGACCATCGAGCCGGTAGCGAACGTCTCTTTAGAAAACACGTTTATGAGGTTTTGGGCAGAACCTTTCCCTGGATCCTTAGCGTCGACAACGTCCGCGTCTGCGTCTCGGACCAGAGATCCGTTCTGCCCATCGAGATCCTCATTCCACGCAGGGCGGCCTACACCAATGAGAGCGCAGACTTGGCTTTTGTCGGGCGCGTCCTATACGACCAGTACAAATTGGTGATTGATTTTGTACGATCACGTCACGTATTTGGTTAGGAATCACCCCAAGCTTGTGGAACGCTACCCCATGTTCTGGTCCTACGTGTTTCTCAAAAACGTTCCGGCATACAACGATTACGTGGAAGGCGACTGGAGCGACGAGAAGACAATCTTTTCGAGCCAGACCTATCAGGCGGGCTGGTTGAATGCAGACGCCATAACAATGCTGGCAAGCACAGTCACGAATCTGCCCTTTGGCGGAACGGGCGGCGTCGGCGAAGAGCCCGTAGCCCTGGGCGTGCGCGCCATGTACAACCTGGAGTTATTTAGTTCTGCCTACAACGGAGACTACCTGTTTACAACCGCCGCCATCCGCAACGCGTACAAGTTTGCCTACGACTCGTGCCTCTACGTTCTGCGCGGCGTGGCCACGGCCGAGCTCCGTTCGCTAAAGAAGAGGGAGGTCCTTCTGGGCGTGCGGCAACCCACCATCTCCGACGTGGTTAACGACATCAACAACGTCAAGACGTCGTCCGTCATGGTCAAACAGTGGTTTGAGAACCACTGTTTGAGAACAGTGGTTCTCAAACAGGGGTTCATGGGCCCCCCAACAGTCCTCGAGAGCGTTCAAGGGGGTCTGCACCGATTCAAGAAACGCCCCAGAGTAGCACGAATGGCGAAACATGGAATATTAGCAAGGCGAGCGAGATGTTTCGCGAGTCCCCGCTATGGTTGCGTTCATGTGAATGCAGCCGTAGCCAATGTCAATATACTTAATTGACCCCGTAAGTGACTGCAGTAAAATACCGGGCAAGCGCCCACTCAAACTTTGGATATTGCTAAAAAATGGGGGATGGGCGCTTGTCCAGTCATCAATTTTACATATAAATGTACTGTACTTATTTTCTCAGATCTCA
Source organism: Ixodes scapularis (assembly GCF_016920785.2). NCBI lineage: Eukaryota > Metazoa > Arthropoda > Arachnida > Ixodida > Ixodidae > Ixodes > Ixodes scapularis. The sequence continues at coordinate 78,010,518 of NW_024609839.1, read as the reverse complement.
CAAATTTGGTAATGGGCGCTTAATGTGGAATGGGGGCGGATGCACGGTATTCTATGGTAAGTCAAAACATGGCGTCTGGGTTCAAACAAACCGTTGCTAGGGACGTTGCTAAAGGCTAATGCATGGAGACTCTATTTGAGGCTAGATTTTTTGCTTACAAGTAAATACATTTTTGTAAGCAACCTAACTTCTTGATATCTAATCATGAAGATGTTCTTGTCATCTTAGTGCCGCATTGCAACGATGAAAGCCTTTTCTGAAGTATTATACTCCGCTTTGCTTTGGTAGCAGCTGGCCTCCGCTGCAGCATACGTCTTCATTGAATTGCGTCGGTGAACGAGCGACAAAGACAAGTACATCGTCATGGCTGTGGAGGCCTCCACAATGTGTGCTTTTTTCTGCGAAGAACCCAGCTTAGTTCAGAGAGGTGAAAATGCCGTAAAATCACACCACGTCATGCAGATCAATTACGATGACGACCTGAAGTGCATTACCGGCGTAGCGCAGGCCAGCATGAGAAACAAATCATGCACCGTCGAGGTAGGTTGTTTAATATTATTATTATAGAGGCTTGTACTAAATACTAAATTAAAGAGCTAGTCTGAACAGGACACCATATGAAGAGCACAATGAAAAAACATCACCAAAGGTAGATATATAAGCATGAACAAAATAACCAAATAGCGCATGGACAAGGCATACTTCTCTACGCTGTTTTACAATAACAGTGCAAGACTACTACAGCAAGCTTGAGCTGGATTTTACTCTCATTACTACTTGCAACTACTTTATCAACATTATAGTAATAAAGAAATGTACCGAAAATGTTTTAGAATAAAGTAGAGACATAACTGTCTGGCATAGCAGCGAAGTACCAGGCTCTAAGTCAGCGCATCTTGAGGGTGTTGGAAGACCACGACAGCGTTAAACTACTATTGACAGTCAAAGACACTGCGCAAAGTGTTCGGCTTCAACCCACGGTTCGCATCAGTTATCAAGCTACACATTTACCACACCTTACGAATGATCATAACTTTCAACGTTCCTTTTATTTATTTATTTCAAATGCTAGTTTCGGGTCGTTTCATGCTTGCACATTATGGACGTACACATTGTGAAAACACGCCACCGATTCAAGTATTTTTTAGCAGAGCTTAATGAAGTGATATTTTCATGTCTCAAACGAGTTGCTATAATTCAGGGGTCTCAAACACGCAACCCGCCACTCTCTGGGACGCGTCCCGCAAGCTGCGCTATGCTGATTCTCGGTGTTATGTTTTATCATTCAGTGCACGGGATCCGACGCTGCACACCATGGGGATAGCAGCCTCGCTCCGCACAGACTATGTGTCAAGAACTGCACCGTGTACGCGTGCATACTCGGGCGACGACACCTTGCTCTTATCCCGTCGCGGTGATGACTAGACGGCAAACCAAACCAAAAACGCTTGCACATATTACATGAACACCACAGTGCGAACACGACATCTATGCTATTACACATTTTACTCAAAAAAAGCAATGACGAGCCCAAAGATGTTCTCCCTTAGGTTAAACCCCAAAGATGTTCTCCCTTAGGTTGAAGCCCAAGTGTGTACTTGAAATACAATACCCTGTTGCAACATAAGAAAAAGCAGGCAAGCTCCCCCCATTGAGCCCTCTACTCCTTTCCCTTCAGAAAAGCAAACACTGGACGCTTCCATATAGCTGCAGATCTTGCACCTCTCAATGGAGCTCTCCTTCAACGCCATATTTGTCGTAGCATAGTCTTCAAGGGCCGACACCCCACAGTTCTTGGATCAGACAAAACCTTCACCCACCTCAGAAGGGCCTTGTGTGCTCCCTGCGTCACTGTCCTGATGCCTGATTTCTGGGACCCCGGCGAGAGATCCCGACCGTCATTATGACAATCTCTCCCCAGCTCGTAGTGCTCGTCACGCTCCTCTTGGTGCCCTCCTGCACTGCTATCATAGCCTGCAACTGCGAACACCCTTTAACGAACGTGACCACCATCTCCCTGGAGGGAATTGTCGATTGCCCTGTGTTTTCTCCACGGATGAAGAACGAAAGCAGGACAATCCAGCTGGTCCAGATATGTAAATATGGTTCAGTTGCTTCTGATCAGTGTTTGATAAATGTTTTGCAAACTATTAGCTATTGCGGTATGTTGCCAATGGTGTGTCCAGCTATGTAGCCTATATATCGGAAGACGGCTGCAAGTCCCTTCGGACCACCGGGATGTATCAGTTCCAGACGAGCCCACCCATCAGAGAGTTCAGGCCAAACAGCACCACAACTGCAAGTGTAGTGCTTGTAGGCAATGTCAATGCCTCAGGATCTTGCAAGGGTGGCAGTTTCACTTATGGGGGCCTGCAATACCAGAATGCAGTCATTTGGGCACACCTAAAAATCAGAAACAGAAACGGCCTTGCAACAGTGGACCTCACATCAGACAAAGTCATGCTCCCGACAGGACACAGGTGCCCTTTGAGTCAGAGCCAATGCGTGGACCCAGAAGATGGCCATACCTCCTGGGCGAATAACCCGGTCGTCAGAGAATGTTCAGTGTCCCAGTATAGCTCAGCAGTCTCGCCTCTCAAGCAGTAATCAACCACTGCAAGAGCATTTTTGCCCGCCACGGGATACCTGAGGTTGTCATGTTTAACAACGGCCAGATGGCCCGCAGTTCTCGTGTGTGAACACTTCAGCATTCTCTAGATTTGCCCAGGAGTATGGGTTCCAGCATGTCACATCCAATCCCCATTACCCGCATAGCAATGGCCTAGCGGAAGCAGCAGTGAAGATAATCAAAAAGTCAATGGGAAAGACTGGAGACCCTTACAAAACTCTACTGTCATACAGGACCACACCACTGAGCAATGGGTACAGCCCAGGTGAACTACTAATGGGAAGGAGACTCTGTTTTACTATCCCAACAACCAATGAGATGGTGGACAAAAATCCAAACATGGAACGACCATGAAAGTATGAGCAAGAGCTTCGTGAGAAAAACACAAGGCTCACGATCGCCGGACCGGAGTACGAGACTTTGCCGACAACATGAGGGTCATGGAGACGAAAGGTTAGCCTATTTCGCCGAAGGAGTTTTACGGCAGCAGCCGAGACTGGATATTTCGCGGTAATACTGGATATTTTCTTACGGAGCAATCCTATCACCAAAGTGACTTTGGTAACATGTTCTGCAGTAGATGGAGCAGAATATAGTAAACCCAGCATCAGCAGCCACGGACGGTGTTTTGGCTTCACTTGGCACCTCTCGCTAAGCTAACCCCAAATGGTTGAGGACCCAAGGTTTTAGAGAAATCCCCCATTCAGGGTGACTGAATTCAGCCTTTCCATTCCTCCAAGACCAACAGGTCTGTTGTTCCCGCTTGCCTGCTTTCTTGCATATTACTCTGTTTTGCCCTTGTTGTTAACTAACTTGGGTTAGTGGCAACGGACCTTAAACTGCCACCTGCTCTCGACATGTAATCAGTTATTTTGCGATGCCAGAGAACAGTGCTAATTACAAGTGACCTTGCAGGTGGTTTCTTACGGAGCGATAATGACAAGAATGAGACTTTCATTCAAGGCTGTTTCGGGCTTCAGATTTGTGGGGATCAGGGCAACGGGACTGCAGAACGTGGGCCCGCTGGGGCAAAGAAAGGAGAGAATGAAGGTGGGATGGGGCAGAAGTCGCGTGGCAAGCTTGAGATCGGGGAGTCTGCAACGGACGACTCTGGAACGAGCATAGTCTCCAGGATGTCCGTCACCATGAGACAGTAAAGCCCCTTCGTACCACGCGCTGCATAATCTACTCTGGACGAGGTCGAAACAGGGGCCTGATCAAACAATCACAACTTGGGGCCCGGTCAGCCAACCCTTGCTTTTGGTCGTCGCTTAGTGGTCACACGTACCATGTTCCTCGTCCAAATTGAGTAAATCGCAGAGCTTGCACACAGGAGACCTGCCACTGTCGGTGCAGCAAGTGTGTTAAGGAGAGGCAGGTGTGGGGACCGTTTGTCGCCCTTCCCCGTTGGTTGCCGCACCATCTGCCGGTCGGAACGCCCGGCCTTTTGCGATTTGAGAATATATATATATTTCTTTATCTATTTATTTGTGGACATTGTGCGCGAAAAATAGTCGCACTTAGTTTTTCATTTAAAATTATATTTTGGGTTGGACAGCTTCTTTGGAAGTTCAAAAGCTAAACTTCATAGAGCTGTCCTGTTCACTCGGTATTGACAGCAGGGAAGATGCTATGCGTGTTTTAGGCCAATCGTGGCTCCGGCTAGGATCATGTGCCTTCAGTCTAGGAGCTGGTGATTAGGCAGAACACGGCACCTGCCTCAGGCCCAAGGCCACATAGCATTCACTGCACTATCAACCCTGGGTACAAGTGACAAATCCTCTTGTTGTGGTCATTGTTGGGATCAGGACCAGGTCCTGGTTGGGATTTGTGTGTGCACTCCCTTTTGCGTGTGCACTCCCGTTTTGGCCTTTCCTTCTCTCCTTTTTCTCTCTCTCCCTAAGCTGAAAGCGTGGTAGAACGTGCGCCCTTGCCAAACCAATCAGTCACAGACTTTTTACCGCTTGACTCCGCTCTGTGCACGGAAAATGGCAGAAGCGTGGTCGCGTGGTGCGACGGATGACGCATTAGCCGTTGACAATCTCGGGATTCCTGCTGCAGCCTAGTTTGGCGTGTGTTGCGCCTTGCGTGGCTGCTGCGGATTCTGCTTCTGCAGTAAATTCGAAAAGTCCTACCCGTATATCGGCAACAAGCGATTTCTTCAAAGCCCAAAAATTTTTTGTGATGCGTTTAGTGTTCGGTTCTACAAAGGACAGCTCGTGCTACATCGTGTTGAATCTTCACGGACACCTTCCTTCTCGTTTGTGTTTGAGTGGTTGTCATGCCCCTGGGACGTCGCCAGATGGCAGCTGATCGGCAGCCAGTTGGTTATCCAGCTGCACAGAAACTGCTACTAAAGATGCAACTTCTAACACCCCTTTGACAGTGTGCCGGTACCAGTACCGGTGCCATTCCCTGTGGGAGTGCCGTCAGCATCATTCAGAAAATCTACAACCAGACCGGAGCCTCCAGAGACCCAGGGCCAGGGTCCAGACACGTCTACTCCCCGGCAAGAGAGTCGCCCACATCAAGCTCAGCGGCTGCCAGAACGCCCTAAAGGCTATTTGCGAATCTACATGACAGCAGCTCAAGTTTCGGGGATATACAGGACATATAACTTTAATGCATACATGAACTACTGGACACTACTCGTAGCTAACCCCAGTGAATTTTGTTTTGTGGTGCAAACAATGACATTTGAGGAGACTACAATTTTCAGTGTTTCTACATGTCAACAAACATTTTTTTATGTGAAGTGCTCGGTTTTCTTTCTCGCAATAGGCAGTAAGAAGTGTGTTACTGGCTACTTGCCCAATGCTTTGCCCAATTTGTTGTTTCAATCTGCCCAATTTCTCTTGTCCAATTTTCGTTTTATTTTGCCCTTAAGGTTTTGGCCTTATGAGATGTCATGCGTGTTAAACTGGATTTCTTGTCGCTTAGGCGATATTTTCACAAGTGTTTTAGCTCATCTCTTCTTTGCATTTTCTAATTTTACTTTCATTTAATACTTTTAACCGATACTGTTCAGTTAGTCCAGTCTTTCCCTTTCTCAGCATAATGTTTTCTTTTGTCTTTAAAGAGAACAGAGCTTCTTGCTTTTGTATAAGGTAAGGTTTGCAAGCGGGTGGGCGTGGCCCTCTTTAAACTGTGCTCCACGGCCGAGGACAGGCCAGTGGCCACCCTGTTTGGTATCGGCCAATTGACCGTCAACGAACTGTACCGAGAGTTCTGCAAGATGAATGTGGCTGTCCTCGAGCCCGGATGGGTCAAACTGATGACCCCAAAGGAGCTGCCAGAACATATCCAAGAGTCTTGAGCTGCGCTGGAGTTTCCCCAAGAAGTTGGGGCGCTGGGTGGCTGCCACTTCCCGGTGTCGCGACCACAAGAGAATGCAGGCAACTACCATAACTACAAGGGGTGGTATATGTAGGGGTGGTGGTAGCCTGTTTGTGTTGACGTTCCCTAGGTTAACCCAGCATCTAGCACTAATGCTGACATTGGCTAGTTAAAGGGCCCATGAAATGATTTCCGGTAAAATGATGGTCAGAAAAAATTACTGTTCAGGTGAGCTCATTCCTTTTTTAAAATAATTAGAATAAATTGCGGTTTGTGAAACCCCACAACTTGTACAGCACTTTCCAAGTCACGTGCGTCGTGACGACAGTTTGGAGTCGCAGAACTTCCGGTTTTGTTCTATATTTAGCACCTCCAGCGAGCAGCATTGTGCTGCAGCGAGAGGCTCTCTCCCGTTCAACATGGTAACGTGAAGGGACAGTTTGAATGACCCAGAGCGCGAGATGCTCGTGTACGGCGAGTCCCTAGGACTATCCCCTTACACTCGCACACCTGAAAAACATACAAAACGGTCCCTCGACAAAGAGGACGTGCCAGCTCTGCCCGATCCGTGCCCAAACCCAGATGCACGGCGTCTCATCAACACGGCATGGTAAGTGCTGCGCGTGGCGTCTCCTTTATTCTAATAACAGGCGCTCTCCTAAAAGATGAGAGTTCATGCCCAGCCGGAGGGCTGCATTATGGAGCACGCGGACTTCGCACTGATCTGTTTCCAGCCCGCCGTGCTCCGAATTACCTTCCTTGGAGAAATAGGGCAAGCATACATTATCTAGTCACACATCTGGGAGTTCCATCTATTGAAAAACTACCCATCCCTTCTAAATATTAAAAAAAACAAGGTAAGCAGTCAAACTGCGCCTAACGTTTTCCTTGCTAATAACACTTTTGTTTCACCATTCGAGGGGTCGACACCGCAATCAGGACTACCTAAAGGACCAGACCATAAAGACCACCACCTAAAGAACGAAGATTGTCTAGTCCCCGCAGCCTCCCTTCATCACCTGACCGACGTCGTCGTTGTCTCTCTTCAGAACAAGTCCATCGTGGCGAGTAGTCATCATATAATGTCCGATTGAAGTAAGAAACTTGAAGTGCTTTCAAAATGTCAATCAAGTTTTATCAAAATGCAAAAAGTTCCTTCGCACGTCAAACTTCATGTTGTAAACACTGCACGAATGAAACGAAGTATGGAGAGGCGACATATGTAACATTAATTATATAAAATGAAGAAAAAAAAGATTTTCTTCCAAAAAGATTTCGAAAGTTGAGTGAGGAAGACATCGACCAGCTCTCGAAGAACGCTAATCTGTTTCTCGAAAAAATGAAGAAGACAGGGATTTCACCAGAAATAATATTCTGTTGCAAGGTTAGGAAATGAACTCTTCATCATCATGGTTACTTGTCGCCTTTGCTATCCCAAGGAACGACAACATTATTCCAGTGTAGATGCGTTGAGAGTCTACTTGGCATTGGTTAACCGACACGACAGACTGCTTAACCGACACGACAGCTCCAAAAAGCGCCCAACCGTAGAGACCTAAGCACATTCAACTTTCAAAAAGGTTAAAAAACGAAAAGTAAAAAGAAACTTAAACAAAACTGACAAAAGCAAAAACAAACAAAACAAAAATCAACGTCACTTTCGGTCTGTGTTGTTTTGCTTGTTTTTACTTTTTCTTTTTTTCTCGGCCAATAGGCGTTGCAACCTTATTGCGGCGAAACGCCCGCTCCATAACCCTGCATCACACAATGTACCTCCCCACACCCACACCACGAAAGAGTGTGTTCTTCGTAATTATGTGGCTCAATACGAGTTGCACTTACACGAAAAAGACGAAGAGTCGTATGATGTGCACACCTTTTACAGCCAGCATGCACAATCAATGTCAAATGTGCTAAGACAATTTGAAGTAGCGCTGCGTATTTTTGTGACACTCCCTGTAAAACTCGGACGTCTCATTCCTGACGACACTGAAATGACTGTGCACTTTTTTCAGTCAGGTGCATACAGTGTTTGTGGAAGGAAACATACTGAGGGACATGCAACAAGTCTGCACTGAAATAGCTGCACGGTTAGAGCATTATCAGGAACGAGGCTTGGTGTTCTTTCTGGTCGACATCGGAGTTCGAATTATCAGTTTGGGACGACTTCTTCCTCAAATTGTTGGTTGCAGTCCTTTTTCGCTACCAAAAGAGCTTACCTCAAAGCAGTGCCTCATTAATGTCAGTTGGGGTCTTCACGAATGTGAACGTGACATGTGCTTTGTGTTTGCGGTGCTTGCCGTTTTACATCCTGCGAAAGGAGCTTATAGAGAAAGAGCATGCTCGTACCACGAACTTAAGTGCAAGTATGTGTTCCCAGAAACGTCCCTTGTAACCTTCCCTCAAGATTTAGATACATTTGAACGAAAAAATGGAGCCTCAGTTAACGTTTTGGTTATAACAGTGAAATCAAATTTATCTTCTCATTGAAAAACACTTCATTGGCGTAACAATCTTTGCGAGACTTTTTTCAAACTCCAATAGCTTACGCATTTGCTGCAAGAAGTGTCTGACTGGGTTTAGAAAACAAGAATTTCTGTAGGTCCACATCTCTCGATGTGTGTGAACGAGAGGCCGGGCCTTCCCCGCTGAAGGGTGAGGAATTAAACTTCAGGAGCACGCATGTTATGGAAGAGTTTCCATTTTATTGCGCTTACGACTTTGAAGCGATTCTGGAACCGACTCGGTCGACGGGAACTGTGTGCGAGAATCATGTCCCAAGCTCGTTCTGTCTTCTCATCATCCAGTCAAAAGACTCCTCCGTTGCTGAGGAGTACCTCTATCGCGAACCTGACTGTGTCGAAAGATTCGTTTCAATTCTTAACTTTCTAGCGAAGAAATTCCCCGCTTGATTAGGTCGAGTGAAGTGCCTCTTCAAATGAGTCCAGATAATGAGGCTATCCATGCAGAGTCTTCCCACTGCAGCATTTACTTGCAGACGTGCACTTTGTTCAAAGTGCAACCTAAACCCCCAGATCGACAAAGGTACCGTCCCACTCATCGCACATAACCATTCCTACGACCTCAGTTTCATTCTAAAAAAGCTTCACTTGTGGGACTCGGATGACATTAACATCCTTAACCCCTTGCCTACTCATTTTTTTTCTTTAAAGATCGTACAGAAAGCTTTATTTAAATCAAGCAATTTGCGTCAAAATAAACAAAAATATTTCCTTGGCTTTCAGGCGTAGTCTCGTGCTCTATACCAGGACTTCTGGTCGTGTCCTCTTCTTCAGTAGTTCTTCAAAGTATGATAGCGCTGAAAACATTCAGGAACATGAAGAGCCACCTTGCATTGTCCACATTCCCATGTTGTTTCACTCCGTTTCTTGTTGGCTGTGCACACTTTGCACGCCCGCGTCGGGTTCTTCTTCTTCTCAGTGGGTGCGATGTGTTGCACAAAGTGACCCCAACACTTTGCTTGTAAGCGAAGCGGAGTGTCGCCGTTGGATGGCCTTCCGCGAGTTTTATAGTCCGGAAGTTTCACACTCTCCAGAATTTCTTCAGCAAGATCCAGGCGGAAGTCAACAAAGTTCTTTGTTCTGCAGTCTCCACTCAACTTCTTGTAGATTACATACGAGTTGAACACAGCAATATCCATCACATAAAAAAAGATTTTCTGGTAGCCTTTGACCAATTTGCGCATCAGCGGAAAGCAAGCCACCATTTGATCTTGCTTGTCGACGCCGCCCATTCCTATGTTGTAGTCGAGAACACAGCTTGGCTTGATGACGTCTTCGGCATCGCTTTGTCCCTTCCTCTTGATCCATCTTTTCTTCCCTGTTGCGGTCATGTCGGAGTTAGAATGCATTGTAGACAAGATGTAGACATCCTTTCTGTCGTGCCATTTTACTGCAAGTATGCCGTGACTAGACCTGGACTCGACTTCTCCTTTTTTGAGTTTCTTTGCCACCAGGTCCTTTGGCATGTTTGCCCTGTTTGGTCTAACAGTTCCTACAGCATGAGTTTTGCCTTCCTTGAGCTTGAGGAACAAATTTGGAGATGTGTACCAATTGTCAAGGTATAATATGTAGCCCTTCTCCAGCAGCGGCTTTCCAAGTTCAAGGACCACGCTTTCACTTGCGCAGGTAGTTTTGTCTCTTCCTTCATCTTTCCCAGTGTAGATCTTGAATGCAGAACAATATCCCGAGGACGACTCACACAGCTTGTAGAATTTTATTCCAAATCGAGCTCGCTTGCTGGGATTGAACTGCACGAAGCACAGGCGCCCTCGAAACTTCATCAAACTTTCGTCGATGGAAACCTTTTGGTCGAGTGTGTACACAGATGCAAACTTCTCGTTCATGTGCTCAAGCACGGGCTTCACCTTCCTAAGACGGTCACTCTTGTCGGCCGTTTCATTATCAACGAAGTGAAGAAATCGAGAGATTAGCAGAAACCTCACATAGGACATCGTTTTGCCGAAAATTGGGGTCTCCACTATGGACCTCTTGGACCAGTTCATTTTGACTGTGTGTTTTTTCACTTGCGTCATAATGATGCACAAGGCAAAGTATGCTTTTATCTCATCCGGAGTGGTGTCAAACCATTGCTCCTCATAGCATTTCTTGGGACGATCCTCGTCGCCCATCTCTTGTTCGGCGTAGCGATTTGTCTCAGCAGAGACAGACGCCCAAAAATCATGACTTGCAAACACGGAAAAGGTCGACAAGGCGCTTGTCTTCTCACCAAGACTGCGTTGAACCCTTGCTGACACACCTGGGGTTTCTCCAAAGGTGAACTGAGCAGGCTGGTTGTCCCTCTTCTCCCACTTCCACTGACGTGCAGACGCCGAAGTCGATGAAATGCTTCCAGGATTCGCATCGTTTTCAACACTTTTCTCACTGTCCGTTGAACTCTCATCGGATTCCGAGTAATCGGAAAGGCAGCAGGATTCGTCGTCAGAAATACTGGCGCATTCATCACTTTCAAAAAGAAGTCTTTGTATATCTTCGTCCGCCAAAGCAGACCTCCGCGCCGAAGACATGTTTTTGGCGCGCTTGCTTACAATAGCGCGCTTATTTTTTGTCAATGGAGCGCCCTCTCTCTGTCAAAAGGCAAAGCAAACAAGAAAAGAACCCAAGGTAAACAGGAGCAACAGGGGTAGTGCTGCCATCTGCCGCAGAGCTCACAAAACAAGCTCTGAAACCGAAACACGAGTCACACTCGTTGTCGGGTTTTATGGTCCGTAAATGGCGGCACGAGTGACACTCGTTATTAGTAGGCAAGGGGTTAAAACTTCCCAGAGTTTTGAGCTGCTAGAAATAGGCAACCTCCGCTTTATCGACAGTCTTGCGTTTCTTCATGCAAGCCTGGAGACGCTCGTTCAAGATCTCCATTCCAAAGGGCTAGAGCATTTTCGTTGCCTTCGACAATCCTTTGCCAAACGCATCTACCTCCTTGCCCGCAAAGGTGCGTTTTGTTATAATTTCATTGGAAGCTTTAAGAGTTACGGGGAGCAGTCTTCCCCCGCAAGAGGCCTTTTTTTTTAACAAGTTGAGTGTAAGTGAGGTCAGTGAAGAGGACTAAAACTGCAGCTAATTGACGATCCCGGCACCTATCTTATGGCTGAACAGGGTATTTGTGGGTACTGCGACCCAGGCTGCCCCGGGCCAAGACAGAGCGCGCGCTCCACGGGCTGGCCACCTTCTTGAGTGACACCAGCATTAGGGACGTGATATGAATGCCCAGGGCTGCCCACGAACTAGCCCTAGTGCCCTAGTGTGTGCCTCAAAGTGACATAGTGTGCTGGCGGTGCTTGCAGTGCAGTGCTGATACATTGACATAGAGTGCTGGTGGCGCTTGTAGTGCAGTGCTGATACATTGGCTGGCATGCCTTGCCCAAACTGAACTGAAAATGCCAGCGCCACTCGCCGCGCCATGGAGTGGTGACGAAGAGCGACTGTTCTCTCTCTCACACACCTATCCTCCCAATCCCCTCTCCCCTAATCGCCCAATTGGACGGTTGGAGGGACAAAGCTAGGAAGGCCTTAAAAGGGGAAGCGGGACAAAGAAAGGCTCTCTCTTGCTGCTGACTTTGGGGCGGCAACAAGTCACGGAGCAAGCGGGACGACAACGACCACATAGCGATAACGAGCAATGCGGGTCACAGTAAACTGTTTTGATCACGCATAGTGTTGGTAAAAAAAAATGAAAAGAAAGTGGTACGACGTCATGAAAGAAGAGCTCAGTGCTTTCTTGGGGTGCTCGTCTTGATGAGAGCCAATCCAGCTCATCACGTCTACATCTACCAGAGTAGCGACCCCTTTTTCAATGTCACCGAGATATCTCATGTAGTGATGTTTAATCAGTTCCAGGCCATTCTAAGCTCTCTGCACATCAATGACCGAGACGAAAAAAAAAAAGAAGAGAGAGGAGGGCCACGACAAGGTGGCCAAGGTTCGCCCTCTGATTTCAGCTCTAAACAAGCAATTCGCTGAGCACTACAGGCCCTCAACACACCAGTCGGTGGATGAGAGTATGATTGCATTCAAGGGAAGATCTGCTCTCAAACAGTACACAACCATCAAGCACCTTCAAGAGAGGGTACATAGTGTGGTCCCGTGTAGACTGAAACTGGATATCTTGTTCAATTTTAAATCTATGAAGGAAAAGAATCAAGACGACCTCCCGATCTAGGACTTGGCAGACATGTGGTGCTAGTACTGTCCGAGGGCGTTGAAGAGGGTATGCAGTTGTACTTTGATAACTTCTTCACTACAACAGCGCTCACAAAGAAGCTCTCTGAGCAAGTCATGCTCCGAGCTGGGACACTTCGCACCAACCGCAAAATCATCCGAGTGAGGTGAAGACGGAAAACAAGCTACAAAAGGGCATACACTCGGAGGTGCACGACAGTGCACTTCCAAGTTTCGAGGAGTTGACGATATTGACACCTGAAGAAGTGGAAGAGGCTTTGCGGGGAATGCCCGCAAAGCCTCTTGCGGGGAAAGCCGCAAAGCCGCAAAACGACACGCCGCCGAAGTCAGCCGCGATTCGAACGTCCGATTCTGGATTGCGCAATATTGTTTTGCTCGTATTTCTTAATTTCTCGACTATTTCTTGCTGTAATTGGGTTGGTAGGGTCCAAATACGGTTTCCCCGAAACTCTGTGGCTGTCGTCTGCTACAGCTCCTTTGTCTCTTGGGCGACCGTTGCAGCCGATTTGTTGCACGAATATTTTTTTGTTATTATTTTCACGCGAAACACCGAATCGCGGCGCGGAGCGCGAAGCCGGCCTCTGCGAACTCAAACGTTTCACTCTCTGACGCACGGAAGAAAAGAAAAATATATATATATATATATGTATGGCGTAAGAACGTTCGGTGCATCTTTAATGTAGGGCGCTAAAGATTGTCTTTTGTGCAGCACGAGCGTGTTGCACGGCTGGCCCTCCGTTTCAAGAAACCAGTGACCTCCTGACCCGAGTCTTCTTCAGCTGCGGATGATTTGTGCTTAATCAAGACCGTTTGAATGGCAACTGAGAACTTGCTCCAAGCAAAAAGTGTGTGTGTGTGAAATCGTGTTAGCTCGTGCGATTTAACTGAATAGGAACAAGTGTGTTTTCATCGAGACAGCTCGTCTGCAAACTTGCATTGTCGGCCTAATAAAATCTGACGTCAAGCCTAATAAAATCTGAGGTTAATAAAATCTGAGGTGAAACGGAGAAATCTGTTGTTTTGTGTTTTGCTGGTGAAGACATTGACAAACTTGTTGGTGCGAGGAGAAAAGTTGGCGCAGTGGATAAAATCGTAGCACTTGTTGTGGCGTGGAACGCCTATGTACGTAGGTATCTTGCCTGACTTGGTCATATTCAAATGGTCGTCCATAGTCATGCCTTACTACTTTCAATGAGGTTTCTGTGATCAGAGTCCTTAAATTTTGTGGGGTTGGATGCATACATGGCATTGTCTGCGGTGCCAGGACCGGGAACGCACATGCCAGTGTCCAGAGATAGATTAAGGCCCACTGCACTCACGCCATATACCATCATGTCCGAATTGACGGGTTGTACCACGCTGCTCCCAGTCTTCCACGGAGTGTGAATGCCGTGCGGTGTAATTTTGGCACTGCACTTGATGGCCTTCGTATTGTCAGATAGCATGTTAAAGTGCGCCGGAGTCATGTAGAGGTATATGTATTCGACGGGTAGTCTGCTTATGGAAGTCTGATAGCCCTTGTACCTGTAGTTGTGGGCATAGCTAATCTCGGTTAGCACTGTGACGTAGCCCCAGGTGGTAAGAAGTTTACTGTCACGATGCACCCGAACAACCATTCCTTGGTCTCGGGGGATGCGCAAAATCTGCTGTACAATGACTCCGTTTTGAAGGCTTTGCTGAAGGATCTCTCTGTCCTCATTTGTAAATCATGCAGTAAGGTATGCCCGCGGGTCTGCAGCAAGGCTTATACACTTTGCAAGTGAGAACTCAATGGCGTACCTGTGAGAATGTCAAAATAATATCTCAAAATAGAGTACAGATGAAAGAAGGCCTTGTTAATAAATGGGATAAATGAGGAATGTGCTGACAAGTCAACCGAGCACATGCTTTTTTTCTCTTCTTTTTTTTCGACTGAGGGGAAATAAATGAGTATTTGATAGGTAGTTAAATGTATGAGGCGCATATATAGTAGACATCGCATATTCTCCCGTGCGAATGTCTGCAGTTGCACGTAGCATTCAGTTTACTAAATATGTATGAAGTAAATCAAGCTGCTGGTCTGGCGATAAGATAGGTAATGCCAAAAATCAGCAAAACATCCTAGTTTTGCACGCGTTGTGGTGTCTTTTATTTGCCTAACTCAAGTGATGCCAAGCCGGCCAATTCACTGCATTCAGAATACTTGTGGAAATGCGGTCTTTTCCTTTCCTCAAGAGGCCCTAAAGTGGCTGCGGAGTGAGCCGCTGGATTCATTTGTTCAGCCGCACGCATCCGTCAGTGGCGAGGGGGACAGCGCCATCTTAGAGGCTGTACCCTCATCACCCCCTCCGTCACCATGAGCCCTCAGCGGAATCATCGCCAGCGCCGATCCGGCCGTCGTCCTGCCCCGGCTCCTCACGGACCTGAGGCGCCCTCCCGGAAACCAGCCGCCGGCACGGGAGCGAGGAACCGTCAACCTGGTCCTACCGGCGGCCAAGGGTCTCCGCAGAGTCAAGGGCCCGGGCTGCGTCGTCCAGAACGGTCCCCACGTGGACGTCGCAGGTGGGCTCGGAGGCACCGCGGGTTTTCGTCGGCTGGGCCCGATGGAAGCTGCAGCGGAGACCCGAGCGGGGCCAGTCATCGGAGCATATTCCATCTGTGTTCCACGGCCAGACCACCGAGGACGCGGACAGAATGGCCGCCGAGGCATGCCTGACCCCAGCGGACGGGGCAACCTACTGCTCCGACTGCAGCGGCCTCGTGCTCACCTCTACGACAGAGGCCCAGCACCGAGCTTCCCTCCTCCACCGAAGCCGAGTCGACGAAGACGGCGGCGGCGGCCACGTTGGAGACGTCACCTTTCTCGAGCGACCTGAAGCCGTGGCCTGGGTGCTGGAGAGCTTCCAGCGCGATCCAGCATTCCAGGACACGGTGCTGGCCGGTGTTCTGGCCGACCCTGACCATCCAGACGGAGGGGCGGCGATTCCGGCGTCATGTCCAGGGGCTCCAGCGGACCTCCCAAGGGCGGCGGCAGCAGCGGCAGCAGCGGCAGCGCCACCGGCAGCGCTGTCGCCTGCGCCGGCAGACGAGCCCGGGCCAGTGGTGGGACCTTTGAACCCGGGGGCCCCATCGTTCACCTTCGACGTCGCGATGCTGCTGTGATGCTGCTGTGAGTGCCTGTGCACCTCGGTAGCACTGTTTTTTTTAGTTTTGTCATTTTTGGGGGAAGAGAGCCAGAGCCAGGTCTACTTTTTTTTGACCGACCGCGCACTTTAAGGGGGGGAGAATGTGGAAATGCGGTCATTTCCTTTCCTTGAGAGGCCCTAAAGCGGCCGCGGAGCGAGCCGCTGGATTCATTTGTTCAGCCGCACGCATCCGTCGGTGGCAAGGGGGACAGCGCCATCTTAGAAGCTGTACCCTCGTCACCCCCTCCGAAAGGGGACGCGATTGTCCCCAAATCCTGGGACCCCTGTGGTCGAGGGTGCGCGAAGGAGGCGACGAGGGGGTGCCGGACGCCGAGAAGGGGGACTCTCTCCGGGTGGCGATGGGAGCGTGTGGTTGTGCGTCGGACCCGTCTCCAGTAGGTTGGCGCCCGTTGGCTCTCGGGAATGCATCGAGCGGCGAGTCAATTCTCGTCACTGGTGCTCAGTGTGTCGCGTTATTATATGCCCTGTATAGCTTCTTGCGTTGATTAAACTGTTTGGTCACCCGGCACACTGTGCGGTACGTATGTCTCTTCTATTAGAGCGGCGCTGTGCAGCAAACAAACAAACCTGCCGCGGCGGTTGAACGTGAGTATGCTGCAGGGTAGGTGTTAGAACACGGGCTCTCAGTGAGCCCCGGGTCTTATTGTTCCGCGAACGGTGTTTAAAGCTCCCACATACTAGAAAGTTTGAATAAAGAGTACGATAAGGACTGCATGCCTTGCGGGCACGTGCTCAATCCATGCTCAAAGCAACGGCACGAGCTCCCACTAGCAACGTAGTCCTTGCCTACGAAACTCTTATTTAAACGCAGGGAGAGGTGCGCTCTAATGTCTGCCTGCTCTCAGCTCTTGCTGCAATAAGCGGGTAAACGGAATATATTTTTGCAGCGCAAGCAGATGTCTCAAAATACCCAAATCTACATTGCGATTTTTTTTTTTTTTCGTCTGCATTTAGCAGTTTATAGAGAAAGCTTGTTTTCACATTTGGGCGATTCCAACTCTACCAGCGTTATTACATTTGCCGATAGAAACACCTTCCCATACTTTACAACCCCAATAAAGGTGCACAAACACTAGTTTATTCAGTTAAAAAAAAAAACTGTCTTCATAATAAAAAAAATAAAACAGTCTGTAGTTTGCTGTATGCAATGGCAAACAAGTATGGTACGGCACGCAGGTGCATGCGCCGTGTGGGTCTCGCACAAACATGGCGGCGGGGAGCGTGGCGCGAAGGAGGGCAAGGAGGATTGCCCTCGATGGAAAGGAGGAAAACGTGGGGAGAGGAGGAATTGCACTACCTTTCAGTATATAGGGACCTTAGTTGCAGCAACTTCTGGAACCTCAGGGCATAGAAAAAGTATTCTAACAAATTCGACACCTGAACTGTCTCGGGTTCTCTACGACAGAACCGCCCTTTGTAAGCTTATTCAGATTGTAGAGAGACACAGTACAGTGGTCAGAAACCCTTGTTCTGGACATGGTAACCCCCTAGGAATTGGCATCACGCCTGCACTGCAACTGCAAAAACCATTCATTGGTTTCTAGTACGAGCATGGTCATTGGTGTCTGTATACAGTGGCCTATGTCTGTAGCGGAATCCTCCCGACACAATTTGAGAAGGTTTGCCGTTTTGCTACGTTACCGTACTGGCCAAGAACTCTGGAAAAAGTGATTAGCCAAATCGAAGCGGCAATAGGGCTGGTGAAGCCTGAAAGCATGTCAAATGCGCAAGGCAAGAATCAGAGCTCACCGAGCAAGATGACCCCTCTACGACAGTGGTCAACATTCAAACTGATGCCCGACATGCCAGGAGCAAGAAACTCGCACCACACAGATGTTGTGGCACTTGGCCAGAAATCTCACAAAGTTATCGAAATTGAACACGTTGTGGGGCGCTCGGCCTGCCACACAGCGGCCAAACCGGCGACTAGCGGGGGGGCGGCTCCCGACGCCGACAGGCTAGGAAAGGGATGGCCCGTGTGGCCGAGAGCAGTTGCTGCCCCGAGTCTTGGCCAGGCCGAGTCATGGTAATAAACCCTGTTTGACCCCGAGGAACGAGTCGTCTAGTTGATCACCTGCGACGGACGGCGGAACGCGAACGCCACAACGTGAACAAAAAAGACGAAATATCTTCACAAAACACGAAGCATGTGGGACAAAGAGGCTATACTATCACACTGAGTCGAGAACCATTTGTGTCCTAGACCATGCCCATGACCGCAACACAAGCGTCAATAAAACTATTAAAGAAAAGAACATACTATCAAATTCAAATGACAGCCGGCACGTTGCAAAGAGCCTTATAAAAGGGGTTCTTGCGATATCCTCTGGACCCAAGAATGAGAGAAAAACGTGGCATGCCGAACTGTCAGACAAGTGTCGAGCGGTTCGCAACCACGCATACTATGCAATGGCCACTTCTGAGGGAGATGAATCCAAGCTCAGAAATACTTTGATGAACTGTATCAACCATTTCAACAGAAAACACAGAAAATGCAGTGCGGACTAACCTCGCAAATACAACAGATATATTCCTACAACCTTGCTAGTAAAAAATCCTGCTGCGTTCGAGATCCTAAGCACAGTCTCGAGGATTATGACCGCATTTAAGAATGCCGAAGACTATGAAAAGTCAAAGGACACATTTTATATAGAATTATTTCACAAATTCATGCTATCTACCTTGACAAGCACATTCACTATCAGGACAAGTCGCACAACTTGAGACAGAGCTTAGCTCTCCTTGACTGGAATGAGCACATTGGAAGAGGACACACTTCCACCTAATTGATTGAGCACTGCCGGCATCCAGATCGGAAGGGCAGAAAAAAGAAATATGTGAAAAAGACGTACAAGTAAGTTATGTTGCATCGTGCAGCAATCTCGTTCGGAACTCATCATGCGCCTTTTTTTTTTTTCAGCTTCATTCTAAACATTTGTGAGTTGGTACTGCAAGCTGCTGCCCTCAATGATGCCAACGTTGTGATGGATGACTCTCCTGGGGCCCTAAACTCGTCAGATACAAAGTTGTAGCCGAAAGTTCGTGGAGCGCGCCGATTGGATATCGACGAGAAAAACGCAAAGTCATTGCCGTGATTGTCCAATCGGCGTGCTCCGTCAACTTTGCCTCAAACTTTGTATTTGACGAGTTTAGGGGCCCTGGATGACAAGTACTAACAGCTTAGGTACACTATGTTTATCTTTAAGGCGGTTACAATGACCTAGACTTAGAACCCAATCTATTGCGTTATAGCAGCTCTTGGTGAAGTGAGTGTATACAAATGTTCCTCCTTTTACAGCTTGGGACACCACTGGACGTGGGACAAGACCGACAAAACAATGACACTTCATCGACTCCAATAAAAGGAAAATTTGGAATTTCAATGTAAACAAACAGGTTATTGAATAACACTGTATTTTCTAAAAAGACATGCCGAAAACATGAAGGTTATTAAAATTTTCTGTGACAAAAAGCTCACAGGTAGCGAAGGCGCTAATGGGAGGGAACTTTAACGTATTTTGATTGAATTGAAACGTTTGCGGTGGCTGGTGTATGAGTAGTGATCAAACTGCATGCTTTTGTGGGTGACATCATGGGACGTCGCGTTCACGTGGGAACTGTGAAGGCCAAGTGCTCGAAAAATGCCCATTCATGAGATTGAGAGTACCGCTCTCCAACCCTTTCTACCCTCTACATGGACAATTATTTCTCATATGTGCCACTTTCTCGGGAGCTAATGCAGCTTGAAATCCTGGCATCGTGAACTATCCGGGTTAACAGAATGCTGTGATGTCCTTTGAAAACCGACAAAGAACTCAAACAGAAGGGACGCAGAAGCCACGACACGAAGGTAACGGAAGAAGAGGACATTCTTCTAGTCCGGTGGTAGGACAACGGCACCGTAAACATGCTATATACCTTTGTGGGACTTGGACAAGTCTCAAAGGTGAAGAGGTGGAGCGAGGCTCAGAAAACGGAAGTTGAAATCGAGTGCCCGCAAGTTATTGCCCAATACAACTGCTTCATGGGGGGGTGTTGATCACTTGGATTTTTCTTTATGTCCTCGTATCCTCCTCAAAGCTAGAACCAGAAAGTGGACAGTTAAAGTGATGTCTCACTTCATAACCTTTGCCACCTGCAATGAATGGATTGAATACATTCGCGATGCAAACAAGGAGGGACTTCCCAAGAAGGATGTAAAAAGATATTACGAAATTCCAGTTGGACATAGCGTAAAGGCTCATTGCCAACGGCAAGAGTGAAAGGCCCAGGAGGAAAAGGCCGAGCATCGACGCATCGAGCACTTCTATGAAGGCCCAGAACGCTGAGCCAAAGCTCACAAACTCTACAAGATTTGATGGCATCAAGCAGTGGCCAAAGCACATCAGCTCCAGCTTCGCTAAACGACGCAGGAACGATGGATGCACATTTAAGTTCCGAATTTGTTGTAGGAAGTGTGATGTTTTCCTGTGCCTGATTGCAACAAGGGACTATTTCTACGACTTCCATTGTAAAACGTAGAATTCTTTGATAACTGCGCCGGAAAATCTTCAAGAGGAAGAATTCATGAAAACATCCAAAGGCAAAAAAAAAATCCCAAAGTGCTCTAAGAAAATATTGAACATGAAAACAATATAACTGTTGAAGAATGTACTGGGAAATAGAGAAATTGAAGGCCAAAAAAATTAAGGTCTTCCATCTAGGGCAGGAACTTGAAATTGAGCGTAATAACCCCTGTCAGGTGTAGAAGCAGCTGCTTGATTATCTAGGTAAGGTCCTATGCACTGTAGTGTATGTTAACACTACAAGATGGCGTTACTGCATCTGCCCACTAGGCATCTACAAAAAAAACCTGATTAAAACCTGGACTGCACTTTTGGGCTGCTATTCAGCTGGTGTTGTCACTGCATCTCACAACATGCTGTCAGAAGTGGGGTCCCGCCAATGCCGCCAACACTGCTGATCCTATACCGCGGTTCCAACGCGAGGCGAGGCCTCACTGCCGCTCTCCTTCGCCGTGAGAGTCCCCATTCCTTGGTCATGGCCACCGGTGACCAGTCCGAAACGCTCGCCACTTCGTTCCCACCAGTCGTAGTGCAACTACGCCCACTGCCGGCGTTCGAGTTCGACAACCCTAGCACTTGGCCCAGGTGGCTTCTGCAGTATGAAGACTATTTGTTCGATGCCGGATTGTATGCAGCTTCACCCGAGATTCAGGTGCACTCCATGCTGTACTGCATCGGTCTGCAAGCTAGGGAAATCCTCGCATCCATCAAGCCTTCACCAACCACTTCGTCTATCCGCTAAACTAACTATAGAAGTCTGCACTTTCCATCGCCGTGCCTTATTTTGCGGGTTTTGCATCACTACATGTTGGATAACGTAGCACAGATGTTCTGCATAATGGGATACAAGGGAATGAAGCGTTTTGGCAGGCTAACCATCTTAACTTGTTGCAAGTTACGGACAACTGATCAAGAGGCAGACTTTCCGCACTGGCAGAAAGTCTCAAGTGCATTTCCAAAGAAAACAAGGACACCGCAGTGGGTAATTGATTACTGGGGTGCCAAATAAAGTTTATCTTGAGGGAAAAGATCATTTTCCTAAGGAGAATGCCAAGAGGAGAAGGTGTTGGTGCAGCTTCACAAAGAACAAGGGAGTTTGCACAAAATTTGTGTGCTGCACCTGCAACGTAACGTCCCTTTGTGTGTTGTGAAACAGCACTCCCTTCCATCCGCCAGGGAATCTGGCGGTTCACTGCAACAGATGTGGTTGCTCACGCGAAGCTTTGAGGACCCCCGGTCAGGATTCGCATTCACAGCCATCTCTTTTCACCTCGACGGATGCCGAAAACGCCACGTGCACGTGGTCCACGACTGCGCATGGTCAAACGGATCGCGCCAATGCGTTGCCTTCTATGTAATCTACCATAGACCAAATCGCGCTTCGATTTGGACTAGTAATGCCACCGGGTGGGACTACTGGCGTCTCGTCGTGTATCTTGCTACAAACCCCTGTCGGCTCAAGCACTTTGCGGTGTCAGGAGCCGATTGGCGCGAATGCCTTGGAGCTGCGCCTGTGGAACACGGAGGACATACTGGATGTGGAAGCTCACGAACAATGGAAACATTACTTGGAGCATTTCCGAGTACAACTGCCTGCGAAGACTGCTCCAGAAGTACAGGAGGCGATCAAGACACTGTGTTGCTCCGCCCAGGAACGAGTACTGCAGGTCAAACCAGAAGACGTCAAAACGCACATACAGAAGAATCGCTGTACCGAGTCATCCTCCAAAATCCGGTTTCGCCGCTAAACAGTATAATCCGAACGCCGGTATGGCTAGACAGTCCAGACTTGCGCTTTATACGACTAGACGATAAACGCTTGCAACGCGCGATTCAGGTGCTTAACGAGCAGCTGTGCAACTGGACTACCCTAGATTACATTCAGCTCTATTCCACAACTAACCCGCTTTTTGACGCGCCTCGCGGCAACATTAGTGCTTATTACATGGACATGAGCGCA
Organism: Ixodes scapularis; assembly: GCF_016920785.2. Lineage (NCBI taxonomy): Eukaryota > Metazoa > Arthropoda > Arachnida > Ixodida > Ixodidae > Ixodes > Ixodes scapularis. Next base: position 77,988,124 of record NW_024609839.1, on the reverse strand, counting down.
TCGTACGACGCCATGGTGCGTTTGCTCGAGTATCAACTCGGAGAGGAGGTGCCCGAGTTCGTACACGACTTGTACAATTTACTAGAACGTCGCATGCCCAAGAAAAACTGCATGGAAGTAATGTCACACCCCAGTGCAGGTAAAAACTTTTTTTTTTATGCCCTCGTGAGCTTTTACATTAACCGCGGCACCATTCACAACTTTAATCGCTGTTCAAACGTTCCGCTCCAGGACGCGGTAGGTAAGCGAGTGCCGATTTGGAACGAACCAAACTGTGTATCGGCAGCGTACGAAACGATCAAGGTTTGGTGGTCCTGGGAAGACACCACCACAGTCCTGGGAAGACACAGTCACCAACGAACTAGGGAGGTAACTGAGGCCTCTTACATTTCCAAGTTCGAAGACAACTGTGTCAGTGCGCCTTCTATAGATCTTTATGATTGTGAGGTGGCATTTTTAAGGGGCTTTAACTTGTGACAGTCATGTGTCACGATACAATTTTTGTTTGGTGTGACCACGCCGTTAGGCGTTTCTTTCAAAATAAACAGTTGATAGTCAGCGCTCCGTCTGTGTGCATCTTCTCCATTCTGTGTCCTAGTTTGTGCTGTTTTACCCGTAAAATTCCCTTCTATCCGTCGCATCAGTCACGAGGTGCCCCAAGAGAGGGCACCCCGTGTCCAAGCGTCAGACCTTTGGCCAGGACTCATCTGAGTGAATAATGCTGCAGTTAGTTGATCCCTTGGCACGTTATGTCGTAGTTGAGCACGAACATGGATGCGCTCTCTCACCATGTATGGTACGAGTTCATTTTTATTTTTAAACGGTTCTTGTTTGAACTTGCAAAGCCTCACATTTGGCGCAGTTGACAACGAGCCAGCCCAGCCACAACAGCTAACCTTAACCCTCGCCTGTTTTGCCCACATGGTTTCGACACTACGCCTAGCGTTCCCCAAGCATTGCCCGTCCGCCTAAGCCTGACCCGTTCACAACACTCCAACAAGCTTCTAGAGACCGCCTTCGCCATCAACACGTCTGTGAATGCCAGCATCAACTTTTCCCCCTTCCAACTGCTGTTCAGCTATGTGCCGAGGATCCCGCTGCAGAAACATTGCCAGTGCCAGCAGTACAATCTCAAGGAACGAATGACAGACGCAACAACCTGACAGTAGGCAGCAGTCAATTCGGAAGCTGCGCAAGGACTGCGGAAGAGCGTTATGACAACACCCACCGCCCCCCCGGCTTCACAGTGGGTGACCTAGTCTGGGTAAAGTGACCAACTCCGTTGCCCCAAGGGGAAATGGCCCCACGCTTCAACGGAGTGTACAGACTTGTCGAACAGTCCACACCCACCACATTCAGGGCCCTTCGTGTGTCAGGCACTGGGCCACGCCTACTCAATCAACTTCAAACTGTGCACGTACCACAGATAAAGAGGTATGTTCCCCGTCTCTCCGTTAGTTATCCACGAACCCAGGCACCCAGCAGAGCCGTCCACTCAAGCTGCAGAGTTCCCCAGTCAAAGAGCCAAGGAAACTCTCCCATCGGCACCTCCAATGCTGGATGGCCAGCGCCCAAGACAAAAGCAACATTGCCCTCTCCATCCGAGAAATTACATTTTGGACTGAACTCTCCAGTGTAATGTGTTTGGATGTGCCAGTGTGCCAGTCTCCAGCATCCCTATTAGCTGGTTGCCACTTTTGTGCGCAACTTGTGTAATTCTTTTGTTCCAAATACTAAATACTGTGTTTCGACATCTGAAGTTCATAGTGCCAACCAAGAAACTTGGTCTTCTCAAGCAAGGGTGGGATGGGAGAGAGCACTCTCTTCTCCTATCCCATCAAATGTGGTCCCACCAACTGCGGCTCAGAAGTTTGTTGCAGAACTATGGGAATTCGTTTAAACATTCTCTTTCTTGTTCAATAAAACATTTCCAATATAAAAGTAACTTTGGGGTCCCAGCGTTCCTCTAGCCCGGCAGCCCAGCTAAGTTTCTCTGCCGAAGCCATTCTCTGGATGGTAATAAACCCTTTCGACTGAAGAAGACGAGTCGTCTGGTCGATTACCTGCGGCGGACGACGGGGAGTCGGAACGCCGCATATTGTATATGCAGACAACCAATGTATTTTTTTCAGGCAATGATGCTGATTAAATTATGCGCAGGGCAAATCAGTTTTTCAGTAAACTCAATGCTAGGTCAATATCAAATTCATTCATTCATTCATTTACTAATCCTTAAGGGTCCTCTTTCTAGGGCATTACATAAGCAAAATTCTTTGCAAATCAATGTCCACAAAACAAAGGCTGCTCTAATTAAACCACAGTATGTATGTATCCAATCTTTTTCTTTGTGGAATAAATGTAGATATAGGTGGATAGTATAAAAGTATCAATGATGACATTTAATCAGTACTTGGTCTGGGACGAAATCGTGATACATATATGTAGTGAACTGTCGAGTGCAGTGGGTATTATATATAAATATTGAAGTATGCTCCTTACTACTGTTACGCTTCCCTTACAATACATACTCTTCAGAAAAAATTAATTTGTATTATATGTCCTGCAAAGGTTTTGAACTGTACCGGATTTTCTGGGACCCTACATTGGAACGACCCTACATTGGTGCCAGGCCGGATGGTCTGGTGGAGTACGAGTGCTGTCAGAAGCGCATCCTTGAGGTTAAATGCCCCGAAACCATGAAAAAGTTCCTGCAGGAAAATATGGAGAAAACCAAAGAGGTTTGCTTCAGTTCCACAGAAACTGAAGCACACGAGGACCATTTTATATCAGGTGCAAATGCAGATGAATCTCACAGGGGTCAGGCACAGCGTGTTTGTCTACATTAGTACGGACGATAATCTCCGCATCAAAGTAGAATTTGACGAGGGCTACTTCCAGGATGCGGTTGAAAAAGCTTCCTATTTCTTTCAGAAGTATGTGCCGCGAAGCCACCGCAACCAGGGGAATGCTACGATTACACGTGTAACAGACACACGCGTGTTCCTGATCCCGAAGCCCGGGAATAAATTACAATCGGAAAACTTGAGACCCATTTCACTCACGTCGTGTGTCGGTAAACTGAAGGAACACGTGATCCTCAACAAATTACATGCCTACGTCGATGATAAAGGACCCCTCCCTCCCTCCCTCCCTCCCTCCCTCCCTCCCTCCCTCCCCTCCCCTCCCCTCCCCTCCCCCCCCCCCCCCCCCCCCCCCCCCGCCCTATGATAGGTTTCAGACCTTGATTGTCTACCCAGGATGTGATGTTGCACCTCAAAAGTGCTACTATGCGCTTTAGTAAGCAGAAAAGTGTGAACCCGCCTTGCTATTGTATCCTTTTTCTGGCACTCCTGTGTCGGTCGCCACACATCTTCAGATTCTGGGGGTGACCTTTGCTTGTGCCGACTTTGGATTTTGCCCTATACATCTCTAACATTGTGGCAAAGGCACGTCGAACCCTCGGATTTGTGACAAGGGTGTCACATTCCTGCGGTCCAGAGGCCTTTCACGTCCTTTACACGGCTCTGGTGCTCCTGCGCTTAGAGTACTGTGCTCCCATCTGGAGCCCCCACCAAGCCCACCTCTCTCAGCGTCTGGAGGGGGTTTAGTGTCGCGCAACACAAACTCTCCTGTTCCGGATGCACTGGACGCTGGCCCCCCTTCAGACCTACGAAGATCGACTGAGGTGCCTCAGCTGGCATACACTAGACCATCAATGGGTCGTTGCACGTGTGAGACTGTTGTGTCGCCTCCTGGACGGTTCGCTAGAGAACACTTATCTTAACTCGGTCCTCCGTATTAGTAAGCGGTCCGGACAATCTGAGCAGCTACGGGCTTGCACAGATCGCCATAGCTCTATGTTTCTCCCAGCTGCGATCGAAGCCTTCCTCTCAACACCCCTGGACGTATGCTTGCCCATCCCAGAAGACCGGGCGGGATCCGCGCTTCTGTGCCGGGCCTTTTCGCGAGCGCGGAACTGATTGTATCGCGGGGCGCACGTGGCCCTCCATTTTTTGCCGTGATGGGGGGCCCGTTGCGAGAGGGCGATTGGGGTCGGTACCATGCTCGCCCTTCCAGGGTGCTGGACCTTTCCTCGGTCTCTCACATCCCTCTTTTATGCAGACGATCTGACCATAATTCATCCAGTTCAGTGCCCTGTACACAATCAGAAACTCCAACCTGACCTTAACGCTGTTCATGACCGGTCAATAGAAAACAGGCTCCCACTAAACGTCAACAAGTGCACATCTACGTTCCTCAGTACATCTAGAGGCCTCATCACCAAACAATGCAGCTTCCTGCTGAACGGAGCAGCACTTCTTGCTAGCGATCGCACAAGACTCCTCGGTGTAACGTTAGACCCTAAATTAACTTTTGCTGTTCCAATCGGTGAGGTGATCTCAAGGGCCCATAGGCTGCTGGGGTTTGTGCTCCAAGTCACTTGGGGAACTGGTTTTAGCACACTGCGGCATCTGTACACCGCACTCGTGCTACCACACTTAGAGAACTGTGCTTCGGTCTGGGACCCCTACCAGACTGCACTAATAGCGTCCCTCAAAAGCGTACAACGGCGTGCAGCCTACTCAGTTCTACGTCGGCAGACTTCCCCAGGCCTGCCGCGTTACCGCGACCTACCCACGCAGGAACTCCTAAAAATGGTTGGATGGAGCCCATTGTTTCTCCGCCGCCAAGTTGCGTCACTCCGGCTTCTTGCGAGCACCCTCCTCCCAAGCAATTCAACATTCCTGCTGGTGGAAAGCCTACGCCATACACGATCCGGTGGATTGCAGCCACTCTTCGGCCGCACTACGCGACACCGGAATTCATTCCTCATCGGGACTGTAGCACTGTGGCGCTCACTACCAAGGCAGCTCACCAAGTGCCCCCCCCAAAGAGAAAGAGGACATGAAAGCTGATGCACGAAGGCATTACACTTCCTCCGGCAGTGACAGACACCTTTTTAAACTGACACATACCATCCCATATGACCTTTGCGTTAAATATTAATTACTGTTGATGTTCTTGTTACTGCTGTGTTATGCTGCGGCACCACAGGCCTCAGGTCTGTGGTGCTCCAGTCTGGCAACGCTGTGCAGCCGCTCCCTAGCCGCCATGAGAAAGGAAGGCTTAGAGAACGGAATCTCCGCACTCGACGACATGCCTGCGCTTCGCTCCAGGTCGTCTTTCCTATAACCGGTTGGGTAACCTTGCCGTTGCGCCGTAACTCAGTGAGCAGAGCATTCTCGATTTTTATTCTGGAAAATCGTCCACAAAAAGGAGCTACGATCGAGGCTATAATTTGAGCAATGTTGACATCGCTGGAAAACAGGATCACGCGCCAACTCGACGTCGCAGAAAGACAAACCAAACGCTTTGAAACTGTCAGGTCATCACGCTCGACACGACTACTACACTGGCAGACAGCACTTGCCTTTTGCGCAGATTCTATTGGACATGGAATCCAGGCGATTTCTAATGCCGTCTGCACGCCGAGAAGCTCCGGGCCATCACCTCAAGACGCCGGTGAAATCTACCTTCAATCATTCGACCATACCAGCCTCGACCAGCATGAAAGTATTTGAAAGTTTAAAACGAAAGAAAATGACTAAGGACAAAGTTAAATTTACTCCCGGCGTCGTTCCGAGGACGTGGAAGGAGATGCCGCAAGACTACGACGTCCTAACGGTACCGGTGAAACAACCATCTCCTCCTCTTATCATTTTATTAATTCATTTCGCCATGTGGTCCATAGCTAATCTGGACAATTCTCCCGTTGATTCTTTAAGGCATTTATTCATCGATTACCTTAACAAAGAGGTGGCCCGCATCCTGAGCGAGAGACATGTAACGAAGGAATTGTTAAAGCTTCTCGAGGATTCCGTAGCGTCGGTCCCCTATTCAGTTTGGCTGCCGGTAGACGGAGACTCCAGAGAGAATTTGGTATTTTATCGCGGCGGACGTGTAAAACCTAAACACGTGGTGCAACCTTTTGTGCTCACTCACTATCAAGCGTATGAATACAATCGCGCCCACGTTGTTTTAAATATGTTTAACGGCTATAAGGGTAAAGTATTTTACCCTTATAGCTACACGTTCAGTCACGATACCAAAGATAAAAATCATAAGATCATGCTCCTGGAATATTTCTTCTTACCAGCGCTAACGTCGTTGACGATGCGTCATTGACGCATCGTCTGAAGTATTAATACTCAAAAGGATAGGGCCCTCATGGTAAATTACATTTGCGAATCCATTAAAACATTGGTGTATAAATCTGTGTTTTTTTATTCGGCGGAATTTAGTCAATGCGTGAATGCAATTGCAAATATTGAAATTCGGAAAATGACGGATAGAAAAAAATCTAAATTGGCGCAGCTCGTACAGTATCCGAGCATTTTGGCCGATCCATGGTTTTACATCTCCGGGGTCGGCCTATCAACTGGGGACTTTGATGTTGCAGACTTCTCTAGAGGACTTTTTTATTCCACGGAGTATGAGTCTGTCGCTCGGAAGACATCGGAATTGATGACATCTTTATTTTTTTATGTATTGTATATTATCATTGAAAAACGGCGGGTGTGGGATTGTCGCCTCGTTGTCAAGTCTACAAACGAATCTATCCTGGCGGCCTTTTATAATTTAATATCGGACCTCGTGCGACCATTCAATTGTAACGCTGCCGCCACATGTTCATCCGTACTAGTATGTCATAATATGGCGTCGCACGAGGACCTGAATTATGGTCGCCTGGATAATTATGATACTCTTAAAACTCAAAAAAAACATTAAGGCTTTGAAAACCTTTCTCGGTTTCTCCTGCGTGACCGAATATACCAAAGTAGTGACCAAAATTTCTCAAAAGTCTAGTCGCCGCGTCTTCGTTATGCACCTGTGCAATTTCGAAAATGAGGCGACCGTCGAAGCATTTGTGGGGAAATATTTCGATGCGACCACTCTGTGGCCATTCGTCCTCGGTCTCTTCATCTATTTCAGTACGAGGCACGACGAGGTGCTGACCGAGGAATTGCTCGACCTATGGTCGAAGCAATGTCCGACCCTCCTGGCCACGTCGATGAACGTGGCCAATACCATGATGCCGAGCAGGTTTTTCGAAAACGCTTCTCTCATGGACGCGGTTCGGACCACGATTCACCTCCAGCAACCTGTTGCTGAGTCGACGTCTACCGGCGACGAGCAGCGATTGGTATTTGCCACGTTGTCTAGCCAAGAGGTGTTTGAAGGGATCGAGGACGACTCGATTAGTAGCCCGGGCTCCGCGAAAAACTGTGAAAGCTTACAGTCTGGCAACAAAGACTCTTATTCGGACGATGACGAATTGGATATTGCGACCAAGATGGTATTAAAGAACGCACAAGTGCCAAAATCCAAAATTTATTCTTCGGACAGCGAGGAAGAACAAATCGTACGGTACACCTCTTCTTTGAAAAAACGGAAGAATTGGCTAGACTCCGATTCCGACAGCGGAACGATACCAAAGAAACGTGCATATGATTCCGAAAAAGAAATTATCGATATCGACTCGGAAGACGACCAGAACGGGTCTTCATCGACATCATCGTCACATTCTGTAATTAGGCCCATTTTGAAACGTCGGAGACAAATTCTATCGGATTCGACGGATGACGAAATGGTCGAAGCCCGAAAACGTAAAAGTCCGCTCTGGTCGGACGAGCCGTCAACGCCACTACCAGGAAGTCCGTGGCTGTTAAAGTCGGAGTGTTCATCGTTCACCGGACCGGCGGTATCTTCTTCCACGGTCAACTCGAAATTATTACCTCCTTCACCCGAGCCTCCGATCGTGCCGCCGTCAACGCCACTACCAGAGAGTCCGTGGCTGTCAAAGTCGGAGTGTTCATCGTTAACCGGACTGGCGGTATCTCCTTCCACGGTCAACTCGGAATTATTACCTCCTTCACCCGAGCCTCCGATCGTGCCGCCGTCAACGCCACTACCAGAGAGTCCGTGGCTGTCAGAGTCTGAGTGTTCATCGTTAACCGGACTGGCGGTATCTCCTTCCACGGTCAACTCGGAAGTATTACCCCCTTCACCCGAGCCTCCGATCGTGCCGCCGTCAACGCCACTACCAGAGTCCGTGGCTGTCAGAATCGGAGTGTTCGTCAATAACCGGACTGGCGGTATCTCCTTCCACGGTCAACTCGGAAGTATTACCCCCTTCACCCAAGCCTCCGATCGTGCCGCCGTCAACGCCACTACCAGAGAGTCCGTGGCTGTCAGAGTCTGAGTGTTCATCGTTAACCGGACTGGCGGTATCTCCTTCCACGGTCAACTCGGAAGTATTACCCCCTTCACCCGAGCCTCCGATCGTGCCGCCGTCAACGCCACTACCAAACAGTCCGTGGCTGTCAGAGTCTGAGTGTTCATCGTTAACCGGACTGGCGGTATCTCCTTCCACGGTCAACTCTGAAGTATTACCCCCTTCACCCGAGCCTCCGATCGTGCCGCCGTCAACGCCACTACCAGAGAGTCCGTGGCTGTCAGAGTCGGAGTGTTCATCGTTAACCGGACTGGCGGTATCTCCTTCCACGGTCAACTCGGAAGTATTACCCCCTTCACCCGAGCCTCCGATCGTGCCGGAGGCATCGCCCAACGCCGAACCGCTCCTGCAAGAGCTTGAGTCCGAGCTGCCACATCCAGACTCTCCAACTTCATCACCATCAACACCGCAGCTCGAGCTCGCATTTTCTCCATCACAGTTCAGGACGTCGCCGTCGCAGCTCATACTGCCGCCGTCACCAGAGACTGTGCATCCAACATCGCCGGTGCCGGCGCCAGAGACTCTGCATCCAACATCGCCGGTGCCGGCACCAGAGACTGTGCTTCCATCAGTGCTGGTGTCACAGACTGTACATACAACATCGCCAGTGCCGGCGCCACAGACTGTGCATCCAACATTGCCAGTGCCGGTGCCACAGACTGTGCATACAAGATCGCCAGTGTCGGCGCCACAGACTCTGCATCCAACATTGCCAGTGCCTGTGCCAGAGACTCTGCATCCAACATTGCCACTGTCGGCGCCACAGACTGTCTTCCCGACAATGCCAGTGTCGACGCCACAGACTGTCTTTCCAACAGTGCCAGTGTCGGTGCCACAGACTGTCTTTCCAACAGTGCCCGTGTCGGTGCCACAGACTGTCTTTCCAACAGTGCCAGTGTCGGTGCCACAGACTGTCTTTCCAACAGTGCCAGTGTCGGTGCCACAGACTCTGCATACAACATCGCCAGTGCCGGTGCCACAGACTGTCTTTCCAACAGTGCCAGTGTCGGTGCCACAGACTGTCTTTCCAACATCGCCAGTGCCGGCGCCACAGACTGTCTTTCCAACAGTGCCAGTGTCGGTGCCATAGACTCTGCATACAACATCGCCAGTGCCGGCGCCACAGACTCTGCATACAACATTGCCACTGCCGGCGCCACAGACTGTGCTTCCAACATTGCCACTGCTGTCGACGTGGGTGCATGGTCAAGAGGCGCTAGTGGCACCACAGCCTGTGCGATTTCTGCCCTCGTCAATGTCGGCGCTACGGCAATACGATCAAGTGTACGCCCCGTTCACGTGGCATCAGGGACAAGTACAAGTGATGGCGGTGGCGGTACCCGCCACTCATCCTGTATTACCAAATGACCATCGGCAGACGATGCCGACACATCTTCATCCACCATCGCTTCACTCTGAATTTCGTCCACCATCGCTTCAATCGGCATTTAGTCCGCCGATGGCTCATCACGTTTGCAAAGCACCTTTTCGGGATGACTCCTCCTCGACATGGTCCGAGGCGACTGAAGACTCTAATTCGTTATTACGTCAATTGTAGACAACACCGCTTAAAAAGAGTACGTATTTTTCACCGATGCAGAGCGCATTTAAAGCTTTGTCAAAATTGTCGGAACCGGACCCGTGCTCTACCCCATCCGTTTCCTCGGAGGAGCAGCTGGAAAGAGAATACGAGTCTGTCGCCACTTTAAAAGAACTAGTGGCTATTACCGTAAACGACCACGTTCCAGTCACTCCTCCTAGCGTGACGGGTGAAAATACGACAGACGAGGACGTGGCAATGGTGGCCGACCTGATTGATTCAGTCTACAAAAAAGACTCTAAAAGCAATAAAGTAGAAGATTTCTTCGAAACGGCTCTACAACAGGCCATGTGTGAATACGATGACACATGTCAACACGAAGAAGAGGAGGAGGTCAAACGCCTGCTTGTGGACGTGGTGAACAAGGTGGTGGCGGCAGTTGTGACGGCGACTGAAGAGGTCGACGAGGAGGTCATCCTTCCTCCAAAAAGTGAGTGCACATATATAACTCCTTGTTGTATCGTTTTTCTAGCACAGTGTATCCGATGGGATGGAAGATCCGGCGCGTCTCGTAAAAATCGGGATGCTATTAAAAGAACGTCCTAGACCGCCTCAACGAGTAAGACCGTCTAGAACGAGGAAAGAGACCGGTCTTCAATTTATATATTTCCTTTATTTACAGGTCATAAGATTCCATCGTTGCAGAAGCGGCGAAGCAACACCATGTCTCTTTATGATGAAACAAGAGAATATCTAGATGATTTAGATTATGAAGTGTAAATAAACGATTGCATATATACCGGACCTCTTTGTGTACGTGTGGTGATTACTTTGTCAAGAGACAAAGTTCGTTATAGAGAGTGACTAGACTCGTGCGCGACTTGCCCTTGACCCGCGGTAGTCTGGTCAGGAGCCGAATAGTGTTTAGCGAAAAGGTGTGTTTATAGCGAATAAAGATTGGGCCGCCACTGTGTTCCGAAACATCAAGCTCGTCTCGGCTACTTAGTAATAAATTTGTCACCAAAACGTTTGGGATGCCTTCTGAGGATGGGATAGAAATTGGGAACCCAAACCATCTTTATATAGTTCACTCGGCTGCCGCAGGGACTGTTAGAAATGACAAATGCCGTGGCGGCGTTAAGTTTGAGGCGCACTGTACCTTTCGTCCGGACTCGTCCGTGTATCGGTACCGCTTACAGAGCGGAACGCAGCAGTGGGTAGGCATATTGATTCAGTTTCGAAACTGCATGAGCAGCTCGCAAAGCAGAAGAGAGCTTCCTTTCTAATGGCGTATACATGGGATGTGCTCAGTCTTGCCACCATGAGGAGTACAGTGTCGCCCGACATTCTGCAAAGGGCGGGGCCTCCTGTCGCGGCTGTGGGAGTCGCGCACGCTTCGCGATTTCGGTTCGGACGCCCTTTGAGGACACTCGGGCCGTGCTAGGGCCTCGCGAACGTGCCCGAGCGCGAGGTCTTTTTTGCATGTTACGTGCATCTTGTTATGTTTATACTCCGTCTCACCCTACGATCGACTAGGGCCCAAAGGCTGGCGGGCGGAGCACCACCTCAGAAAAGCGTGCATCCGCATTGCAAAAAAGTGTGCAAAAGAAATTCCGATACGCCGAGTACGAAGAGCACCAATATTACACGTATGGTTCTCTGTTGTTATAACACGCTATTTTATATTGGTGAAGTAAATGTAAATTGTATTTGGGTTGATAAATATTGGTGCCATATTTCGCACACATGTCAACTATTTTGAGAAGTTGGAGGGCGCGCAGGCAACACTGATGTGAAGTCGTTTCGCCTTAGCCAAAACAATCCAATCCAATCTTCGTGCACGTTTTGCACGTACGTTCGTGTGTCGAACACGCGACCACTCTATCAGACTGATCTTCATTATCTAATGGCCACTGGTTCTGATCCCGGGTTCTCTTCGCCACATCGTTTCCAGACGGTATTTAAGAAAGCTCCCTTCAGTAGTCTGGCGCGGCAGATTGTACTTAACGTGTATTTTAAAGGGGCAGTCAAGTGGTTTATGAGTTCGTGTTTTGATAATGACAGCTGAATTTAGACGCCTTAAGTATCCCTAAAAACCAAAAAGTATAGTCATATGGTGATTATTTCTTTAATAAAAATGTAATTGAAAACCGCCAAACCTCGGATCCATCCGAAAACGAAACCACTCTCATTGGTCGCCGCACGCTTATCAAAAGGATCTCGGGCCAATGGCGTTGGACGACGTTCCGTCGCGCAGTGATCCCGAGGTAGCCGCATCGGCCGAACCTCTTTGTTATTCGAGCTTCGATCATGGCGGAGTTCTCTACGCTCGAGGACCTGACGCCGTTAGAGGTTGAAGTTCTTCGGCGGACAGCCGACCTGGGGATGATTTCCTATGACGCCACTCCGACGTGCGATGTGGACGATAGCAGCGCTTCGGAGTCATGTTCGGGTTCCGAGGACGACGAAACGCACACCTTTTCGGGCGTTCTTCGATTTGCGGTTAGGGCAAGTCGTAACCAAACCAACGTTTGACATCGCAGCGTTACCCCTGGTACGTGATGTCAAACGATGTCGCCACGTTGACTTTCGCCTCGGGAGAACGGGGGGAAGGCTGGTTCAGACATGTGTAACGAGCGCGTACCTACGACTGCGTCCGTTGCAACCGGAGCTACCGGAACGACCGCACTGCGCCGCGCGTACACACACCTGTAACCACTACAACAAGCGCAGCGGGTCGTCAGCACGGCGACCGCTTCTGTACGCCGCCGTCAGCTGTGTCAGCGGCCCCTCTAAAAAAGGGGACGCACTGCTACTCAATGCCGTAACAGAATATAGACAGACAGTTTTGTAGTCTAAAGCTTTATTATTTTTTCTTGATAGGCTTGCAGGGTACAGCGAATGAAAAAAATAAAATAAAAAGATGCAGCGCCGTCTTGGACGATCACGACTCTAATACACGACATTGCAATAGTACAAATATCGCCACACGCCTTTTGTACGATTATAAAAGACAATGTAATCTTGGCAGCGATATAGCAAACATAGAAATATGATTTCGTGATCAGATAGACGTTGCGAGCGTTCAGGATTGCTAACACTAATCACTTTTCTCCGGTGATGAAAACGCGTGAAAATTCGTATCCTTTATACGGTACGCGCCAGCAATACCTTGAACTTGAGCACACGCATGAAATGCGCCAAATCAGAAATCCGGGCGATGTTCGAGGACACAAATGCTTAGAAAGCACCACTGTAGTCGAAGTAAACAAACACGACGGCACGGGCGTTTCTGCTATCTTGAGAGTGCCGCCACGACATCGCCGCACGAGTAGGTGGATGTTCCCTTCTAGTACGTGCTGGGTTATCATAGCAAAACACAACGAAAATTCACAGTCAAGGATAGCGCTTTTACGCGGAACGATGAGCTTTCACCAGGCCGTCCATTCCAACGATCACCACCGACGCCACGTTTGCGGATAGAAGGAGCCGGCCGGCCCGCGACCGGCACGACCGGCCTGCAACGCGCAGAGATACGTGCGCTTCCGCGCATCCCTGGGGAACGGGAAATTCACCCCCCGCGGAGGAAGGCAAATAGAAAACGTAGTCCCTTGTTTGTAAAACGATAATTGCGCTATCGCGTATTCTAAACTAGAAATATTTTACGTCTTGTGAAATTATCATGCACAACATATTTAAATAAACTGAAAATTGTTTTTTTAGCGAAACTTTAAAAAGACCGCCAAAATTTTCAAACATACGATAATTTCATTGGTCCTCGCAAGCACAGAAAAGAGTCCGCACGTATTTTATTCCTGCGTGATTAATAGGCGTTTCTGCCTTCTAAAACTGAAGATACTCACTCACTAACACTTCCTTAACACCATCGCACCAAAAAGTAGCTTCTCCAAAAACCGCTTGAGTGTCCCTTTAAGCTTCGTGTCGAAAATCCGGCTGCGCCGTATCACGAGACCGTTCGGAGAGTGGCGGACTTAACGGGTGTAGGGTACGCCACAATCTTTAGATGGAAAAAGCTTGTTGAAAAGAGTGCCTTAACTGGCGCGCCGTCAGTGCCATCACCCATACCTACGAGACGGGAAAGGCCTCCGGCCACGCCAAGTGTGCTGAACTCGTTCCATCACCAGGCACTCCAGCTGATTGTGCATGGTTTCTTCCGGCGGAACGAGTGTCCGAAGCTGCTGAAGGCAAGTCCACATCTCAATGCCTCCACTTATCTTACGCAATTTATTCAACTGCTAACTAGAAAAAAGATGAGGGATTGCATAAAAATACAGATATGATTACCCCGTGACATCTGAAATCGGATTCAACTGCCTCCGAAATGAGCCCACCGCTTGCACATATGAAGACGCTCATGAACAAAGCCCAAATATTGCAGATTAAATGATGTTGGCGCATATTTGCTGTCTGTATAATAAAGGCTGCTGGCACCAAACGGGGTCAAACATGAGCGCAAGATTTAATATTGTAATAAAACAAAATGTAATTAGAATATGCTGATATGTTCATTTCAGTGTGAGGTACATACGCTGCATTTATAATGTGGAGTAGAGTATCCCAGTATCCGACAAATGCCGCCACAACTTTGTGGGCACCCTGACGAAATTTTCAATGACATTTGCACATAATTGCAGCACAATTTTGTCTGACAGGCCAAATGTCTGCCTTGAGCTCAAAATTTTTTATGGTTTGTTGTCATGACAGGACATTTTCATTGCAACAACTAACTTGTTGCGGTCACAGTGTAATTGATGGATATTCTGTTATTCAATTAATTTCAGCACATACGCTGAAATAAAAATAATTCTAAAATTAATTATTGCATTTTATTAAAAATTGCTCAACAATAAAAAAAAATTGGAGTGTCCCCTTGAGAAACGAAGGAGTCAGTTGGCTGTCACTTTGAACATTTAAAAGCCCGGATGCTGTGTTTAGTCCGTTTTCTTTCTGTTTGTTTCCACTTCGTGTATTCGAGACATTGCCCGACAACACTGACCTAGTAATTGAAATAACACAAATCAGTTCCAGATAAGTAGATGTGAGCGTATTGGCTGCAATTGTGCTAAAACATGCTTTTCTTAAATTACAGATTCTGGATGAAATCAAGAAAAATGACGATTTCCCCAGTATCAGCCGTGCCACTCTCTGCAGAGTCCTGAATAAGCTTGGGATCGCGTTCACGACACGCAAGAGGAACTCGTTGTTGCTTGAGCGCAACGATCTCGTGCTCTGGCGAGCATCCTACCTGAGGTCTATCAAGAAGTACCGCCAAGATCACAGGCCCATTTACTACTTAGATGAGACGTGGGTCAATGCCGGACATAAACGCTCCAAGGTATGGAAGGACCAGTCAGTCAAATCTTCAAGTGATGCCCAAAAGAAGGGGCTTACAACCGGCTTGAGAACCCCTCTGGAAAAGGCAAGAGGCTCATCATTGTTCATGCGGGGAGCAAGGAGGGCTTTGTTGTGGGGGCGGCCGAAGTGTTCCGGGCCAAGAAAGGCAGCGGTGACTACCACCAAGAAATGGACGGGCAACGCTTTGAAGAGTGGTTTACCAAGAAGCTGCTGCCAAACCTTAAGCCCAGGAGTGTTGTAGTTGTAGACAAGTTCGCATCTTCAACACGGGAGGGAGCCACCTCACCGAGGGGGAGCACGAGTATCGCGTAAGCGACTTGGGACCGTTGACCAATGAGAGACACACACACGGCAAGCAACGTTACCCGCCATGTCGAGGCAAGCTCGTCGAACTCGAACTCAGTACTCCGTTTTCTCAGTTGTATTAACTAGTCGTTAATAAACGCTTTCATAACATGGTGTCAGAAACGGAACACGAAAACGCTCGCACGTGAAGTCAAGACCGATGTGAGTCGCACGGCGCAAGAGTGAAGGCAAGCGAAGACTGGCAGCGCAGAAAATGGAGGAAGAAAGCGGCACCGCTACTACGCAGCAGTCGGGCGGGAGTTCGAATGTCCAACTTCCCATGCCGGGAGGGGTCTAACTAGTCGTTTATTAACGACTAGTTAATACAACTGAGAAGCCTCAGTACTACGTCTTCTCAGTTGTATTAACTAGTCGTTAATAAACGCTTTCATAACTGTAGTCATGGACAATGCCTCGTATCACTCCGTAAAACTACACACCCTGCCAACCACCAGCAAAAAGAAGCTCGAGATTCACCAGTGGCTCAGCAACAACGGGATTGCATCGGACATGTCCATGCTGAAGGTGGAGCTCCTGAACCTTGTCAGCAAAGCGAAGGCTGCAAGATCCGAACTGGAAAAGTACCGCATTGATACGATAGCGGAGCACCACGGCCACAGCGTCCTCCGTTTGCCTCCCTATCACTGTGAACTTAATCCAATTGAGTTGGTATGGAGCCAAGTGAAAGGAGAGGTTGCAAGCAAGAGCCAATCGTTCAAGATTGCGGAGGTGGAGAAGCTGACTCCGACTGCCTAGCAAAATGTGAGCCCCGAGAACTGGGAAAGCTATGCGAAACACGCCATTCAAGTTGAAGAACAGATGTGGGAAGCAGATGGCCTTGTTGACACTGTCCTCGACAGTATTGTAATCGACACAAATGGGGACTCTGACACTGATACATGTGATGAAGATGAGGAGATGGGTTGTGAACCACTTGAATGGTTGGAACGCTTGCGTTTCGATTCCCCTATGACGCAATGTGGCACCAGTAGCAGACTCACCCTGTGGCAGCATTCTCCAGGGCCGGCTGGTGCGTCTCTTGCTCACTCAAGAACCGAATCAAGCTGCAGGTTCAGGATCAGGCAGCATTATCGACGACTGACTGGTGTGTCTCTTGCTCACTCAAGAACCGAATCAAGCTGCAAATTCAGGATCAGGCAGCATTATCGACGACTGGCTGGTGCGTCTCTTGCTCACTCAAGAACCGAATCAAGCTACAGGTTCAGGATCAGGCAGCATTATCAACGACTGACTGGTGCATCTCTTGCTCACTCAAGAACCGAATCAAGCTGCAAATTCAGGATCAGGCAGCATTATCGACGACTGGCTGGTGCGTCCCTTGCTCACTCAAATACCGAATCAAGCTACAGGTTCAGGATCAGGCAGCATTATCGACGACTGGGTGGTGCGTCTCTTGCTCACTAAAGAACCGAATCAAGCTGCAAATTCAGGATCAGGCAGCATTATCGACGACTGACTGGTGGCATCTCTTGCTCACTCAAGAACCGAATCAAGCTGCAGGTTCAGGATCAGGTGGCATTATCGACGACTGATTCTTGCTCACACAAGAACCGAATCGAGCAAGTCGCATTTGTTCCTTGCTGGTGCAATATGTGACACCATGTCTTGTATGATAATAAAACCTGTTTCGTGAGATACATTGTAAATCTGTATTGTTTAATTCCAGCACCTAAAAATATAAAATGTAGTATTAGAAAACTCTGAAGTAAGCAAGATTTCAGTCTGGTGAGTAAGAACATCTTAAAACTGAAACAAACGATGCATGATAGCATGTGTCACTGTAAATGAGATTCCTGTTACAAAATCGCAGGAATATAACGAAGTAAAATGCGTATGGGAGGAATAATGACAGTTTATTGCTTTTTGTAGCTTGTAATGTTTTGTGAGCGCTGTGTGAAGGATTTTCCAAAAATCTTATCGATGGATGTTTTAAGCAGCACTGAGCGCGTGCTTTGAGGAGAATGCAAACACTCACGAGAAACAAGTTTGTGCGGGAAGTGCATGAATAAACATATCACCTTTCGGGAACTCACTTCAAGGTTCGGCGAAGCCAAAGCGAGGTGAAAATTGCGCGAGGACGGCATCCCCACATTCACGTGAAGTGGAGGTGTATCCCGTAGGAGACTGCACACGTCGTCGGGCTGAAGCATGTTTCGCCGAGGGAAAACACTGTCGTCTATCGACTCAAACACTGTGTTCAGCTCATGCAGCCTTTTTTTAATCGATCGGACGTTGGGATACCAAATGTGACGGCGGCGCTAGGCTGGGAGAGACAGGAACTTTCACCCACGCTGTCCCCACAGATTACGCTTGACTACTGACGCCGATTGTACCGGCGCAGCGGGAACACGCATGCCGTAGGCTATGGTTCAGGGAGATACGGAGGCTTCGCCTCCAGCAAATGATAAAAGTAACCAAACGACCTACCGACGAGTATCATGCAAGGAAGGCTTTTAGCCCTAGCGGCAACCGAGGCACGTACGAGGCTGACAGCGATACGGACGAAGCACACGCATATGGATCAGCAGTCGAGATTCCTTGAGTGTCGTAACTATTCGCTCTGTGACAAAGAATTGGAAGAAAACTCAGCCAGCAGCCGGAGCCGCCGCTTCGAGTTTTCGATAAGCAGACGAAAAACTCGCCTCCGCATGACGCGTCCTGGCGCACTGATACGTACGACGGAGCAAACATAGCACGTGGTTTCAAACAGGCTCGTCATTGGACCCGGCGGCCTGTATCATTGGGCTTTAGTTCATCGTAGGATGAGACGGAGTATTGGGCAGGAGATCGAACTACAGGGGGCGCTCTGACCCGTTTGCTTTCCCCACGCTTGGTGTTTACTCAACACAAGGCCTGTGCACATGCCGACAGGCCTTATGGGCATGGCCATGTCATCCTCTACAATAGAGCGCGGGGCGCAGTTTAATAAAAAAAATACTAACAATCGACGAAGCGACGTTAAGTGCCGGATCTATCCTCAGAGAATGCGAGCTTGACCCACTTCGGCTTTTGTGCTGAGCTGGGATCGTGCATGCTGCATTGTTCATGCAGGCCGTAGCGAAAAGAAAAGAGCCCTCCTCCCCCTCGCCGGAGAACACGAACTCCAGCCGAACGCTGACGCCGCGTTCGGTTATGTCGGCCGAGCGCTGAGTCATTGTATTTGTTGCCCCCATCCGTGTAGTTGTTAGGTTAACCGCTTGGGGCGTGAATGGTGGCAGAAATCGAGAGAAAACTAGGTATTTTCTTATCCACTGATGGCAAGGGGGTTTCATAGCCTCACTTTCTTTGCACTGCGGAGTGAATATAGATTTCACATTTAAATATTCTAAGCTTAAATGGTAAAACAAAATGGCTAGGTGGCGTAAGCTACCGCCCGATCCAAAGGGCTCAGCCGTATTCATCCATCCATCCATCCATCCATCCATCCATCCTATCAGCATGGCTAGGTGGCGTAAGCTACCGCCCGATCCAAAGGGCTCAGCCGTATTCATCCATCCATCCATCCATCCATCCATCCTCCCCAATAGGCTCCTTGCACTGACGTCACATCGCACACTTTTGAACACCAAGTAAGAGGAGGAGAGGGAAGCTGCTTTTGTAAGAATTTTGAGTGACAGGTTAATCTTCTATAATCTTCTGGGGGGAGAATAGCGACGCCTGTACAAATCCGGGAGGTACAAAGGAGGGTCCTGATAAGACGGGAGCTCCTTCTTCCCCTCTTCTTTGGAGGGCAACGGAAATGACGTCCTGTGCAAGGAGCCTATACACCAACTCAACTCTCCTACGTCACGCCGCGGTGGTGGCGCGCCGGACGCACTTCCGGTCTGGGGCGGTGGGCAGAAGTCGCCGTGCCAGACATGCATTCCTGTGTTCCTTTGGAAGAAACGAGACAAAAAACCTGCCTTCTCGTCAAAATGCTGCGATGGGGGCTTTACCAAGAGAGTCTGTAAAGGTTTGAAGATCAGTTTTCATGTGTTTTTGCACCCTCCGTTCGTCCGAGAACGTGGATAGTAGCCGTGAAAAGGGCAAACCAGACGCTGTCGAACTACGATTGCGTGTGCGGGCCACAATTTGTGGTCGCCAGATGTATTTGCTTTGTTCCAACATGAACGAGAGAAAACCCCCGAGTTGTCCGGACCACCCACGGGTTCAGTGCGTCTTTAAATTCACACGGTCGCCTGATCGTTCGAACTTTCGTCTGCTCTTTCAAAGTTGTCTGCTTTTTGTCGTCTGCTCGTTCAAACAAAAGCGGCCCGTAGACCAAACTTTGACCCGGTGATTGCGATAAGAAGTAATTGCAGGCCTCCAAAGGCTTAATTAGGCTCGGTGTAAACAATAGATACAAGATGTTAATTATTGGTACCGGTGGCCATCACCTACTTGTTACGCTTGGTCTGTTCCCGCTTTCGAGTTTCAGTCGACGTCGATCATCGCCGCTACCTTTTACACTTTTGCAGCACGAGCGACGTCGCGACCGAAAATAGCTACAAGAATCTCATCATGGTTTTGGCGTCCATTCTGCGGCGTTCATGCGAATGAATCGCCGCACGTCAAATTATTTACGGAAAGTTTAGCGGCGTAACGAGCCATGATAATTTCGCTCAGGCGATTAAAGTGGTAAGACACTGCGATGAGGACGTAGAATCGACAACCCCAACGCGGAAAAGAGTATGCAGACTCACACAGGACGCCGACAACGTGACATTCGAGTGGTTTGTTGACGCGGGACGCGGTGCTTCTTGCCCGTACTCCATTGCGCGTGGGTTCGAACTGTCGTCTGCTCTTTCAAACTTGACTGCTTTTTGTCGTCAGCTCGTTCAAACGACAGCGGCCCGTAAACCAAACGTTGACCCGGTAATTGCGATAAGAACTAAGTGCAGGCCTCAAAACACTTTTGAAGGTTGGTTGGGGTAAGTCGGCTAAGGTGTAAACAGATACAAGAAGTTGTTGATCATTGTTACCAGTGGCCATCAACGACTTGTAATGCCCGATTCTACTTGCGGTTTTCAGTATCGATGTCCACCATCTCGGCTACGGTCCACGCTTTTGCAGTCCGAGCGACGTCGCGACTGAAAATAGCGAGCAGAATCTCATCGTGGGAGTCAGGCTTTAGCGCCAATTCTGCGGCGTCCACGTGAAATGAATCGCCGCACGTCACATTATTCATGCAAAGTTTTGCCTCGATAGTTTTGCTGAAGCCGCTCAAGTAGTCAGACATTGTTAGGAGGACGTAGAATCAACAATTCCAACGCGAAAAAGAACACTGGGACTCCCACCGACGCCGACAACAACGCAATTCAATGGTTTGTTTATGGGCGACGGCGGGCTTCTTGCCCACCATCCACCGCGCATGCGCGGCGCCGATGGCGTCCGCTAGGGACGCTCCGGTTTGTTTGTAAACATGAGTTGGTGTATAGCTAGCTTCGTTTTCGTTTCCTGAGGGTTGGGCAAACAGACGCACCAGCGTACGGGCTTCCGCCTTTCTGTTTCGCCTCGCACGCCCCCAGGAAAACACCTGTTAGTGCAAATAAATAATATTATTATTATTATTATTATAAAAACATCAAATCCTTGAGCTCCAGTCGCAGCAACCCCCGTTCGATGCCTACACCATCACCAAATGGCGCCAGAACTTGCCCCGTAAAGAGCCCTAAAGTGCTAAGAGAGAAATGGCAGTGTGCTTCGTACTTGCCTTTGGGAAGGACTGGAGCGACTCTCGGAAAAACGACAGCCCACGGCGACGGCAGGCGACGGTCCTACGCTGCTGTTGAACAGCGGGCGCACCGGCGTACGTCGCGAACGTTCCATGACACCAGACACCCCTGGCACCGACACAACCGACACAGTCCGAGAGGAACGAACACCCGAACTCGGACAAAAGTAAATAAAACAAGAATTCTCGCCGTTCTTGCGCGGCCTGTCAAGGAAAACACGCGCAACGCCAGCCATTAAAATAGTGCATTGGATTGGATTGTCCCTCATCCCTAAATGGATAGTGCATAAACAAATTTATTCAATCGGGCGGTGCCTTGCGCCACCTAGCCACTGTTGCTCTGTGTGATAGGAGCGTTTCTTCGCAACATCTTCGCAACGTACGCGTTCCGTCACCGTGCGCCTCGCAGTTTAGCAAGTGCCCCAACTCGGTCTCACTCATACCCGCTTGATCGCTGCAGCGCAACGAGGTAGAGTAAAGTAAAGCACTGGCAGTAAAGCACTGGCCCTCCGGTGGCTTCAATCGCGGGAGGGCCATCTTGCTCGTAGCAAAATCGTGCTTTTGCTAGCACTGCAGAGGCTGGCGGCAGCGTGCTGAAGCCACTCGTTCGTCGTCATTCGCCGAAGATGTTTTTTTAAGACCCTGTGTAAGCGTTGAGAACACGTGGAAATTTTCACGAAAGTGCAGTGCCACAGAAAAAAGGCACAACTCGTCGATAGGAAGCTTCGCCAGTCTCGCGGCATGATCAAAGCTTCGTCGTAGTAACCCTGGAGGGGAGGCACTCACTTGATCGAATGACGTTTTAGCGAACGCCCAGGTTTCATAGAAATGACACTTTAGCGAATAGGCGGACGCCGCGCAGCGGCGTGTTCGGGCGGGCCAAATGGGTTCACATTTTTATAATAAGCCGCCGCAGACTGTCGCCGCGCGGCGGATGGGTTCACGCCCCCCCCCCCCCCCCCCCCCCCCTCGCGTTATTCGCTAAAACGTCATTCGCTCATGTAAAATGGACCCCGACGCTGTGTGTGTTTTGCAAGTGCAAAGCACTTCGGCGTGCCAAGGAACCTTTGCTCATACCGCACCACCGGAGAAACTTCCTTTCGACGAGTTGTACGCCGTTTTCCGCTCTTATCTGTTCTATTTATCATCAATCCCCACATACTGGGCAAATACCTGCCGACTGGAAAGTGGCAAATGTCACCCATTTTTAAAAGCGGTCAAAGGAATGCGTTTTACAACAACTACCTACAAATCTCTCCAATGAGCATTCCAAGCATACTAACAGAACATGTCTTATTTTCAAATATTATGGATCACTTGTCTGCGAAAAACCTCCTCTTTGTTAACCAGCACGGTTTCCGGCGGTCTCCTTCTCGTCATACCCAGCTTTTTGAATTTATAACCGACATACATAATAACTTTCACCGTAAAATGGAGACTCGTGCAATTTTTATTGACTTTCAGAAAGCCTTCGACAAAGTGCCTATCATCGACTTATGCTTTAACTGCGCACTTTTCGAGTAGAGCCATCTGCAATAGAATGGATTTCAAATTTTCCCTTCAACCACTCACGAAGTATATGTTATGATCAGAAATGTTTTTCACACCCGAAAGTAGAATCTGGAGTGCCACAAGGAAGCGTGCTGGGTCCACTGCTGTTTCTTTTCTATGTAAACGACCAGGTGACCGCTATGTATTCCACAATCTGTTTATACGCCGCTGACTCTGTGGTGTATAAAAAAATAATGTGTGTTGACAATTGTATCCAACTTTAAAAATTACTTTACTCTAGAAGAATGGTGTGGAATGTGGCAAATGCAAAATTCTTAAATTTTAGCAATAAGCGAAGCGCCACAGTGTTCAACTATACTCTCTTTGATGCACCTATTGAGTGCGTGCACATACAAATACTTTGGGGCTCATTTCACATCAAACATATACTGGGAGGCATATATCAATCATATCACTGCAAAGGCAAACCAAAGTCTTGGTCTTATAAGAAAAACATTACGCATGACCAATTGGGAAACAGTACTCGTAGCTTACATTGCCCTTGTTCGCCCGCAGCCAGAGCATGCATCTACAATATGGAACCCCCACCAGGCTTACCTAGTACAGAAATTAGAATAAGTACAAATTAGAGCCACTCGCTTCATCCTTAAAAACTATATGCATACTAGCATTACCACACTAAAAAAAAAAAACTCAGAATTCCGCTAGTAGCAGACAGAAGAAAATCTGCAAAACTAGTCTCCCTGCACGCTTTGTATTACCACAGCTCATCAAAGAGAGAGTTGTATTGCCCGCCTGCACATCACACTTCACGACGTACAGACCACTTTTAAAAACTTCATTTGACCAAACCATTTCACATTTTCGCCGCTTCAGTTATCCCTTTCAGATTGGAACTCACTTCCAGAAAATATTGTCAATATTCAGGAATCATCCGGTTTCAGAGCTGCACTTGCCACTTTTTTAAAACTTATCAACCTCACATTTTTGTGTTTTTCATTTCTTAAATATTTGTTGTGTATAAGCCCTGGGCTTAAGAGTATATTAAATGAAATGAAATTAAGCAGGCAAGGCTCAATTTTCAACATCTGCACAAAAGAAGCAAATGCAGGGGACGGGTAGACACGAGCGTCTTGTTGGCATTCAGTCAAGGCTCGGGTCCTTGCCGAACAAGTCTCGGCCGAAGGCTGACGTAGCACTCGCACTCGATCCGCGCCTCGCGTTTTCCTTTTTGGGCGAGGTCGAAACGCAAGCCATGCGGCCTCAGTACCTAGGCGGTTTTACCCAGCCCCACTTGGCATTTCACACAAAGACCACTCGGCGAGCTTTCTTTGGCATTTCATAGTTAGAAAAGTTCCGAGACAGACGTTGACGGAAGCAAGTCGTCGAGGACGACGCTCGTTGTTCCCGAGCCCTGCCACATCACCAGGTACCTTAATCGCAGTTAGCGGGAGCACGTGGCATCGGATACTCTGACGGCCTGGCGTGCAACAGCAGTGCATTTGTGTCGCTGCAGTTGCACACCTGGCCATTGGAAAGCTCGGACGGCACCCGATGTCACGCGCTTTCGTGTTACCGCCCACGACAATTAGAACAGTACCGTACTCCGTTTCACTTCAAGTTCGACTACAGCCGACGCAACGATTCAATGGAGCCCATAAAGCCGAGCCAAGAGCATGCCGTCGTGGCGCTTTTGCATGCTTGCCATCACCAACTAAATTAATCACACAGGGTGAACACGCTGGGATCCTGCGTTTTTTTTTTCTGCGTGCACTCGGTATAGCCAGGGGTCCATACCACACAAGCGAACGTTTTTGGCGAACAGCAGTCACCTGAGCGAATCGGCGTTTTAGTTAATAAATGGAATACGTTAATCCCTTCCCTTCCCCCCCCCCCCCCCCCCCCCCCCCCCCCCCCCCCCCCCCCCTCGTTTGCGTTCATGTCACTTTGTGGCGACAGTTTGCGGCGGCTTATTACAAAAACGTTAACCTCGACGCGGCCGACCATTCGCTAAAGCGTCTTTCGACGAACAGTCGGCGTTCGCTAAAACGTCGTTCGACAAACCGAGTGCCACCCGTTTAGGCAGTGAGAGCGAGCAGACAAGGGGGGCGACGAGAGCCGCGACGTCACACTTTTGGCTTTAGTGGATTGGTTTCCGCGAACCGTAGCGTCGGCCGCGGTGGCAACGGAGCACCACGACGGAGACACGGCCGCCTAAAGCGCGACCAGCGGTCCGGTGTCCGCAGTCGACACCCGCACGGCGACCGCGTCCAGCTCGTGCCGGAGCTTCTCGGCGAACAGCTCGAGGTAGCCTCGCTCCGAGTACGAGTGTTCGGTGAGCAGCACCGAGACGCCTCGCTGCTGGGCGTCCAGCACCTCGTGGTGGGACATCTCGCCCGTCAGGTACAGCTCCGCCCCGGCCACACCCTTGAGCACGCTGCCGCCGGAACCGGCGCACACGGCCACGGCCTGCACCGTCGATTCAGCCGTCCGCCCGGAACCCAGCGCTAGCCGCACGCTCGGCAGCTTGAGGTGCGCCTTGACGCGAGCCGCGGCCTCTCCGACGGTAACCGGCGCCCTCAGCCGTAGAAGGCGGCCCATTCCGGCGTCGGGGTCGACGGAGTCCTTCTCGACGGGCTCGGAGTCCGCCGCCCCGTCAAAGCACGACGCCAGCCAGTCGTTGACGCCCCCGCGGACGGCGTCCCACGACGTGTGCGGAGAGAACACGGCGATCTGGCGTTCGATGCAGCGCACGAGCAGGCGCTCCTTCCACGAGCTCTGCCGCAGCGCCTTGAGAGGCACGAAGATGGGAGGGTGGTAGGAGACGATGAGGTCTGCGCCGAGGCTCACGGCTTCGTCGACGACTTCGGGGACGAGGTCGTTGGTGAGGAGGACCGTCCTGACGCGGCACGAACTCGGCTCGACGAGAAGGCCCACGTTGTCCCAGGGAGCGGCCAGGCGTAGCGGCGCCATGCGCTCGAGGGTCTTTAGGACGCCGCAGAGGTCCATGCTCGAGAGCCGGTGACAGAGTCGTGATACGGGCTGGCGAACTAGAAGAGACGTGTGCAAGGCGAGCCGGCGGAGCTCAAGAACTCGCATTAACCTCGTTAAATTCGTCAGCTCGAGATATGCACCAAGACCAAAATATTATCGAAACAAAAACAGACACCAAACAAACCGGCGAAGGCCGCCATTTACGGCTTGGTCTGGATTGGATTTTTTTGACTCGAAACCATAAAGCCTGTACCGTTTTCGAAGTTTTCGACATATCTGGCGGATTCTGTCGCCCTTTTCGTACGATCGCTCGAGCGCGTTTACAAATCTGCCAAAATTTCGTCGGATGCCAATGTGCAAAAATTGCTTCATCGCGTATTTTGTTGTATTTTTGCGGACATCGTGTATTTTTGTCATGCAGTGTCATAGCCTCCAAAGGAGCTAGGAAATAGAATTCGGAGAACACCGAAACCTTTCGTACGAAATCTGCTTTGAAGGTCTCCATATATTTAGAAACGGCAGCGAGCAGTTTGCCAACAGAGCTGCTTCGTCAGCACCATTCAAGTTCGCAAGCGCGTAGACGTAGTCTTTTTCTAGTGCGATGTATTAAAAGTACAAAAAGTACACCAGCTCGCTTGCGATCTTACATTCCGTACGAAAAGTGCCTGCGTAAATTAAATTCCCAAAGCATTGAAAAAAAAAAATAATAATAATAATAATAAGAATAAGAAAGAATCTTGCGTAACGGGTAATTGACATCCACCACTCCCCTGAAAACGCACCAAGAGTGTATCCCTTTACCAAACAGATGTTTCCCTGCTCGGTTTTATTTTTCAGTCTCATTCAATGGCGCCGTTTTCGTTTCTCCACTTTGAGCGCATTTGATAGGGTCCACAATCAAAAGCGCGGCGACATTGAGGTTTAATAGTTGTAGCTTGTTCGACGCACTAAAGCAACACGTGGCAACTAACCGCGTAGGTGTACCCTCGGTTACAATTCAATGCACAGAAGCAGATGTTAGCAGACGACAAGCGCGTCACAAAAGGCGACGAAGCTCGCAAACCTTTACGCGCCCGTAGCCTGGCGGTGGATAAGTAAACGAAAGCTCAGCCCGTAACTTTGAGCGTTGCTGCATTGCAGCTTCGCCACTTTCTCACAAAACGTAAGGCAAACCAATTTTACTGCGCTACTTGTGCGGAACTCTGCGTATTTATTTATCGTTTGGAAAAAATACAAGTAAAGCAAGCCGCTGAAAACGCAGCGAGCAAATTGGAGGAGCGGTTCACGCTTCGTACACCAGGAGCGCGACGGCTGGTGGAATATCGGTCACTCCGTCCGTGTTATCACATCGCCGGCCTCGGAAGAGAAAGCGGTTCCGCCGACGGAGGTGGTCTCGAGGGAGCACGTTTCTGGCGCTAAGTTATCAACGCGGTAATTTTCCAGGTACGGAAGAAAAAACAAAAACAGCAAAAGTCCCGTATTCGTCTTGCCTCTCCATCTTCGCAAGACATCATCCGCGAGGTAAGATCGATCATCTCTTCTATAGTTTCCCTCTCAACCTTGACCGACCAAGAATCAATACATTACTTGCAGCACGCAGTGTTCATTCCTTGTACTAAAGTATAATTTCCCCTAGTCAAAATGGCTATTCGGAAGAATATCCGAACATTACGCGCGGGTTGGGGCTCGAGGCGAGGTACGTTATTGTAATAAAAACCGAGGAGTGCTGACCTATATATATTTTAGTCGAGTCTTCCTTCCCGCGCGTATGTATCCGTTGAGAATAACGTTGCCCACTGTCTCACCGCGACAATGAGTACAGCTAATCGAAGTCGTTCATCGGCTTCGATTCAAATTTTACGAAGCCGTTCATCGGCTTCGTAGGATTAGATAACTTCTCGAAGGAAGAGAGCATACGCGGAAAACGACCAGTTTCTATAAATGTTTTTTTTTTTTTTTTCGCTTTTTTTTTTTTTTTTTCCTCTCTTTCTTTTCTTTTGGAAAAGGCCCAAGTTCGAAAGGTGTTTCTTGGATTCGCTCGGAAGATGCAGCGAAGGATGACCCCCCCGCGCATGTTGCGGCACCAACAAAAACTCGGCCATTTTTTTATTCAATCCGTCCGGGTCGGCTTTTGTTTTTTAGTTGCTGCTCGGCACTTTCGCGCACCCTCCTTTCCACCGGGGGAAGAGGAGAAAGTGAAGGCGAGGGGAGACAAAAAAAAAGAAATAAAACAAACACAATGGCAGCTCGTTCTCCTCGCGCACCTCTCCCACATCGACTGTGGAAAATTTCCGCGCACCGTCGTGCTCGCCACCTGTCGGTAGCGACGGCAACCACAGATGCGCTTCGCTGGCGTCGTCTGCTCGAGCGCCGCGCGTCTCGAGCCAATATTGCTCAAGCAGACGACGCGCAGGAACTCTTTCTTTTTTTTTTTTTTTTTTCTCTCTCTTTTTTTAGCGCCTGCATTTGCGGTTAAACGCATTGTTTTCAGATGCATTTGCCTGCATTATAGGAGAGTCGATCATTGTACAGCTTGTCCTCAAAACAATGTTTTATTGTAAAATTAAATTGCACATTCCGCCCAAACATGGCGCAAGCGGTCCGGGAGTTTTCGTAGACCGTTTTCGCCGTCCCGCAATGCTCTCCGCAACTTGCTACGATACCCGGAACTCTGCAGTACAGGCTATCGGCGCGAACGCGCCGTAGCGGCTTCTTCGTTGCGGAGGGCTTAGCGGAGGGGAAAACGCGGTCTACGAAAACCTCGAGGGTTTCACAACTAGCCGTTATCTTATTCAAAAGTGATTTTGTGAAAGTTTCATCGGGTAAATGGGGCCCATTCCTGAGGCTGTCGCCATACATCGCCATGAATTTGTGGCTTCTTCGGCCGTCATTTTCCCACTGGCAATTTACCGAAATTGCTTACAACTTTTGAATTCGGTAGCAGCAAACTTTGAAAGTTTGGCGTCTCGTCCGGCCCACTAGCGCTACATTTTGCGGAGACGACAATGCGCAAATATATAAATTTTTTAAACAATTTTTAGGGGACATTTTGTATTTTCAGTGCAGACGCACATCTCTGAGTGGCTAAACATGGAAGGTACCTCAAAGCATCGACACTGTCTTGAGGCCTCCTTACAAAAAGTGCCATTGCCTGCGTCTTGTTGCTGTTACTGGGACGATCGCTTCGAGACGAGGGAAGGGTGAACATGAAGGGAGAAAGAAACGGATAAGCACGCGCAACGTTGGAGACGCCATCTTCCCTTAGACCCTGGAGCAAAACTAACGAAGATGGAAAGATTTGTAGGCTGTGCAGGATACATACGGGCGGTTTTATTTGAAACCAAACACGCGTGTCAGGGTGGATATTTTTAATTGCCTAAAAGCTGTATATATTATAGCGCCATGAACAAAACATTTTAATTTTATTTTTCTTCTAAAAAAATATGTGAAAGTTGAATGCTACATATTTAGGCTGTTTGATTTTTGTACCCAGTTCTGGCAGTTGTTATAAATAGGTAAAAACGAAAAAAAACACAAAAAAAACTCGCTGTAAGTTCTTTTTGTAAATGTGTGACGCATGGCCTATCTCTCTCTCTCTCTTTTTTTTTTAGACTAAACTATTATGGCATATTTCAAACCAGAACCAAAAATTTTTCAAGATATTCCAAACATTGCATTTTTGACGTCTTGGTGACATATTTGGAGCCTTGTATCGTAGGATTCATCTAACATTTTGCTTATTAAATGCTATACGCATGTGGGCTTATACGTATCCTATCGAGTGGTACCGTTTTAGTTTCATATATTTTCACGAAATAATTTATATACATTTTTAAATTTTGTGAAAATTAATTCACTAACCATAGTTTGAACCCTGCTTATTTAAAAAAAAGACAATTCTTTTTTTATTACTTCTTTTTTTCTCTCCATACTGTTAACTTTCTGTGGGCATAATCAAAGTTGTCCCTGTTTTCGTTATATTACGTCAGGACTAGACGAGGTGATAGGTACTAGACCTTCTTATGTAATCCACCGGTAAATCGAGGATGGCTTTCTTGTATTCTGTTGAGCCTCTGGGTGGGGCCCACTCGTCTAGCGTCCTCAGTCTTTCTTTTTTTTTTTTTTTAATGGTGGTGGAGAGGAGGAAGAGGATACGTAAAATACCCCCTGGGAAAAAAAAATGCCTGCCCCTACCTTTCCGCCGTGCTGACGTTACTGGCAATGCACACTTATATTATTATTTTTATTATTATTATTAAGTTTGAGCACTTGAGTTGCAGTGCATATTGGTGTTTTTCTCGGTTTAATACACAATACTTTTTAGCCCTCATATTGTTTGTGTTCTTAGGTTTGTCCTGTTATTTTCCTCCCGAAAAGTGCACCGACTTAGTCCTAACAATTAAAAAAAGGAAGTATTTTCAAACGGCAGACGTAGTGTTGTCGCTGGCATTCCAGTACCCCAGCTGCTCCATCTTTTTACACTCGAGCTTACCTGTGTCCAGTTGTAACAGTGACTGACGTTGATGTGTTTGGTAAGGTCTCCAAAAAGCAAATATGTCAGAATTTACGTTTTCTCATTATGATTCACCTCAAATGGACCTGCAAAATCAACTTTGTAAAAAAAAAAAAAAAAACTTATGGAGATTGGTCTTTGCTTTGCAATTTCATCTTTGAACGAGTACGAAAACAATGACAGAAATTGGTACAGCACATGTACCGCAATATCCCGAGAGACAGCCCACCTATAAGCGAAAGCAAATCGGGTGCGGAAAACTAACTTTTAATGTGCGACCAAAAAAAAAAAAAAAATCCTAGTTTTACGTTAGGTGGCCTGCGAAACTTGTGATTGCAGGGAGGGGCGATGATGAACCAGACGACTGTCTTTCCCAGTCAGCAATGTTCGCTTATTTCCCGTCGTGGCTAAGTAACACCATTTGTGCCGATGTCACCATTGGCCTTGCAATTACTAGAAGTGGGCTATCTTTCGGTGTTTCGGAAAAAAATAGGCAATCCTGCCAAAAATAGATCTGGGTTATCTTTCGGGATATTCCGGCAGGTTAAGACACACAAGGTGTTCTTTGAGTCGAGCTTAATCCATTCTAGACGGAGTGAATAAAATGGTGAACTCTTCTTTTTGGCTATCAGAAACATAAAGTATGTCTTCCAAATAGACCTTATCACATATATTGATTTTCTTCTTGCAATCAGTATTTACTTCCTCTGCATGTTTCATGGTTGGTATTTGAATAGAACAAATAAGCTGGGAAGTCTAAGCGGTTATGTTATGTCTAAAAAAACAATTATATATATATATATATATATATATATATATATTGTTTTTTTAATAATTTGTTTAATAAACCCAAATACCATGACGGTTATTTCTACATTACTATTTTTGGTAACACTGCATATTCTATCAAAATGCACTTAAGTGCGATAGAGAAGCGACATCACCGTTATCATTTCGCAATCGGTGAAGAGCTATCCGGTCTGAATTGTTTTCATATCTGGACATATACGACAGACGAGGCCAACGCGCACTATGCATTCTCAAACTCGGGAAGCAGACGATGCAGCTAGGCCTGCGTTCGTCGGCAGTTACCTGGATAGAAGTAGAGTCAAATTAAGACGTCGGTATCATTACGTAACGCAAAGAAGATACGGATCCATGGAAGTGAGGATAGCGTCCGCTTCAATTGAATCAAACGTGTTTTCAGGAAAGTGCTGAAGACGCTGTCGAACGCCGGCATGCGTCGCGCACGAGGCCAGGTGCCTGGAAGCACCGTCGATTCGTCGTAAAGGTTCACCTTTAAAAATAATAATAATAATAATAATAATAATAATAATAATAATAATAATAATTTCCCAGCAACATCAAGTACTTTTTTTTATTTTTATGTTGAACAGATGAGGAATTTCCGGGCATCGCTGCCCACATTGCTTTTTATGGCTCTCGATATGGTTTTTCTGCGTAAACGGGAGATTTTGTCATTTCATTAAAACGTAACAAAACGAGCCTTTGAAAATTTAATACAAGCTATCCAATTATTAGTGTTTAAGAGGAAAGAGGAAAAAAGTCCTGTAGCTAACACCCAAATTCAAGTTGACAATATTTTTTTTTATTCCATTTGGAGCTTCTAGCACAACTGAACCCGAAATGGCGTTTTTCAATGTTTGCAATTTAATTTAAGATAGCGCATATTTTTAAGTAATTAGGACCACACCTAGATTGATGTGGTACGTATCCGTGTTTTTACAATGTTTTTCTCAACTACATAGGTTTTATACAAAATCCAGAAATCCAGAGCATGACATCAGCAGAAATACAAACTTTTTTTCCGCAAAAAAAAAAAAAAAAAAAAAAAAAAAAAAATTTGGGAGTTTAGAGGCTTGCTTATCCCAATTATTCTTTTTTTTTTTTTCGTACATATCCCAAAACATGTAAAAAAATTGCCACGTCTCGTTTGGCATGGAATGACTCAGCAGAAAAATTCAAACGCAGTGAGAGATAAAGAAATAATATATATGCAAACTGATACAAGCAAAAAATATGCAGACAGACTCAAGTGGTCTGCTCTAACACCGTAATAAATCGCCTGGCCAAAAAAAAAAAAAAGAAAAGTAAAACAAAGCTTTTGGGGGATATCCAGGGTCCCTAATAAGAAGTGAGCTTAAAAGGATACTGAACCGAAATTTCGAACTTACAAAACAAGGCTGGACAGATAGGCGGGACGATGCAAAACCCAAAAACATCACTTATACAGCGATATCTCTAACGGATCGCCATATTTTTAGAAAAGAAGCGCCCGACTAAACCCGGCCGACGAGGCCGACAAGGCAAGGCACGTCACGATTCTTATTCCCTCTCCTCCTCACTACGTCCCGTGTCGAGCTGGTGAACCGAAGCGAGGAGGAGAGAAGCGAGGCCGCTCCCCCTCATTCTCAAATTCTCCCGGAGGACAGTGATGTCAGAGGCCTCGCTTGATCGCGCCCTTCTTTTCGAAACGTGCGGTCATCCGTTTGAGATATCGATGTACGAGCAATGTTTCGGAGTTCGTAGAGTCCCGTTCAACGCTTCTAGAGCCTTATTTTGCGAAATTCAAATTTCGATTCAGTATTCCTTTAACAAGACCATTAGACTAGCGAGCTTTTACAAACGCTTTTCATGCTTTAAAGTGCCTGTGACGACGGGACGCGGCTACATGGTCCGTTCTATCTCTCCGCCAGGCAGAGGATGTTCTCGCCACTGCACAGCGCCGCCCAGGCCGGCCGACCGGACTTTCTGCTCCGCTCCCTGCAGACAGGCGCCGATCCCAATCTACAGGTACTCTAGCAAGACTTGTTGCTAAGCTCAACTACTCGGTGAACTCGTATGCACAAATACCGAGAACTAACACGAGCGCTTGCCAGTCTCCACTCCTTCGTGTCTGTCCTCTGGGTTTGTGCATGCGCACTACAGGTACTCCGCTCACCGGCGGTGGTTCGGATGGAACCACTGCCGGTGAGCAGTGGTTCCTCGAAAGGAACGCTCAACTACTCCCAAACGACCTTTTTTTTCTTTTTGGCCGGTTCCATTTTCGGTGTTCGTGCGTATGGCGCGTGATTTGCTCCCTCTCCGAAGCGACGAACATGTGCGTGCTGGGCTGAGGACTTGCAAACATTGGAATGGTCTATATCCAGGCATTAAAAGAAAAACCCTGAGAATACTAGGCCGCGAGATGCATGTTTCGAAACCAACATTGAATTCTATTCCGAGATAGTTAGTTTCGGTTACAAAATGCGTTCCGTAACAAAAAAAAAAAAAATTGTTTTAGTTCTTACTTTTCGACACCCTTTACATACAGGAGTATTGTTAAAGAGTACATAAGACGTTATATCACTAAAAAAAGACGTAGGTTTAATAAGAAAAAAAGGTGGACAACTTTGAATTGGAAGTATATCATTGACGTATTTTGACAAACATGACCTGCTCAAACATTAAACAAAAAAGAGTGCAATATATTTTTTTAGAGTGCAGCTCTTAGGCGCCCGTTTCTGGCTTGAGCGGCGTCGCCGTAACCGCGCGGTGCATTATGGGACGCGTGACGTCACTCATGACATCATTGGCATCCGCATCGTCACTGATGACGTCATTGGCATTGTCACTAATGACGTCACTATTGACGATGACGTCATTAGTGACGTCACTGATGACGTCAGCGTCACGTGACCTCATAGGAGTCACGTGACCCTCATGAGGCGACGGCGACGCCGCTCGGAGGGAAGAGTAGCAGACAGGATGAGGGGGTGAGGAGGAGGGAGGAAGGATATACCTTCCCCTCAGTACCCCTCTCCTCCTCAAGAGCTGTGCTCTAATTTGCGTTACAGGGCTTTCATTTTTTTTTTCTTAGTTTATCATCTTTGTTTTAGGCATAAAAACAACTAAAAATAATTTTCCGACAAAACTGGTAATTCAGAATACATGTCCTGTCCAGGCATTAAAAAGAAAAAAAAAACCAGTGCGATGTGTATTTCGTGTAACACAATATATATATTTTTTTTTTATAACAGCGAAAGCACGATTGATTTATATTGTGGGACATCAATTTCAAAATGAAGTTAGTTTTGGCTTAAAAGTGTGCTAACACAATTTTTTTTTGTGAAAAATAATTTTTTGGCATACCTAGCCGGATTCATTATGTGTAATCATAAATTATGAGCTTCAGTAGACGGAGCAAAGCAGTTGCACCCAAAACGGTTTTGACATTTGCAGCAAATTCAGCTTTCCCTTGGATGCAGTGCAGAAACGGGTTTTGAGAGGGGTGTCTCTTGCAGGACGCAGATGGCGAGAGTCCTTTGCACAAGGCGGCCCGAGCTGGCAACATTGAATGCCTGCAGATGCTGCTCACTGCAGGCGGAAATCCAAGGTGAGCCACACTACCTACGAGCGCAAGCTAGTTATGTCCCGAATGTTTTCGGTCACTGCCTGCTTTTAACTATTAGCATGATGCAAGTTTATTTCATAGCGATCAAAAGAAAAAAATAATGATATTAAAGATATACAAATAGTCACAAGCTAGTGTCTAAAAGCTGCTCTTTAAAAAACATTTAGTCTTTTTTTTTTTTTTTTCTTGCCACGAAAATAAGCTATGCATCACCGAACCATCAATTTTTGCCCAAGTGTGGTGCTAGCAGTTGGGATCTGATGCCAATTGAAGTGTCAGAGCTTGCCATTATCCGACTTAAAAAGCAACATTTTGTAGCGTGAGCAACACTGGCTGAGGTTAAACAGTTTCGCGTGGCTCCCAGAGAGCCGTGCAGCGCATGCAGGAGGGGCAGTGACATCACACGGCACACAGCTGGCGCGCCAAAGCATTTGGCCGGAGCCGCCGCGCGCGCCTCGCCAGTCAGCGCATGCTTGAGGAGCAGTGACGTCACACGGCGCACAGCTGGCGTGCCAGAGCCGTTGCCGCACGCGCCTCACCGGTCTGCGCATTCCAGAGGAGTGACGTCATAGCCGCGGCAGACGCACTGGCGTCGCCGTGTGCCCAACTGTGCGCCTCCGCTGCGCAGTAGCCAAGTCTGACGCTGCATTGGAGCCGCTTGATAGCGCCTCTCATTTTGCACGCATGCGCAGAGGTATCAGTGGGGGTATACATGTAGCAGGGCGTTTGCCAGTGTGGTATAGCCATGGAGAAGGAGAACGAAATTGCTGCCGTCATATAATGCGTATACCGTGTGTGTGTGTCATTGAAGCAGCAGTAAGCATGATAATCAAGCTAATCCTAGACAACCAGGAAAGCTAAGAATAACCAGCTGAACCTAAGCTCACGCTACGTATATCCTGGCATAGCCGAGCAAAGGCACCGCAATTTTTTAGGGTAGGGTTAGTTGGGAAACTCCCGGGAGGCGGCGGATCCATTTTGTAGCACTTCTGAGAGGCGGCGCTGGCGTCCTGTTGCGATTCGAGTGCGCGTCCTGCGGTCACGGTATCACCCAGGCGCGCGATTAAAAGCATGCTTCAAAGGATCCGATAGGGCAGTACGCGGAACATGGTAACGATTTGCTAAAAGTGCCCATTGTTCCTTATCAGTGACCTACTCTACTAACCGGACGCTCGAGCACAAAAATTTGTTATATGACCGATGCTTTCAGGCGTACCCCAGAAAAAAAGAGCTAAAACCACGGATAGGTGCACATTGTGGCGAGAAAACATTAGGTTTGTGCGATTTACTTGCACCTCTTGCACCGGTGCTGAAAAGTGTGGGGCAGTGTACTTCCGGTATGTGTATCGAGATACAACCGGAAGGACACCGCCCTACATTTTCTTTGCACCGGTGCTGGAGGTGCAAGTAAATCGAACGAGCCTATTGCATAATACTGTACTAGCATTTTACTGTTTGCTTTTGTGCGCACATTCTCTTTAAATACACCTCGTTCAGCGGCAATTATTTGCTTTACTTGGCCGCGTGCAGACGCCTTTCAGAGCAGGAGGCTAGCAGACGACGCGCAAGGGACCGATCCTATCGGAACCGCAGCGCCACCGCTTTACCCAGTATTTCCTGCGGGGCACACTCCGTTGCCATGGCGCGCCTGCACTCCTTCCCAACTGACCCTAATCTAAAAACATTGTTGAAAGCTACAAACAATTTTTGGAAAATTTCAAAGAGAAAATGGAGCCTGTTCCCAGTAACTCCATGTATTCATAGGTTTCGTTTGCTCCCATATTCTCATTGAAAATTTCCAAAAATTACCTGCAATATAGGAAAGCTCTGAAACTTTGGCGTCTGCAGGCTCTGCAACCGCTGGGGCCAGACGTCCGGCCAGCTGGCCCTGTGCCTGGGCCAGCTGTCTGCTGCCACCCTGCTCAACTCAGCCCACCAGCTCGGGGTCGAACCACCCCAGGCCCACAGGGCGCCCATCCTCTCGAGCCGCAAGAGGTGCCACGCCGGATTCCGCTGCGCCCAGGAGGCCAAGAGGTGCCGCATTGCCGGTGAGGCCCCTAGGATACCTTATTTTCTGGTCTATGGTTTGCATTGCCGATTTTGATAGGCGCAACTTGTGCGCAACTTCGCACTGCTGGCGGCTGAATTCTTGCCTTCTCCCACCGTCTTTTTTGTGTTTCGAGGTGTACTTGTTTTTTCCGAGGACATTGAAAAAGGATTGTACCACTTTTGTACATGTGCTACAGAACGAATGTGACTGGAACGTTTGTTTTATATTGCGACGAGTTTTGATGGCGCCGCCCGCTCAGCCGCGTCAGTCGACAAAGTGCTTAGTCGTCGAAAATAATTTACGACAGAAGATGGCCGAAAGGCTTGCATATTCTCCGTGCACAAATGACGCGACTACCGGAATTACATGACACGGACATGACATTCAGTGAGCATCAACATTCTAATATTAAATTGTACGTACCACACAGTGCAGCATTATCCGAGTGGGTTTATTTGAGAAGGAACTCAAACAACGCAGCAAATCCTGTCCACACTGTCAACGACAGTCACTTCTCGGCGATAGGGCAGAATCGAAGAGGACTTCGTTTTAAAACACGTTTCGAAAAGCATTTTTTTTTTTTTTTTTTTTTTTTTAGCACAGAGGCAAGGGAACGAATGCGATTGGTCCATTCTCCACTCCAACCCCAACACCTATTTTTGGCAAAGGAGGATAAAGACTTTCTGGGGATTATCTCTGGAAGTGGGGAGAACAATTGTCATTCTTCGTTAAATCGCACCTCTTTTCTTCCTTCGTTTCCCGTGAATGCCGAGCAGAAACGCTTGAATGGCAGGCACTTGGGCTGCTAACCCTAATTCAAACGTTTTCTTTATTAGATGGTCTGCACTAGGGCCGTACCCAGAAAAAAATTTCGGGGGGGGGGGTTTCGGGGACAACGGCGGCCATTTTGAAAATGTCTATTGTCTTATTTTCGCCTATGAATCATGTGTATCGGTGGCATATAATGGAGAGTTATAGGAGA
Organism: Ixodes scapularis; assembly: GCF_016920785.2. Taxonomy (NCBI): domain Eukaryota; kingdom Metazoa; phylum Arthropoda; class Arachnida; order Ixodida; family Ixodidae; genus Ixodes; species Ixodes scapularis. The sequence continues at coordinate 77,950,368 of NW_024609839.1, read as the reverse complement.
ACCGGTACCGGTTTGGTACCCGGTAGTCAACTGCGCCACTGCGCGTTCGCAGAGGTGGAGATTAAAATCTGGCTGCAAGTGCACCGACCAGGGCCGTACCCAGAAAAACATTTCGGGAAAAGTCAGAACCCCCTAACCCGTCCCCCCCCCCCCCCCCCCCCCCCCTGGTAACGGCCCTGGTTTGCACCTGGTGCAAAGTCCATGCATAAAGAGCTTCTAATACAAAGTACACCTTAAAAGAAATGTCCGCTTCAGTAGCTTACAAAGAAGCTTATATCGCACTTAAGTAGGGTTCTGCGTTGTCGGATAAATCTAAAAAAATTTAATAAACACTTGCCGGTAGATTTTTCGTCAATTCTGATTAGGGTTGTTACCTGCCCGGTTCTTGACCAGCACGGTCGGTTTTTCGGATAAAAGGCTGGTTGCTGGTCTGTATCTAAAACCGGCTGTCATTTGCCGGTTTTTCCAACTCCCTTAGCAGAATTTTCTGTCTTATTTTTTTTTTTCCTTGCGGGGGAGGAAGGCATTTTTAATTACAGCATATACCATCAACGTTATTGGGCATATGGGCATATGCATTGTCTATTTTTAAGCTAATTTCGTATAAAATGGCCTGGTCTCTGAAATTGTTTACTTGGCCGCAAAGACGCAATTTTTGGTAAAAAGCTCGCATGTTTATGATTCAGTGTGGCACGTAGAGTCTGCGATTTACCGAAAGGGATCAGAGAGTGGCGAGCAAGACATCACTTTGGGTTCGAGGGCACAATCCTTTTGCAATTCAAGATGTATGCAAACATGCTCGCATTACATGAATTAACAAGTGACCATGAACTTTCAAGCCATAGGCTCGTGCCTGTGCTTGTGATCTAAAACCGCGTTCACTACCAAAACGTCCAGAACCAGCAATTTTTTAAAACAATAAATTTACGTTCGAAATCTGCTCGCCGAGTATCATGCTCAGTGTCTTGGGGCCATTTTTACTTGAAGCGGCATTTCATTCGCAGCCATTTTTATGTAAACAGCAATGATCGGTTCTCCACCTGCTACACAGGATGAGTGTGCAAGATTTGATTTTGAAGGTTTAATTTTAAATAAATGGTACACATTTATGTATGTTATTGAGTTCACTATTGTGTACATACTTACATGCGCTATTAATAGATCTTTGTTCATGGATTTCACTTTGGAAAACTCATGTCAAAGTAAACTGCATCTCTGTATCAATTAAGGCTGTCAACCCTGCGTCTTTCTTTTTACCAGTTCAATCTCCAATATCTCCCCCCCCCCTCCCCCTACACAACCTAAGGAGAGAGCTGCCTTTTTACGAATTTTGAGCGATGGGCTAATCTTCAAGGGGGACAGAAGCAACATCTAGAAGAGACAAAAGAGGGTCCGAATAAGCGGGGAGTTTCTTGTTCCCCCTTGCTCAACTGCTTGATTATGCTCTTGCCCCTGTGCCCTCCTTATGGGCTGTCACATGCTTTGGCTCAGTCGCGCTGATTGACTCGAGAGGCCGTAGGGTGCTCTTCACCAAGTTATGTTGAAACGAATAATAGTAGGCGACGTGTTTGCGAAATCCGCCAGCACATCCTCCGACCGAAGCTCAGCACCGTGAAGTTCGTCGTACCCTTTGTACAAGGAGCAGACGAATTTGCTTGCCATATAGTCGGTGCAAGAGCGACGGAGCTTTTGTGGCTGTTTCGTTGCATCGGCGACGACGGCCGTTCTTCGGCGCATTGCAGTCGGCGCAGCGACCCCAGGCCGATTACTCACCGTGCCCAATGTTGCCCGCAGACGATGAGGCCATGAGCGAGGACTGCCTTCTGGACTGCAAGCCCGTGCCTCTGCTCCACGGCGAGGAGACGCTGCTCCACCGGGTGGAGCAGGGCTACAACCGAGTCTTCATCGAGAGCTGGCTCAGCGAGGTGCACGGCTGCTGAAGGATTCAGCGGAGGTGCAGGGTCGCTGAAGAATTCAGCGGTGGTGCATGGCTGCTGTTGGCGCACACTTTGTACATAATGACTACGGGGCGGTCTTACAAATCAAATAAATGTTGCTGTTATCTATTGGTTACGTTATACACACTGCCTCTAGTCTGTTTTCTGTTACCTGTATATGCCTACCAGACTTGCTAGTGTCCATTCCTGAAATTCTTCTCAGAGGTGCCCAAGAGAGGGGAAAATTGGAGCTTTCGCAGGATATTGCAGCAATTCTATCTCTGGCACTTACTTCTACTTAGAATCTGATCTTGTTTTTGCATTTACAAATTTAGGGGACCACCATTCTTCAGTGACTTGCCCGGCGCTGGCACCACATAATGTCGACTGTCGTAGGATATTTATATTGTATTTATAATTGAAGAAAATGAAATTAGGAGAGGACTTACATCCACAAGGTCAAGACTACTTTGATCGACCGTAAGAGTACATTAGTCAAACCCCATTATAACAGCAGCCGTGAAAAGTGCCAAGGCCATTGAAAGATTGCGATTCTTGTAAACAAACTGTAGCAGTCCCACTTGCAACTAGCAAGGGTCGGGAAGCAGATGTTCTGGCCTTCAACCGACTTCAAATTTGCCTTACCAGCGAATGTTGATCGGTGATTAAGCCGGCAGCCAAGCCATGTTTCTATTGCTCATCTTAAAATATCAGATTGCAATAGAAAGCAAGTCGGCACTATACGCCATCTTGCCTGCGAAGCCATTTTTCTGCGCAACGTTTCTCATTTTGACTTTACAATTAATCTTTTGGCGACAACAAACATTAGAGGCTTCCCTCAAACCAGCTACTCGGTATTATAAATAAACTACAAACTTCACAGTTCAAGAAAATGGTGTTCCACAATTCAACGAGACTCGCACGACTGCATTAAGCTTTCACCGTAAGTACCGTGCAGTGCTACCCAAGAAAAGAACTAGTTTCAAAACAAGTTAACACAGACACACGATGGCCATAAGCAACCGCTTGAAGACTACAGAACTCATCTTCAGTACTGTGTCGAAGGCATCCCAAAAAAGAGCATCTATACTTTGTGCTCGTGTATTTCAATATTTATTGAAAGTTTTGAACATCTGCACACTCCTACATGTATGTTCAAACAGAGAAAAAAGAGGCGACGATAGGGCGTGCACATGAACCAGCCTGCGGCAACCTCGGAGTTCCGCAGCACTTGCTACTATAGACGTCGCAGTGTTTGTATAAACCAGTGAAAGCTCACTAATCTCACTCGAACATGTAGCAAACAAGCTTTCCTTCTTGCACTAAGTGGCTTCGATTCAAACCCAGGCCAACAAGTATGGTCACATCAGCTCTGTTGTCTGCATCACGAACCAATCCGATGGCTCGCCGACCAGAAAAATTGGAAATGAAAGCAATGACAGCGGCAAGGGATCTGCTACAAACATGTCGGACAAAATAGGAAAACGAGCCCTTCGTTTTATCGGCATTCAGTTCCAGTCAAATGCAGCTAGGCTAAATATATGGGCAAATGAGTCTGCTGCCATCGGTTTTTTTTAAGCTTTATTAATTTACGTAATGTTTCGCCTTCTGAGGCTGCAACAAATAGTTTTTAGGAGCAAAAAAAAAAGTGTGTCCAGCACAAAAGTAACGACTGGCCCATTGTTGCATTTTGCAACAATGGGCTGCAAATCTTGCACACCAATCCACAGCTCTAAACTTTAGTCACAAACTGAATTTGAAAACCGAGGCAGCACAATTAAATCGAGTAGAAAACGCAGCAATCACAAAACCGGTCGGGAAAGACAACCCTATTCTTTGCACAGCCACGGACCCGCACTAAACTAACCTGAACATTAAAAGCATCAGCAAAAGCTTGAGTCGAGAGTTCCAGCCGTTTGCGGTAGGGCGGTCGTGTCGGCACAGCGAAGGACACTTCAAAAACGCAGGCATGGTGGAATGCAAACAGAAGACACGTGGCAGCTGGGGGGAGGGTCACTTCAGTGTGCCATCAATTCGTCGGACGGCGCGAGTCGTTGCGCTTGTTTTCGTTTTCTCCGAGGAGGGACCGTAAAAGAAGCTATAGAAAAAGGGTCCTCACTAAATTTAGCATCTCTGCAGTATCGGTACGTGGTTTGCACATGACGTCATCGCAGCACGACGGTGGTCACTCCAACTTGTTCTTCAGAATGTACGTGCTCGGCAGCAAGGCCGCCAGAATGGCCACCATTGCGACGTCGGCGCAAGCCACGCGTACCCTCCTAGGTTTTCGCCAGTTTTACACGAGCACACTTCAGCGATGCTTTGCTACACCCCAACTTTTGATAGTTCAGTGCTCACTAAAGATGCGCGTTGCAAAAACTGCCACGAACGAAAGGACGCCAACATTGGTCCAATGCTTTATGCACCCCAAGCGTTTATTAGAAGTGCTGCCTAGCTTGAGATAAAAAAAAATGTCCCTTTAATAACAGGGGATTACACATTCGTTAAAGTTTGGCGCACGCATTTAGCTTGGTCAGACGATGGAAACAAAACAAAAATAGACAGTTTCCTGTTCCCAGCTAAGCCTACTTCCAGTATAACTAAAACAAGTCTCGGGTATCTATAGGGCTGAAGGACCGTGGAAACGTGGGCCATACCCGCAATTGCTACTCCAGCCCAGGCACCATTTTTGCTTATTCCGAGAGGACTTGCCTGTAGGAAATGTAACGACTTAGTATTTTGATATCTTCACCCAGAGAACTGCGTGTGCCTAAACTCAATAAACGTGTGCCCGCCATTCGGCGGAGTTTCTGGGGAAGATTTGAAGACTTTCGAGTGAAGAAATAATTATGGTAAGGCCCAACTGATCGACTTGCACATTGAGATAAGCCTCCCAAAAACTCGTCGACCGCTCCCGAAAGCATAAACGAAACGTCCTGAGACGCAAGCAGAGCAACCTGCTAGTACACAACCTCCTCCAATGCCTCCGCCTTACGACGGCACTCTTTCTGCGACAGACAGCGAGAACGACTGCACTGTCGCCGGAGCAGACGCTGCTCGCGTATACGTCGGACCCTCCTCGGTTTGCACCACTTCTAGGAGCAGGCCCCGGCGGCGCTACCACGACCCCCTGACAGTGACATGCAGGGTCCTTTATTGAGAACGAAACAAGCCATGAGAGCCGCAGTTAAAATACGGCACCTAGACGTGTTCTAAGCACCGTAGCTGTGCGGGCAAACGCTGCTATCCTTCTAAAGGGACACCACTCCCAAAAGGTCTTATTTTAAAAACAGCCTGGATAGGCCACGTGTAAAAAAAATGCACTTCCCCAGAAGAAATATTTTTTTTACTAATGCGGTACTCACTTTGCGAGACCAATTTTCGGGTCGCAGCGATTTCGTCTGCTAACGCATGCTGGCACAAAGGTGGCACCTATTTAGAAGTTCTGATGTCGCAGTAAAATCGGAACAAAAGCCACTTTGGTGGGAGAGGGCGTGGTAGAAGAGTAGCTACGAGAACGGATAGGAGTACTCACTCGCACGGCTCTGTAAAATGGCGCCTCTTGGCAAAAATATTGTATTAACAGGCGGTATTCACTGGCAGCCACAGACTAGCTCGCTGCTGCTGAGCATGCGTCGGTGGCAAGCTTCCCCAATGCTGCCAACACGCCCACATGCCTTGCACTGTTGCCGCACTACAACAGAAGAGAAATAGGGAAAACTCTTTGGTATGAATTTTGGGTGACGGATTAATCTTCTATAATCCTCTAGAAGGAAAATAGCGACGACTGGGAAAGTCTGGGACACACAAAAGAAAGTCCTAGTAAGTAGTTTCGCATGCGCTGCGAGCAGTCACCTCAAATATGGCATCCAGTGAATACATCCATCAATTTTTAGAGTGGGGTAGGGTGCATTTCACTACACATATCTTATCCCAGAAGCTCGAAAAACACAATTTTGTGGAGTTCAGTCTTCCTTTAACAGTGTACAGACAACGGCGAAACCTTCCACGCCTGACATGGCCACAACGTGAACGACCTCAAGAGCACCGGCCGAGCGCCAACGAGGTAGGGTGGGCTTAGAGCGATAAACTGGTATCCCGTTTCATTTAGTCAAAAGTGCCCCCCACCTGGCTGCCACCATGTTGCACAATTTTGACCACTGGACACGTGACTGTACCAAATCCTGAGGGTTTTACGCAAAACTGAGCCAAGATTTGTGTTGCGATCGCCGTGAAAAAACATGTTAAGCTATTTTTCAATACTGTTAGCCTCAGAGATCAGCGCCTAGCTCCGATAAGAACCCAAAATACAGCACCGCGGCTGACGGCATCTAGTGGAGACAATGCGAAGCTGCCAGTTTTTGTCGTAAAACCACATTTGGACATAAAACAAACAAAACATAACTTATCTCGTTGGTACCCTTACGGAACATCAATAAGCAATTATCTGTGCGTGGTATTTTGTTGAAGTCTAGACATAAAACTTTAAGGTCATGTGTCTAGTGGGTCAAAAATGTGCAACATAGCAGTGGCCAGTGGGGGTCACTTTCCGCTGCTAGTTTATTGCTCCAAGCGCCTCTACCTCGTCGCCGAGCGCGTACTATACTTCGCATTTCGACCGTCTGCCAAAATATTGGTGGCTACCCTACGACGTGCAACACATGCTCGTGCCGGCGATGGTGGCATGCGACGTAGCGAGCCCGGGCTTTTCCTATCTACGGCGGCCGACAGGATGCAGGGTTCCGAAAGGCTGGATTCAAAACACACGGAGCGATATGGTAGTCGCACGAACCCGGCAAGCCGAGTCAGGTTGCGAAGTCACGAGTTACGGCGACACATACAGTGGCATCGGGATCTCAACGGCGAGCTTCAAGGCGACAAAAGCGCGGACGACGCGGAGTTTTTGGGTATCATCGTTCGAACTAGCGGTACGACTACGAATTACGAGACCACACCGTTAACGGGCGTGACCTAGTCTGCGGAACGCGACGGCAGCTGCGTTCGCACGAAGCAGACGTCGGCGGACTTGGAGTCGGCGGATAGGGAAGTAAGGTGAGAAAATCGGATGAGACTGCCACGCGGGCGCACGGGGCCGAGAAAACATGGTGGTAGACCAAGCTTCGGCTGCCAGGTCACTTCCCATTTTCCCTTTTAAAAATGAATATGTGCATGCGCAGGCTGAAGTGGTCTAGTGGAGAGTGAACCGCAACAGAAGTAAACCGACAAGACCTAAAAACAGTTTAAAAGATGTGTATGGTGCCGTTAGTCGCGACAATGCATTTCGGAAGGAGAAAACCACGGGGCTAGGTGACGCTCAGTCAGCCAATCACGGGGCCTGTCAATCTTTGCGCGCAGACTTAGCCGGTGACAACGACTGTTTGACAGCAAAAATAGACCGTTCGAATGAGGGAGGCACCAAAGTCGATTCCAGAAGAGTTAGGTTCCCGTCAGTTTGGGATCAGTTGATCTGGCAATAATGTGTGCCTTCCCGACGAACAGGTGTCAACCTGAAGCACCACCTCAAAACAATTCCCGGTTCCACTAACGTGTCGTTTCTTTGTGCTTTTCTTTGGTGTCGGGTTTCCACAGTGTTGCAAGCTCACCCGTTCACCTGATCTTGCGTTATTTCTGCCTCGGATATTTGTAGTGAGCGACACATTTCTGTGAATGTGATACACCCCTTACATATCCTGATTGTGTGCTCGCTTCAACAAATGGAGCCACTGAGGAAGGTCTCCAGCTGGTTTGCATCCAACTGGCTGCACTTTGGCAGGGCATGTTTTTTTGTCATGTGAAGATTGTGGAAAGTGAACTGCGATAAACAAAAGAAAAAACGAAACCTTCTTATAAAAAAAAAAAAAAAAAGACAACTTGACTGGATATTTAAAAAGGAATGAAAAAGTTGAAAATTATGGTAAATAATTAACTACAACACACTTCACCAGACTAATAGCATTATTTAGAAGTCCCAAATGGAGATTTTACAGGCACGCGGAACAAAAAAAAGAACATAAAATTTCCCTTTCCAGAGACAGTACATTTTTCATTATGCATTTTTTTGTTTATCTTTACAAAGAGTCGCTAGATGAAAGATACATGAGTGGGATCACCAGACTAATATCAATGTTTAAAAGTCCGACATTGAGAATTGCCAGGCATGCGGAAGGACAATGAAGAAACCTAAAAAAATCACTTTCCGGAGGGAGTACATTTTTCATTCTGCTTTTTTTGTTCTTCTTTAAAAAGAGTCCGTAGACAAAAGACACGTTTAGTAAGAGTTAACATGGTTCTGGTCAAGCATAAAAAGATCTGGTCAAGCACATTACGAATAAAACAAAATGAACGAGCCACTGGAAATGTTTCGGTGAACGTTTGACATGCAAGGAGCAGGACACAGGGAACAGCAAACAGACAGGGAAACACAAAGCCACTATAAATGAGGGCATATTTACACAGTTTGTTTGACGCCTCTACCATTGCCTACGTCAGCAGCCACATGAAATTAATGTCACTCGAGGGTCCCAACAGAAGTCGGACAAGATGACGAGGCATTAAAACATCACCGACATAAAAGAGACCAAGCAGAGACAAAAATTATGCATATGCCTGCAGTACTCGCAATTATTGGCATTTTAGCTCTGCTCAGATCTTGTTGCACGTAAAACCAGGAACAAATGGCAAGACACCACTCTTAACGGCACGGCGGCGACTTCCTCCGTTGATAAGCGGTAAGTGGCAATTTCAACTGTCCCGTTGTTTTGAAAGTGGCGCGTGGAGCTCGGAATCTAACTGTTGGCGAGAGAAATCTAAGAGAAACCGGGGCTGCAATTCTGCGGTGCTTCGCTGCTATTGCATTTCAACGTCTCTTCTACGAAGACCATATTCCGCCGATTAAATTGAGACAAACATTGTTTATTACTTGGCCCTTGGTCTATCCCCTCTCGCACTGGTTGAGGGTCGGACCCGCAGCACCAAGGTCCTAGGTTCAGTTCCCCTTGGGAAACGCTCGAATTGTTGTTCTTTCTTCTCAATTTATCCGCGCGCATACCGCACATGCGCATTCATTTTGTGTTACGAAACAGAATTTTTCCGGATGTCTAAAACACCGATACAAAAAAAAGAAAAAAATCTTTGCAATTAAATGGCGAGCACAGCATAGTTTTCAAACATTCTGCTTTCAAACATTTGCAGACAATTCTTTAAAACAAAACGAGGTCAAACGTTTTACGAGGATAGTATTAACGACTGGAATATGGACTTTGCAGAAATATAACATTGTTAAAGAGCTCTGGCTCGATTTCCCATTGTACACAGACAGCATGGCCAGTACAGTACAACTGCTAACCTGGGACTGCCAACGCACACTAGGGATTTTGCATATACATGGTGGGATTCTGACGCAGTTGGCCACATTGACCTTGGTTAAAATCGGACCCCAGGGTCGTCGGCGATGGCACGAACGACCCGTTTTAAAAGTGATTAGGTGCAAACAGAAAGAAGACAAATATGGGACAATTGGTCTTCTGCCACCCGTAGATGGAAGTAGTCGCACCGATGCCAAGGGTGCTTGCCACCAGCCTGGATAAGATTTCGAGTGGGAACTTGCTCGTAAGGCCACCAAAACGTTATTGCACTTCAACGCCTTCGACCGGACAGTGCAAACTTAGAAACCCCGACGAACGAGTAGAAGTGCATCCAAGACGCCCCAACCTGCCGTCCCATACAGTGTCGATCGGGGCGTGCCATACCGTACTTAGTCGAGTAGTGGACGCACCGTTTGGAGACAAGGCCCGTGCATCTACACCTTCCACAAAACACACGTACAGACAATCACCACGCTCAATGTAAAAATCGTAGCGCACAATGAAGGCTAAGAATGGATACTCTGTAACAAACAAACTAGCAGCCGTATTTTGATGTATCGATCAGACTGTCATATGTGGAGCTGCAATGTATGAGAAACGGCGAGTTTTAATTTTGAAGCGGCACACTGATTCATCAAGCAACATTGCATCTTGTGGCAGTGTCACGTGACATCATGACATCATGCTACACTACGACTTCACTCTCAATGTTGCCGCAGCACGCATCTATGCGACGGTCATAAAATTTGAGATAGCTGCCGTAAAAATGCAATTCGGCATTAAAGGGGTTACGACATGCCAAAAATAAAATATTACATAACTATTCAGCTAGGACCCATTGTATGTTCCTATAATCCTGCTAAATTTGTTTTAAAAAAGGCGCGATAATTTCGTGGATAAATCGATTTATATGCGGGCCCCTCGGAGGGGCAGATCCAGGCGGACCTGGAGGCTGATGACGTAGCCGGCCTCCAGCGTGGTGTCTACTTGCACGCACTCACAGACTCGGCTCTTCTTGGCATATCAACTCTCAGCTCCCTTGTTTACCTTCCACGTTTCCAGCATCCGGTCTGTGACGATTACGTCTACGGCATCGATCGCCTTGTCGAAGTGTTCGACATTGATCGCAGCAGCGATGAGAGTGATTGCTATCCAGAGATGTTGGAAGCTGTTCATTTTGACTGCGACCCACTGGCGAAGAGCTCCAACGACGACGAGTTCGCCGTGGTCACCGTCGTGCGGGAATATCTCGCAGGCGCATGCAGGGTGGAAGGTCAACCGGCCAGGGGGCGAGTACGAGAATAGCTTTCAGTTTACCGAGCTGTTTGAGCGGTCTTGTTCGTACCGCGACGAAAAGAGCTTGGGCGATCATGGGGCGCCTAGAATGAGAGAGTGTTCATGGTCACGTGGTTTATGGACACCATGGTGTGACTAACTTGAGCAGTGTTGCCTGGTCGCCAGATGAAAATTATAAAAATTTGTAAATTGAATTTTGCAATTATCAGAGCTCGAAAAATTGCGTAACTTGGTGTATATACTAAGTAGCCTATGAGCATTCCATTTCAAGAATAATCTATCCGTTTAATTTTCGTGTCATAACCCCTTTAATGCGATTTGTACATGCGACTTTTACGAGTTGACATTCTTTTCTGTCAAGTAAATTGTTGCAAAAATGTCGTTCTGTCAACCACGACTGGCCACCCTCATAGTCTCAAAAAAAAAAAATCCCACGGGCAGGCGTCGTTCACAAACGGCGCATCCATGACTCGCATAAATATGGTTCATTCCAATTCGCAGCTGTGACCGGGGAAACAGCAACAAATGTCTCCGTTTAACAAAATAATCTGTCTTTACAACAACATGAGAAACAACCTTGCGCTCAAGTCGCAACCTAAGAGGTACACACGGACAGTTTAAGCAGCCGTCGGTCGTTTGCACGCACCGGGACGACGAAGACGACGCAAGTCCAGCAGCGGACGACGCGGGTTCGGCGCAAACGGTAATAAATAGTTAGTGACGCGTTGCTTCCGGGGTAAGCCCGGGCGGAACCACGAAAGCACGAAAACACTTTCTTTGTCAGCGGTTGCACTGGCGTCCACGATAAAATTCACCGAGTCCAGTTACCAACACGCTTTTTCGTCAAAGCCTGTAACGTTTAGCAAACATGTCATTCAAGACACTCATTGCGAGAGACGGCGAGCGACAAATCGTGGGACCCGTCACTGGGCCGCCAAAGGGTTCGTCGGCGTGCGCCGACATTGGGAAGATTCGCCTTGCAGATTGTAACCTCGGGCTGCCACGCTCGGGTAATTTAGAAGCCGTCGAACCAAAGACTTGGGAAATGTAAAACGGGACGTTTCTAAAAGCCTCAGGGGAGTATCTGCCCGTTCGTCGACAGCCGCGTCGAACCAGAAGTTGGATCGACGCCACATCGGGTTCGGGGCCACTAAATAGGTAAGCCACGCTTAGAGTACAGACGCCGCATTTCCCCGAAGGTCCCACGGGCGCCGCCATTTTGTGGCCCGGTGCAGGGCGGGGGCAACAGGCGACACTCACGATTCGGCAATGCGGGCATTCGAGCTTCAGGAGCTGCATCGAGAGGCTGGGGCGACGTCGCCTCGCTTCGACGTTTCCGGGGGACAGAAATCCGTTCCTTGCGATTTCGGACAAAGCTTCGCGGCAACCAGTTTCAACCAACAAGACTACTCTTTGAAGCCAAGGGTGGTCCGGCCAGTTTTGTGTTTGGTGCAATTTTTAAAACAATAAAAACCTCATTTAAAAGCACTTAGTGTCAAAAAAAAAAGAAAATTGGCATTTCGGAGCAGCCTTGGAGCAGCACCTATGCAAGTTCCGAGCAATTTGGTGCAGTTCCCTATTAGTGATACTGGCATGCATTCGTGTATAACCACTACAGAGTGAATTAGTTCGCAGACAACTGCTTTGGTGCAGTTTGGCGCGACATTTCCCCTTGGGTGCGTCCGGACCACCCCTGTGCAGTGTACCTTGGTTAGCGTCTCTAGACCTCCAGACGGGTCGTCCAACCGGGTCGCAGCCAACGCGTGTCGCTAGAGTTTGAGCGGCGCTCGAAGGGAAGGCTTTCCCGATGTTGGCGCACACCGTCGTTACCGTGCGGGGTGTCTCGTGCCAGTGCACAGGTGGCGCAGAAGGTTTTCGTCCGTGGCGAGGGAATGGGGGGCGACCTGCGTCAGAGCTGCTCGGGCGGCGGCGGGGGAGAGCACCGTCCGGCCGTCAAGGGCTTCAGGAGGCCTCGGCCTGCTGCCCCGCTGAGAGCCCTTTACGACCCACGATGCGGGTGCTGATCTGTCCAATCACGCCCTTCAACGCCGTCATCGACAGGCCCTGCATGAGGCACGGCACTGGTCAGGGTTGTGGAAACGACGAAGCGCCGAGAGAAGGCGCCGCAGACGGATTGAATAATTCTGCCATATTAAAAGGTTTAAAGGGACATCGACGAGGTACTTATGCTCGCCAAGGTTTTTCTTTGTACTGACGTACGAGAGTTCAACTACCCAAAACACAATTTGCGGCTCGAAATTCCTTCTCTTTTCGCATGAAAACGCCAAAAGAGAACTGGCTGGTTTGAGTTGCGCTCACTCTCTTCTCTGTGGTCGCGTGCCATTCTCTACAATTTAGATACAGCCACCAAATACTAAAATCAAAGCTGTGGGTCATTAAAGGCATCCACTTAATATTAAAAATAGAAAAAAAATAGAATACCCAAATTTTTGTAACTCTTAAAAAAAAAAAAAAAAAAAAAAAGTTGCACAGTTACGTGATTATCGGCCACTTCTTAAGAAGTTGTCTTTCCATCCAGGTCCAGATCTGCTGTCTGCAGAAACGGGCAAACTTCGATCGAGCTGCGACTCCTCTGCCGCAACACCAAAATATAAGCGAGGCTCAATGGCTCACATACAATTTTCTGCGTTTGATTTTCGTGCTCAACCGTTTCTACAATAAAAGGACTTGTACGGCGAACCTTTCTGCCAGGTCCGAGAAATTCGCAGCAAGGACGTTCGACTGTGGCAGGTCGGAATTCGCCGCCACGCAAGTGAAAGAAAGTAAAGACGCCGAAGATATGGCAGTCTTTAGACACCAGCACTAACGTGCGACAGACAACTGACAGGGGGGTGCCAACACTCGAGGAAATCCTTTGCGAGCGAAGAGAGAACGAAGGTCCCGTCGCAAAAGAAGAAAATGCACCCCCACACCAAGGACAGCCGTGCAGCAGGCGACACCCACCTTGCCGGTCTGCAGCGGCTGGTCCTTTTGGATTGCGGCCCCTTGTCGGTGGGCGTCCAGGCATTTCTGGTACCGCAACTGCAACAGAGACGCCCGTGTCTGTGAGTCCCCCACAGGAACGGCACGCAACCAACAATAACACGGAGTTCGAAATGGGGCGCTTTACGAAAGTCTGTGCGCGGCGTTCCGGCAAATCATTATTTAGCCGTGGACTTTGTCTGAAACATTGCAGAACCTTACCAACCACAGTCACGACGTTCCGGGAGAAGGAGCAAGTTTGCGGTGACCTCATTTCAATAGAAACGGACTTTGACCTTGCATTCCGTGGTTACATCGCAATATATGGGGTGTTCCCTGACCTCACGATCCCTGAATAGGATACTGCTTGCGTTATCTTTCCGATTTTCTTTTTTGTGTCCTTAAAATCGTTTTTGTAAGCAAAACAAAGTTTTGGTTTGTTATCTTCGTCGTTTTTGTTTCACACGAATGTGTTAGGACTTCTGTGTTGCGGAAATCAGGGAAGGCATGAAGTGTCTTTCCCGCCTTCATTTTACTTTGTCACGGACGTCCTCCAACCGTACTGTCTATGGCTGCGTCATTAGGGTAGGATGAATGTTTGTGGATTGCGGAGTCCGTGTTGCGGTGTTCGTAGGGGTGGGCGATATCTCTGGATATTACGGTACGTTCGTCGGTCTATTTATAAAAATTATTTCATGCCCAAAGAACACCTGGGAGCGGCCTGCGCTCGAGTAGGACGTGGAAAGAAGCCAAGGCCTGGAACGCCCACCTTGCAGGCTGCCTCAATGGTCTTGCAGAGGGCGCCCGCAGACGGCTCGCAGTGGAACACGTGCGCCACAAAGCCGTCCTGCGCCGTGTGCATGATGAAGCCGCAGCTCCTGCAATCGCAACGTTCCCGCCGTAAATCGGGGGCCTCGGTTTTCAAACTGTTTTGAACCACGGTTAAAAGCGCTAAAAAGACGAACAGAAGAGAGAAGACAAACACTGGTGCTCTTTTATCTCTTGCGATTGTCTTTTTAGCGCTTTACACCATGGTTCAAAATGTTCATCACCAACTAGCCGAACAAGTACTTTTACAGTTCTCTAACTGGGCTCCTCAGAGTGCCCTCGACAGGTTTCCAGAGTCCACAAAGTTCCTCGACCCCCCCATGCTTCACATACTTTTTTATTATTATTATTATTTCTAAAGTATGATATTTATATTATTGGGTCTGAGCCACTCTTTAATACATAACTATGAGCTAAGCAGTCCCTAGTGTGCACATTATTGTTTATTTAGGCACTACCAAAGACTGTCTTTTGGTGACTTCGTAACCATTATTTCGTTCAACCGGTATGGTTAATTTGTCCTCACGTTTTCGATTACTTCCTCTTTAGAGGCCTCATAATGCGAGGAAAATGTTCAAAGATATTACTTCCAAAGCCTCTAGACTTTTGCACTGCTTTCTTGCATCAAATTCGGAACTGGAAGGGTGGACTCCTCGTATAGAGAAAGCATTGGTAGCCACCTTTATCTTGGCGGGAAGTCCTATAATTGTTTGAACTATTTTTTAAAGATACTTGACAGTCCTCTCAGAAATTGAAAAAACTCCCCCACTAAAATTGGCAGGAGAAATCGACGACCTGCCGTGACAACATAAAGATGCGCTGTCACGTTACGTCGATTTCCTGCTAAAGTTAGCGAACAGGTGCACGAACTGATGCACGGATAGACAAACAAATTTCTGGGGTTAAGGGGTTGCGTTAGGAAGCACTCCATGCTTTAAAATGTCCGCCACGTTCACGTGCACTTCGACAGTCTCAAAACGGCGGGGCATAGACCCCTTGGGCGGTTTGCTAGTGATGCGGCTATTCCTCCTGGGGGGGGGGGGGGGGGGGGGGGGGGGGGTATGGAGGATCTTTGTGCCAAGTGACCAGTTCTCTGGAGGCAAGAAGGTACCGATAAAAGGCAAGCTCGTGCTGCAGTTCATACTGCCAACTGCTGCATGTAGTTGCCATGAAAACTTGCAAGGAGAAAGATTTTCATGGCTGCTGCATCCAAAACGCCCTTGCACCAAGACCGCAGAATTACTGGCTGAAAATGAATTTTGAATATGTACAACTTAAGACTTCATTTAAATATGAAACAAAGAAATTGAAAAAAAAAAAAGGAAGTTGCTTTACAGCTTGAAACGTCTTTTTGCGTCACGTAGAAAAAAGGACATAAATAAGAATCGTCATTTTACTTTTGTTTCGCTGAAAGAGCATATTTCCTGAGCTCTATTTAACAACACTGTTTGGTGATTCTTAGGAGACTGGTGCACGGCATTTATTTTTGTATTGGCATATGTTTCATAAAATTTGCTCTATAAGGTATGTGTTCAGCCTTCCTTCTTTTACCTGCAAGGTACAATCGGCATCAAGTTATTTTCCGAATATTTTAGCCCTAAATATACCTGCGCGTTACTACCTGGGGCGTGTTACAACTGTGCAAACACGGTACGCGTTACCGGCCCAACACGCATATCAGCGTCCCCTGGATTAAAGGAACCAGTGAAGCCCTGGCATGTGTGCTAGCGAAGTTAGGTATTCAGATGGTCCACAAGCCAGTTTCAACTCTCGGGCACTTTCTACCGCGGCCAAAATATTGACCACATAGAGAGAAAGCACAAGGTGTAATTTATAAGGTTTCCCGAGTGGAGTGCCCAGCCACGTATGTCGGCGAAACAAAGAACTATCTGGAGAGGATCCGACAGCACCAAATTGTGTGCGAAAGCTCGAGCACGAACAAAGCACGGTTGCTGAACATTATGACAAAAATGACCATCTAATTGATTTTACCAAAACACTTATCCTGGATGCTGAAACTAATCCCTGTTAAGGGCTATTCCTGGAATGCTGGCACGTTCAAACTATGCCAGGAAACATCAAAGGGTCTCTTGGAGCGTTACCCACTGTATATGTCAACGGGCTCCGACACGTGACGGAATGACGACCATGGAAGAAGGAAAAGAGTGCCTTAACCACCATTAAGAAAACGAAGCATGGCTCCTATTTACCACAGTCACCCCTGAAAAAGAGGCCAGACCGGCCTCGAAACGTTGGGTCCCACCCCGCATTCAGGGATTGGTTGGTCGTCCTTCTTTTTAATAATTTATTCCTCAACCAGACAAACTTCTGTCAAATGTTTATATTCCATACAAAGATTACCCGTGGTGTCACATGACGTGACAATGTGACACCGCTATGTCACTTCACCCATCATCATGCGATGTGCCAATGATGTCACATGACTGCTATCTACTAAATTTAGCGGAAAGTATAATCAATCGCCTTGTAACAGTCGCCCAGTCTGCGTTTTGTTTCCATCCGACTTGATACAGGATCGACGAGGTAGTGTTCTTGGATTCTGCATTGGCAACATTCGAATCATCATCATCAGCAGCAGATTGTTCATCACTATCGCACGGTTCCTCTCGTCAGTTGTTCAAAGTAAAAAGCATTCTGGCATGGGATGTTGGCTGCAACTGTCATTCTTTCCATGGTGTCAATGAGGACACCATAAAAGTGTTCACATAAACGTTTTAGTGGAAGGTGCAGCAAGCTCGTTTTGCCCTCGGGACACTTCAGTGGCATTACGAGCACCGGGCACATGTTCCAGGCAGAGTAGTGGTGCTGCCGAAGGCCCGGTTGCGTGACAGAGACTCACGTGACTTGCTTGCCGATGCCCAGGAAAGAGAGGAAGCGCACGCGGCACTCAGCCAGCACCTCCCGCTCCTCGGGTCCTTCCCGGCGGGTCGGGGCGTCTAGCAGCACCGTCACCGTGGAGGGCGCCACTGCAACCTGGGGGCAAATCACGCAGGTCTCAGGGGCAAGAGGGGGCGGCCACGAGCCACGTGAACCGGTTAGAACCGTTCGCAAATCCGGGCGCACCAGAGTCACCAATGAGGCCAGGGAGGAGTTGGCAACTACAGTCACTAACAAGGTGAGCTTCCAGTCTTTGAGAAAGCTTTGGCGTTTCGAGCGCCGCCGTTCTCACTCGTCTCATTCTGTCGGCGACCACGGTGGAACGGAATAGATCGACCGCCGAAGAACGGTCATTGACTGCCCCCGGGTCGCGGCGACTCGTTTCCGGTGGATGCAAGGGGTCTGCTTTCTGAAGGCTATTCTCCAAACCAAGTTGTTCTACAGTTGCCGACTGAGCGAGAACGACGAGGTGCATCTTTCGGTCACCCGGCAACATCTCGTGCTCCAGGTGCACGAGGCGCTGAAGCGTCGTCAAAGGCAGGAAGCTCATGAAGGAAGTGGCACCAAGGTCCACCCCACTGTCCTCGCCTCGCTGGCGGCCACAAGGACGCTGCTCCGAAACTTGGTTTCTCAAACCGTGTTCCTAGGAATTCCCCCCGAGCCCCCAATTTTCATAGGGCGCATCAAGCCCGTGCTCTTTTACTCCTGCTCAGACACTTCGGGTTTCATACCCCGAGAGCAGAAACTAAACGGAGCGTAGCGTAAAGGAGCGCGGCAGACCGAAACTGTCGATGACCTGCGTGAGCCACTTCTGACCGCGCGGTTACGATCAGGGGCGGATTTAGAAAAAAAAAAATGCAGAGGGGGAGGGGCGGGTGACTGCCCCCCCCCCTCTCCCCCTCTTTTTGCCAGTTGAATGCCTAACACCCCTCCCTGGTTTGACCCATAAATCCGCCCCTGGTTACGACAAACCCAGCATCTCGTGGATACCGGTGGAAGAAGCCAAAATTATTTCGAAGATAAATTAATTAAGGAGTGTAAGGGGATAAATTAATCAAGGAGTAAAGTAAGAAAAAAGACGGCGACGTTAGAAAGTTGTTTGTGAATGTTTTAATATTCCTGAAAGGTTTGAAGACTCATCTCGATTACATCTACGGAAAGTTATCTTGACGAATCTTTTTATTGGCCATGCGTGCCGTTCAGATTAAAATCAAAGACAACATTCTTGAACTCGCTTGTTGATGCAGGAAACTGTCACAATTGTCGGATGTGCCATGGTTCCGTCTTGCAGAGTGAGACGGAACCTGTCGATGTGCTACGCCGATACCCGCACACCACCGTGCAAAGGATAGCACGTCAATTCGTGCTATCTATTGAATGGTGTTGTTTCGGCTCTCCAATCAAAGTTTTTCTACTCGCTGGTCTAATCAATGTAGAAAGGTCGGCGACCTGAATGTCTTCTCATCTCGACTACTTTTCTGACGCTGCACTATCGGCACTCTACCGTTCGATACATAAATTAGTTTTCAGGCGAGATGCATGAACGGACCTTTTTTTGGAACGCTAATTGCTGTCTCGGCTTTCAAATTAAATCTTTTTTACCTGCTGGATTAAGCACCATTCAACTGAGAAGGAACAGCGGTCCACTCCGCCCTTCATCTTGACAATGTTTCTGGTCGGCGCAGCCGTCTTGTTGGTGTACGCGACGTCGCGGAGTGCGAAGAAGTCACGAAGAGCGCGCTCGAGTGCAAGTCTCCAGCGGCGCTCATGTCCGTTTAGTGAACAGAGCGTCAAACTCTCGCGCTCCAGAGCACGGACTTAAACGCACCCACTGACCATCCCCGCCCGTAAGTACATGTCTTTTCGGTTTGAACGCTATTTTAGCAGATCCAAGTCGCCCGTTCAAGCCTTACTGAGTGTCAAATGCTTCCTCGCATTACTGATAAACGGCAATGCACACTCTAGGGCAGTGGTTCTCCAACAGGGGTCTGCGAACCTTTTGGAGTCCTCAAAAGCCTTCCCAGGGTCCCTGAAGACCTCAACCGTCGGCTGAGCCAAGCACTAAAACTTCATTTTTTTTTTAATCGACGCTGGCTGTCCCATAATGCTAAATACACCAAACCACGTGTGCCGAGCGAGTAGGGTCCATCCTCTCCCTTTTGGAATTTCAAAGTTGGTTTCCCGGCATCTGGATTTTTTAGTCTACTCCTTTGTCGTTGTAGTGAGGTGGCGATTTGGGCCAGTGAATAATCGTTGTAAACGACGGGGAATAAACAGCGCAGAAAAACGCGGACAGCAAAAAATAAAAAAACACGCACGACAGGTCAAAGCCATGTCCCGTCGTGCGTGTTTATTTCTTGCCGTCCGCACGTTTTTGAGCTACTCATTCATAACACACCATACTTTGTCACAGCGTAATACCTCCCCCCTCCCTCCCTGGATGGGATCCCCCATCCAGAAGGGGTCCGTAAAACATCTGTGGTGGAGAACCACCACTCTAAGGAGCGTGTGGCACTTAGTTATGCATCAAAGAGTGGCTCCGGTCTGCTAAAGTCAACTAAAAAGACAGTATGCGCGGGACGGCCAATGAAATTTGAGATTAGGGACGAGGCCCACGAGGACCATGGGCTGCTGTACTGCCCTACTCCGTCGCTGCCAAAAAACGGGAGAGCTTCGTCGACCGTCAGTCGAAAAAGACATGCATTCCTCGAGCATTTCGAGACGCCCCGCTCCGGACGGAGCGAGTCCTGGAAGGAGGGCGGAGGGGGCCCCACCTGGACGGGCAGCCAGTGGGCCCTGGGCACCCGGTCGAGCAGGGCGTCCACGGCGTGGTTGAGCAGGTCCATCCCGGAGGGCCCCGGCACGGGCACGCTGCCCAGGTACAGGGCCCGCAGAACCTTGCGGGGCTCCTCCATCGGGCAGGGGAACACGGGCTCCCCCTCTGCACGGCCATGCGGTTCCGATATCGTAACTTCGTTTCGGACGGCCCCGTGTCCGAGAGGCCGTGGCGCAAAAAGACGCAAGGCCCTCCGACGTGGCCGTCCGCCACTCTCATAGCGTATTCGTGCGACGAATCTCCGCCTCTGGAGAAACCCGAGCGTGTCCTAGATCTGCGAGGAGGAGGCGGAGAAACTCCGAGCGAGCGTTTGCACAACCGAGTCGTGAGTGGTTGAGTCGGCGGAGTCTTTCCTTTTGAGAACGCGTTTGCGACCTTGGGGGTCGCAAACGCATTTGCGAAGAGACTGCTCTGACGAGACAATAAATATTCCACGCAGGAGTCGCAGATTTTCTGCGGCTCCCCGAGGGTTTAGAAAATTGGGGAACAGCTGCGACGCGGCGTGCACGATCTCGAAACTCGACGACGTTTAATTCCCTCCTTGGAGAAAACTTCCGACGTGCAAATGCACCATTAGAGCAAACTATTGTTTTATTGCTTCGCAGTCGCATATTGAGCACTAAAATTCAATGTGTTGTAATGTCACTAATAATCATTCAATCAAAAAAGTACTTCCAAAATTACACTCTTCATAATTTGTGGTATCTGACCATATGTTAAAACAGTCTTTTCTAAAAATGGTTTTTAACCATTGTTTCAGGAAATGAAGTTTGGTTAATATAATTATCCCGAGAAAGTAATAATTAAAAAAAGTGATAACAGGTATTTGAAATCAGCACAAAAGTCTGAACAAGCCTGTGCTGTTTCATTAAACTCGGCCAAAAAAAGAAAAAAAACTCCAAGACCAGTGTTCCCCCTTTATGCACATCCTCGAGATCAGAATCTGAGAACCCCTGCCCAAGGTTGCACTGGCCCAACATGCCGGCTGAGGAAGACCCACCCAGAGAGGCCAGGCGGTCCAGGGCGGAGCGCTTGGGGGCGGCCCTGGGGGGAGGCTCCTCCGAGGACAGGCTCCGCTCGACCACCATCCGCTTGCACACGTCCCGCAGGGCGTTGGCAATGATGCGTGCCGGCATGTCGCACCGGAACACGTGGCACATGAAGCGCCGGCTCGTGCGGTCGCGCGCAACGTACGCAAAGTCCCTGCGACAGGGCGGTCGGGGACCGTCACCGACGCGGCCTGCCAAGCATTGGCTTGGTTGGCAACGTAAGCATAAAAGGTTCCCTTCTCTGCAGTCCATCAAAGATAGGGGATACAGCACCCAGCGACACTGTGGAATAACCGTTGTCACAGCTGTTTTAACGTGAAGCATTATTTGCCCACGTGGTTCAACATTTCGTGAAACCCAGACAAAAGTGTGGCCACGAGGCTCGACACTGATTGACTGACAGGTGAGAGAGCAGGAGTGAGGTGCTCGACGCTGATTGGTTAACAGAAAGGTCATGTGACCAGAGGGGTATGCCAGGAAGAGCTCGAACACCAATGTGCACTGGGGGAGAGGAGCTCGAGAGCTTGGAAGGCTCTGGAAGATTGCCAGGTTTATCAGCCTGATTAGCGGTAGTATCGCTTCATTCTAGAAACTATCAAGTAAACAGATGTTACACAATAGACCCTTTCCGGAATTCAGTGCCATCTGGTAACTCAAATGGCAGTTTATCTTTTACTATACTAATGGCGGCAATGAACCTGTGGACTGCAGTATTTAATGGGGCACCGCTACTTTTAAAGGTCAACGGTAAACGAGAATGTGCGCTTCACTACAATTATTTTTCAGTCTCTTTTAGTGTCGATGGCGAAACAAATGCAGCCAGTCGCAACGAAGCGCCAACCCACATAGACAGACGCCTTGATAGAGTTCTATACATCAAGGGGCTTTGAAGCCGAGTGAGTGCTACAAACAGATTGACTGGGACCGAGTTAGAAATGAACGCTTACGCAGCCCTTGCGTCCAATTCCTGCTTCACGCCGCGCTAACATCTAGAATGTACAGGCCTCGAATCGTCCGCTTAGGAGCATCTTCAACCTCTTCCTTCATCAGTAAACAGAAGGCCGCCATTAGTATAGCACATATGCCGTTTTCAGATGATGATGATAGTGATAAAAGTGGCCAGACTGAATTCCTGAAAGGGTCTATAAACTATCTGATGAAGAGCGCCGTGAACGTAGGCGTCTGGCATCTGGAAACTTGGGCTAAAGGTTTGTGATGCTGGAACGTCTCACGCTTGCAACACAATTGCCTAGCAATTTGCCATATTTCGACAATGTGCAGGTCTATACCTACACTTTTTTTAGTACTGTAATACTTCCACTTCTAAAGTCCTTGTGTTTTACCCTATTTGTTGTTTGTGTATTCTGCTATAACGTGCAATTCACCTTTTTGTGTATGTGCACACCTTGCTACAACGCCTCTTGAAGAGACAAATATGTTTGAATACTGTAAACGACCTATTTTTTGCGGGCTCAATATTTCGCTATTTAGGCCAAAGCTGAAGTTTTGGAGTGATTCGCAGGTTCTCATTTTCGCGACGCGGTAGGATCTCAATATAGATTCCAATGTGTTTATATCTTACCGGAATTCAACAGCACAGAAAGTTGAAAAGCAGAACCTTGGAAAAAAATGCCTCTTCTTAATCATAAAAAAAAAAAAAAAAAAAAAAAAAAAATTATTTCATTTTGGACGCTTTGTTTCTGTGCAGAAAAATATGCATACAGTATTTACCAGCATAATGAACGCACCTCCGAAAACGGGAATCAGTATTTGGATTTCTTTCTTTTTCTCGCGTAATGAACACACTTTTAAATTTCGGCTCCGCAAGTCTTGAAGCCAATTTTCTTTTGCCGCCAAGCAGCCAGGCCAAGTCAAGCCAAGCCACTCTTAAAAGGGCTGCAATCGCATGGTTGCGGAAGTGATCAACCGTGAAACCGAGCGGCGCATAAGCCTAGCAAAGCTGGGGTCGAGAATTAGCCCAGCCCCGGACGTGCTTTGTCCATCGGATGCATTGATGTCAACAAACACGCCGTCGTCTGTGATCCGCCTTCGGACAGTGATATCGTGAAAGTTGGTAGGCCTAAGAACGGTTACGTCACTCTCCATCTGAGTGAGCATTATAGGGCGCGTTCATTCGGCAAAAGGCAAGTCAAAAGCGCCTTAAAAAGCTTCGCAGTTTATAGACCATGGTTACTGTGGCACACCCATGAGCAGCCATGGGTACGCCTCTGTCAGTGGAGATGTGCCACAGTACCCTGCCCTGTCATATTAGCATCTAAAATGATATTCACGCAAAGTGTAAATGCAAAAATTTTACAACACGTAAAGAACGCACCCTCCAAATATGTGTCAATTGTATGGAAAAAAAGTGTGTTCATTATGCGAGTAAATACGGTATAGCACAATGCCATTCATTTGCTCCGGGTTGAATGAGTGGGACTCACCTCTCTCTGCGCGAGGCCAAAGAAGGATGGGGTCACGGGTCGTCCGCCGGGGGGGCAGCGGGGATATCAAGGGACGGAAAGAATAAAGCCACACCGTTAAAGGAGCACTCCGTCACGCGGCTGCTAATTTGCCTCGAAATTGTGGGAAAATAATACGTATAAAACGAAGCACACGAGCGCTCGTATAAGGAACGTTCTTGTACTAGCACTCATCCGTCGTGCAGGCCTTCTTTCGTGCCCCAGTTTCTAAGCGCTTCGCTTTGTGAAAGGGGGTAAAGCCTCAAAACCCTCCATCAAGGAAACCGAGGGGTTCGATCATGGCCGTGTCCCACAAATGTACCGAGGCGACGACGAAGGCGCTGCGCGCTCTTCTACGTGATCTCCGCCACCGTCCAGAATTCAACAAAAATAAGACTCGCGTCACATCACGGATTCCCCACTAAATAGTGGGGAAACGCCTCACCCTAAATATGGCGGGGAAATTGCGACATCACGCGACAGTGCACGACCGAGGTGTCACGTGGCCATGTAATGTCGCGCGACGTTGCAATTTCCCCGCTAAATAGAGAGAGAGAACACCTTTCTGCAATATCTAATGAAGAAATGTATCGCGTCACGCCGCGGTCTTACCCGACGCCGAGACTTCTTGCTAAATTTAGCAAGCCACAGCTACACCCCCCTTCCCTTCTCACCTGCCCTGTCACACAGCAAACCCCCAGACACGGAAGACAGAGAGAGCGACACTGGAAGCTAGTAGGTATGTTTCCAAACACCAAGGCGCAAAACCTCGACTCTTGGTTAACATTGAGCAAATTGCAAAACATCATCTACCGGGTGTCCCAAATAGCGGCCAGGCTCTTTAAATCGACAGCAAAATTCGGTTTCTTAATTTATCGCAATCCAATTTTGTGCAGCGCTGCCCACAGATGGTGCATTTTTTTTGTAAAATTTCCAAAGAGCGAACTTACCCGAGGAAAAAAGAAAGAAAGAGGCTTAACTCCTATGGAAACGCAACGAAGCCACCAATCTTCAAACAATACAGCGTAGTTTCGCACAAGAGACAAGACATGGCGCACGCGGTCGCAATGCCAACTGCCGCTAACGAAAGAGCATACGGCGCCGAGAGCCGGCATCATTAGCAGACAATCTTTTCAACTGAAAAGCGGCGCTTCTCCTACAATGTGATTATCCAACTTGCCCAAGCATCCCTTCTAAGATTAAAAGCGGCGCGAGCTTTTTTGATATCAGTTGCCAATGTATTATTTTATCATCTTTACTAATAAAACGCATTGAATAGATACATAATTGATTAAAGAATTAGTTTGTCAAGATATGTGGACTGTTTTTTGTTAGTTTCTTTTCAGCTTACTTTTGTTGTTTGTTTTGCAGTTCCTGGTTGTTACCGTGCTCGCTTTTGGTTCTACAAATGTCGTTGCTGCGAAACGCGCGCCGCTTTTGATTCGACAAGATTGTCTGCTAATGACGCCGGCTCTCGGCGCCGTGTGCTCGTGCGTTAAAGGCAGTTGGCGTCGCGAACACTTGCGCCATCTCTTGTCTCCCGTGCGAAACGATGCCGTATTGTTTAAAAACGGGTGGCTTCGCTGCGTTTCCACAGGAGTTAAGCCTTTTTCTTTCTTTACTTTTTTTCCCAGGTAAGTTCGGTCTTTGCGAATTTTACGAAAAACATGCACCATCTATGGGCAACGCTGCACAAAATCGTAGCGCGATAGGTTAAGAAACTGAATTTTCCGGTCGATTTTAAGAGCCTGGCCGCTACATGGAACACCAAGTATGTGTCTCGACCCCCCCCCCCCCCCATTCCCTCTAGGATAATCAAAGAATGTAAATGACCCCTTTGTACATCCATGCAACGTCGTCGGGCTTGAATGGCACCAACTCGGCAATCGGCTCCGAGCCTGGCACTGAACGCACGTCGATGCGTCGAGCGGACGCGAGGCCTGGCCGAACGCCGACACAATGCTCGTGTCCAGTGTGTGTGCGATTACATCAAAAGTTTAGTGCACAGGGGTCCGATTTTGATCACCGCAAAACCGAGATCTAAATCTCCTGTCACGGAGCGAGCAAAGATAGCAAAGGACGCGGCTCGTCTGCGACGGAGCACCATTCGCAGATATACAAACGCAAGAAAATGCTGTACCTCGTCTGTTAAAAGACTAGAAAAATAGTCTATCATCTACTACGAACCGAGCACCGCAGTGAAACGGGATCTGAAATTGCGATCGTCGGCCATTTTACGGCGGAAACCATTGACAACCTACGCTTCATTTGCAAATCTCAAGTTGCTCTCCTGCCGTAGACAAGATGACATTGACCGACGGATGAAGGAGTCCTAAGGAAAAGCACATCGGAGGCTGCGAGACCTCTTTCGCCATCCGTACAGTGGCAAGATGTCCTCACCAAAACGCTACCCGACTGTGAACTCGCAAGCGGGACGAAAATGCCTCCTCGGCAAAATACGCATAAGCCGTGGTGCCACGTCCAGTCAGCAGTTGAGGATGCTTTTTCTTTCACCTCAACCAAAATCAGACCCCTGGCTTCTACTGTTACGTCCGGCACCGACTCGGCAGATGTCACCCTCCCCCCGCCCTATGAACTCACCTGCCATTGTCCCTGCCGACTCCCCAGACACGGATGGCGTGGAGGGGCTGCACGTGCAGGGGTTCCTCCCCCTGGGGCCCCAGCAGGCGCAGCTGGTCCTGGTCCAGCTCGAGCAGCAGGTCCCGGCCCTCCCCCCAGCGGCCCACCCCGTCCGGCAGGGCCCGGCCCCTCCCCAGGGAGAGGTCCACGATGCAGCGGTTTACCGCCCGGCTCGACCGTTCAGGGCTCAGCTCCTCCTCGGGGATTTCTGACCAGCCCAGCGAGCGCACCGCAAAGCGGACCGGCACCGGCCGATCGGACGTGGACCCCACGGGCGCCTGTGGGCACGGAGTTAATTTAACACTCTGCCGTAACGTCCCGAAAGATGCCCCACCCCCGAAGGATAACCCACACCTATATTTAGAATGATCTGCTATTTTTGAAACAACAAACGCCGAAAGATAGCACATTTTGAGTAATTGCAGGGCCCTGGCCAACGGTGACCTCAGTGAAAATGCCGTTACTTGGCCACGGCCGAGGATAAGAATGCTTTGCTGAGAAGGGAAGGACGGGAAGGACGGCCGTCTTCGGTTTGTCACCTCTCCCTGAGATCGCAAGTTTCGCAGGCCGCTATGTATAAAAGTAGCTCTTTTCCAACTTTTAATGCACACCGAAAGTTAGCCCACTACTTATTTTCCCCGGATCTGCTTTCAATTTTAGGTGGGCTATCTCTCGGGATTTTACAGTAGGGCAGTGGTTCTCAAACACCGATGTTTCTGGGAGCCTGTTTGGATCAGCAGAAAGTGATCCACCGCGGGGGAGCCGTCATTATTGAACGATTACAATAACGAAAAGATAAATGAAGAAAACTAAAAGTGTAGAAACCTACCTTGAAGCTTGAAACAAAGAATAAACAACTATTCATTTGAATCGGACACTAAACACACCAGTCAGAGGCGCGCTCCAGACACTGTAGCGAGAATATGCAATGCAGAGCGCAAGTTTGTCTGCTTCGCTCGCAGGGGTTGCGGTGACATCACAATGCCAAGCTCTGATTGGCTATGATTAAATGGTCGCTAGACCTCAAGGCAGCTTGCTTTGTTGTCTACCCACTATCCTTAATTCAAAGCCAGCCAAAGCTCGGCGTTCTGACGTCACTGTAAGCCCCGCGCAAGAAGCAGATGAACTTGCGCTCCGTGTACTCCTGTCCCAGGCAGCCTCACCGGCGGATGGTTCTGCCGCTTGACCTCCACCTGGGCTGGGGCCGGGGCCTCAGTGGCGGGTGGCGACGGCACCGGGCTGGCCGGCGGCCCTTCTGCGAGCGGGGACAGCACGGGCGGCTCCCTCTGGATGGTTCCCGTGCGTATGTGCCAGTAGTAAGGCCCGTCGTCGTCCAGGTGGCGCTCCCAGCCCTCCGGCAGTGCGGGTGCTGGGTCCGCCGCCACGGGCAGCAGGGACTCCGTCTCGGACTTCTCAGAGCTCCTGTTGGAGGCACCAAGAGTATGTAAATGAATCTGAAGGAAAAGGTGCGCCATTTTCAAGAGCACTTTGGCCGCCGCGTAACGGTAGGGTATACCGCATGAGTTAAAGGGATCATTGGTTGATAAAAGGACTACATGAATCAGTTTCTTAACATACTGTGCTAGGATTTACAACAAGCTTCTAAGGTCTTCTACTAGGAGCCTAAGAGGTCCCAGAAAAAGGCCACTAGAAGTCTAGAGGAAAGGCTCTAAAAGAAGAGCCCCAGAGGAAGGGCTTTAGAAGCCTAGAAAAAAGGCTCTAAAAGAAGGGCACTAGAAGGAGGGCTTTAGAAGCCTAGAAGGGCTGCTCTACAAGAATGGCTCAAGAAGAAGGACTCTAAAAGAAGAGTACTAGAAGGGCCATAGAAGAAGGGCCCTAAAAGAAGGGCAATAGAAGAATGGCCTTACAAGGACTATCAAAAGAGGGGAACTAGAAGGGCTTTAAAAGAAGGGCCCTAAAAGAAGGGCCCTCAAAAAGCTCTCCTTAGAAGAGGGGTCCTACGGCTGAAGAGAGCCTAGAAAAGAGTTCCACTCACCACTGGCGGCCAGCGTGCACAGTGGGGCCTTGGTGTGCCTCACGCTGCCTCACGGCGGTCTCCAGCATGCGGCAGTAGTCCAGAAAGCCCTTGTTGGCCCCACCACCAGATGTCAGGTTGGAACGGTTGTTGCATGCAACCCGCAACAGAGGCTGCTCCATCTCCCTGAAACAGGCAGCGGAGCTCAGCGTAACACTTCACTCGCAGAACACTTCCCGGCCCTGGGTATACTCTGTTGCAGTTAAGAAAAGAGGTCCAGCTCCTTCCACAAAGCTCCCCACTCTGCACTTTAGCAGACCAAATGCTGGAGAAGAGGCAAGTTTACTAGCCTCCTTCCTCTCCTACTCCTTAGCATTCGCTCTGCTAAAGTGGAAAGAGTGGGGGGCTTCATGGAAGGAGCTGGTCCTCCTTTTCTTAACCTGCAACAGACGCTATGTTTGATTTATTTACACCTCCTGCACTAGCTGCACTGGGTGCACCCCGTTGTAGTATTTGACTTATGAGTACAACCTATCTTAAAACACATACTCAAAGTACCTTGCACTATGCTTTTCTGCACAGGTGTAAGCTGGTACAGGTAAATTCAATGAGCCCAACAGTAATAGCTGCAACGACATGACTACCGTAATATTCGGAGAGATAGCCTACCTAAAATTGAGGGCGAATCGAGTGAGATATATCAATCATATTTGCATGCCCTGTTGAGATTGTTCTTTCATGCGCGCGTGTCCGAGTTCATATTATTCAACAGTTTTTTGCATCAGTTTTTCTGGAGTAAACAAGCACAAAACGAAACACGACGAGCATTTAAAACACAAAGCAACGTCGCCCTCAAAGACCTTTCTGCCAGGACTTCTACGCCCAACCGCTAGGACCGCGACATCCGACGGCTCCCGGGACCTTGTTTGTTGCTGCTTTGGGGCCACTTTCGGTGTACGGGCAGGATAGGGGTATTTACTGGACACCATATTTGAGTGCGATGTTTAGGGTGCATGCCCAGAACGAGCTCACATAATTAGGCTGCTAAGAACGGCAATCTTGCAGGATAGGACCCGAAACACAAACGTCCAAGACGCGTTCACGGCATGCTAGTTTGGGCAGCTCCGGCACTCACAGGTTGTTGTCCCGGTCGGGCTCCAAGGCGGGGTCCCGGGTAAGGTCGATGCCCATGGACTGCACCTCCAGACGGGCGTAGCTCGAGCGGCTCTTCACCCGCCGATTCAGGTTCACGTCCGGCCCGCTGTCCTCCTCCCCGTCTGACGCCGGCTCCTCAAACTCGGGTTCTGCCAGGGCATGCTCTGCACACGGGCGTCCGACATCGTCGCTCCCACGCGCAGCGTATTTTCCGGACTGTAGTCCGCACCCGGCGTATAGTCCCGCAGGGACAAATTTCGGGTGAAAAAGAAGCGTTATATAGTCCTTTGATAGTCTGCACGTAAGAAGACTTCTTGTACAAGGGACACCTCGCATTCCCAAGCCGTGCAAGAAAGCCTGCGTGGCCTAGTCGGCAGTGTGTCTGGCTCGCAACCGAAAGCTCATGGGTTCGAATCCCGCCTAAAATTCTTCATATTCTTTCTTTAAGGCAAATGGGAATTACTCTACAAAAGTGAAATCATTTGAGACATGCGGCAACCTTTAGTTCACGTTATCTGTCATGTTTTAATCACTTTCATTCCACGCGTGACGTCACGTTTCTCGCGAGCGTTGTGGGTCGTTGGAAATTCCCGCGCGAGGTCATGTGGCTGTGACGTCATGACCCAATCGACCAATCAGGATTTTCTTGCCCCACCGACACCGGATTTTCTGCTATACGAGCTCCTTAACGCTATCGCGTTAATAAATCCTCGTATGGTCAGCACCGTATAAATTTTCAACTTTTAGACATGTACACACGAACACATGACTAGGATCTCACGCCGCTACGGTGGCGCTGTGGTCGCCCCGGCGCGTGTACAGAAGTTTCACCTCACGCAAATCTGGTTTCTGGGCATGCGGAGGGCTTACACATTGTGTGAGCAAGCGCCAACTTGTTCGTAAAGAGTGCTTTGGTCTATAAACTGCGGCAGAAAATATGGTAGTAACAAAGAGCTTAACAAGTGTGGTGTGTGGCCTATTATATTAACATGCTCTTTAAAATTAATACAAAACATAAAAATTAAGATTCACTAGTTACTCACTAATCTTTTCTCTTGCATTGTATTAACTTGCTCAAATGTTTTGAGGGTGATTATATGTTTATTTTTCTTATAGGATTGTTCTTGTGGATGTACACCTATCAGAAGACCATTCCAGTTGTTCTGTTTTGGAAGACCTTAAATAAAGAATATTAATATTATTATTATTATTATTATCTGCACTTTTTGCCACACGAAAATCCATTGTGCATGCCCTCAGATGCAGCATTCCTAAGTATTTCGAAAGTCCTTATATTTCTTGCATAAATCTTCGCCATGAACCTCGTTTTGGAATTACAGACTGTTTCTTACACTACGGGATACGAGTCCACCCCTATAATGTGCCGTCAATATTCAAAGGACTTCCGAAGTAAATCATGGAGGCAAATTCGTAGAGAAAATTGAAGAAAATGTTCACACATGTAACATTCCAGCCAGGGCCGGCCCTAGGCTAAAGTGTTTTTTTAGCTTTTTGATTTATATAAAAACGGCGCCCAACATGACGCTACGTATATGCTCAATTGCTGTTTGTTTTCGGAATGCGGTTCTTGTCTGACAAAATGCTCATGTTGGGCCACAACTCACATGTTTACTAACAATGTGATGTCGTGCCTAGTGGATACAGGCGTATAAAAAGGGGAGGGTTGGGGAAGGGCGCCATGGCCGGAGTTCACCACAGGGCACTTGATGGCGTAGGGTCGGTCCTGACCCTAGCATCACCTTGTGGCTTTTCTTTTTCCTTTCCCCATTAGTGTTATGGGTTGTGTCCCTAAGAAACAAGTACACTTTTTTATTGCTCGACTGTTAGGTTCTGTCCCACAAGCTTTATTTGGCCTGGCCTGCAATAAACACAAAATTCCTGAGGCTGGCCCTATAGATACTACGCATTTTAAGTAGTGCGACGGAGACTGAACAATCCCTCAACACCAACGGCCACATCAGGAGCTAACGGCAAGTGAGTGGGGTCAAACTGCCGTGGGGTGGACACGAAATTGTAGAGGGTGACGTGATTGAGTTCCACGCCCACAGGCTCACCTAAAGTGAAGCAGCGGTTGCTGTCCAGGGAATTCATGTCGGCCTCCCCGATGAACAGTGCCACATCAGGAGCCCTGCGCAGAAGAACATGCCAGCAAAATCTATAGCCATCCGCTTACCTACTACGCTTTACTCCTTTTCACTAGGAGCTCAGAACAACTTCACAGTTTACCTGTTGTAGAACTAACACCAATATAGGACAATAATGCACTACTACAAACATAAAAGGTTTGGACATTGTTTGCTTTCAGATTGCACAGTTGAAATGCGGTGACAAGATAAACAAATTAAAATAAAGAAGCTGAAGATTCCTACAATGTTGAAATCACAGCACTGCACCTTTAATGCCACTGGACCCCCCGAAATTATTTTTTATAGTCGTTGCGAACGACTGGAATTGCCCCTACGTATTGCCCTCAAACTTTGAAGCTTGGGAACTGCATGTTTGCAGAAACAAAAATAATTTTAAAAAGCTGGACTTGAACGAAAATCCTTCCGCACAAGTTAGTGATGTAGATGGCAAATGGTGCACTCCTTGCTTCTTTCTGTCGCTCTAAGTAGGAAGTATTCTTTAACTTTCTCTCTTGCCCTCTCATTGATAGTGGGCGTGCGTGCCAGCCTACCTAGAACTTCGTCACCTTCCTTACTATGTAGGCAATGCGTCGCTTTTCATTTCGAGTTTCTATTTTGAGTAATAAACATTTGCAAGCAATTTTTTTTTTTTTTTCAAAGCTAGCGGCATAGTTTATTTGCAGTTGTTTTAAAAAGTTACATTTGATGAATGCAATTCATAAATGCTATAAATAAGCAGCTTCCAAACCTTCTAAATCTCCAAAGAATGAATTCGCCATCTATGTCATTGCAAAAAGAGAAGTGAAGAGGAATTTGGCGTGGAGGGGGACAAGTCTTTTTGCGACCCGTATCTTTGATCAACAAATTTATTCATTGGAATTACTTTCTCTCATACCAAGTTGGGCAAGACTGCTCAGTGGTAAGACCATGCACTCAAGCACCCCTAGAGGAAGGTATACCCGGTTTTACAAAGAACTCGTGGCACCTGAAGAATTTGGCTGGTGCCTGTACTGTAGCACTATACCAAGAACTGGACCAACATTAAGGATGAGTGGTAAACTAGACCTTATTCTGGCTGGTAGTTTTGGCAACAGGATAAACAACCATTTTGAAAGCATTAATAAAAAACTGGAATGTTATTCTTCTTACTTTTTCTTCGAGCAGTTTGTGCCAGCACTCTTCAATAGTTTATCCCCTCATGACAAGAGACCACCTAGCTGTGGAGGTTCAATGTACCAACATCTAGCCATTTAAACAAATTTTACTTCCTGGACTTCCCCATTTGTGAAGCAGGAACTCTCAACACCCGTTAGAGCATGAGGCATTACTGCTGCGATAGACTTATCAAGTTGGTTGTAATACCAGTTGCAAAAATACCAGGACCACAGATACAACAACAAAAGCACTAAGCGGTATTCCCAAAGTGCAAGCACCCAACTGAACCGGCATTGGAAGAAACTGATTACAAATGTTTGGAGCATATGCATACCAGTTATCAAGGAATGGGAAAGTGGTAACTGTGTTTGTGATGACAAAACTGCCCTTAAAGGCCGACGACCAGACTCGAGATTCTGCAAGGCAGAAGATCCTCCTCACCTTGGGGGAGGGGGAAACAAGCAACAGTGGAGAGGATAGAAGGGGGAGAGGAGGAAGCGAGAAAAAAGTGGAAAGTGCGAACTGGTCGTCGGCCTTTAAAGGGGTCATGAAACGCTTTTCCAACTTTTTCCTGTTTCGCTTTCCTCCTCAACTCATAAATCGCGCATTCCACCAAACAGTTAAAGAAGACGAAAAGGGGGAGTCCCCTCTTGCTCGCACGCTTGTTTGTGTAATCCCGGACACATCCATTCTCCCCCTAGAAGATTAGCCCGTCGCTCAAAATTCAGACAAAAGTCGCTTTCCCCACCCCGTTCACCCCGAAGCTGACAGTGCTATTGAAGCTACGTGCTCGTTGGGCCAGCCACACTTGCCACGTGAGCGTGGCAAATGTGGCTGCAGAGAATGAAGTCAGGTTATGAAAGGGAGGCGGCTGATTGGTCCGGCAAGCGCGTAGCTTCCACCACAATGTCAGCTTAGGGGTGAAGGGAATAAGTGAGGTCCGGTTGCGTGTGACGTCAGTTTGGACCCGATAACGCGCTTTTGGGACCGCGGATGTATCACAGTGAAAAGGCAGAGAGGTTGCGAAGGGGAGGAGGTACGAAATAGTCCGCTCTGTTTTCAAATTTTCGCTCTGAAAGTCAGGCTTTTGACTTTCTACCTTTTTTCTTTTGGTTTACTGAACGATGTGCTATTAGTAAAATCCCAATCTAAAATGATTTATCCCAACCCAAAAATCGTTTCATGGGCCCTTTAAGCTTTTTGGGGTCATGCGACTTTTTGCCTCCTCGGTCATTGGGAACAGAATTATTTTAAGCTAAACAAGTGCTGAACAAGCAGGCGAGTTATCAGAAATAAACCTCTGCGCCGACGGCGACACTTGTCGAACACAGCGTCCTGCTGATATTGGGGATCGCAAGAAAGATAGCCTTAATCCTAATTGTCTTTAGGATGAGAGTAGCAGCGGGGTACTGTGGATGATGTTGGATTATTTGATTTGAGCTCCTAGAGCGACATTTTATCTACAAGGTGCAGAACATTGACAGGTGCTCATTGGAAAGCATCATTCTAGCTTTCTAAGTTGCCCCAAGTTGGGGCACACATTTTATGTGTGCTGCAAGTCATAATAACACCAAGAGAGGAGAAGTTAGAGCAGCCATTAGAGAAACCAAGGTTTTGCACAGAAACACATATTTTTCTGGAGGATGTGTAACCCGCAAGCAACAGTGTCTCAAATGCCAATGACGCCTTTGAAGCACACTTGCCTAAAGTAACCGCTTGAGCTCTGTAACTTACAGAAGTAATAGTGGAGAATATAGGGCACACTTTGTATATTTTATATTTTTAAAAATCATAGTATAATTTAATATAGCAGTCAATATTTAAACTTTTTGTTCTCATTTCTGCATCTCAGCATTTATATTTTACTTTTTTTTAAACATTAGTGTAAACTTTTCATTCTCCTAAAGAGCAGCTTATTGGCTACATTTTGATGTACCATAACTAGCCCCATGCTAAATAGCTTCAATTTTTTTTTTCCCCAACTTTTAAAAATGTTTACATTTCCCCATGGTATGGAAAGAGTTAAAACTTTGGATTGAGCTGGTGGCTCACGATTTCAATGGTATTAAAAAGCGCAAAAAAGACATGGACAAAGAAGAAATTTTTGTTACTGTTTTTTCTGCACTTTTTATTACCACTGTAAACAATTAACAATAATTTAATTGTATGGTGGACTTCCAGGTTCAATACGAGCAATAATTTATCTGCAGTTTTACCTGCGACTTTAAGATAATGTTTACGGTCCAATCGTAAAACTGCTTGCAGTACCTTCGCCAAGTAGAATTTTTCAACGCAGGTGCCGGGGTGAACGCATCATTGAAAAGTGGCAGTCTAGTCAGCCATTCATTCGGAAGGTAATCTTTCATGTAACAAATTTTGTTTTAGTGCCATATTCAACAACTCTACAAAACTAGTCTGAAACACCCAGAATATTATCTTTGTTACTCTTGCTTCTTTGTTTCTGTTTCTGTGTGTGCCAATGTTTTTATATGCATATTTTTGTCCTGAATTTTTTGAAGTTTTACTTTCATCTCCATGCC
Organism: Ixodes scapularis; assembly: GCF_016920785.2. NCBI lineage: Eukaryota > Metazoa > Arthropoda > Arachnida > Ixodida > Ixodidae > Ixodes > Ixodes scapularis. Next base: position 77,915,104 of record NW_024609839.1, on the reverse strand, counting down.
AATGTTCCAGATGAAAATTCCTTCTTGTACTGCTTGGGACAGACTGTTCTCCCAAGTATTATGAGGTATTGCCACAGTTTCTCCCGTGCAAAACTACACATGTCCAACGACATGTTCCTCACAGTAGAAGAAGAGACGTCAAGGGGATGAGGGGGCAGGAAAGGGACAAGGCAAAGCGAGACAATAAGAAGCTCCGCTGCTTTCAGTTCACCGTGAAAACGCACACTTTTCGGGGTGCTTTCGTTGAGTGGTTGAGTACACAGGCAGCTTTCTTACCCACTCTGCAAAACCTAAGCATGCTAAATTTAATAATAATGAAAGGTGTCCCGTACACACGTTTGTGTGCACTGGCGCTGTGGGTAAGTGAATAAATAAATAAACAAAACTTATTGGCAAGTGGAGACACAGGAACAGCTCTAAATCACACTCTGCCAGAAATAAAAAAAATGAATGTTTATTCTAATACATTGCCACGAATAAGCACTTAATTTGTTCTTCTACTCGCGTGGTACCGATTTCGGAATTTCTCACGAAAACGGGACATTTCCTTTGCTTTATTCAGACAAAAATACGGGACGGCCGGTTACGAGACCACGACCAACTCTTACGAGACGACGGGTCTGTTCACCCTATCCAAATACCCACACCGCCGCAAACGCGGTGAGACTCGATAAATGCATTACTGACGTTCAGTTAGTAATGTCTGTTAATGTGCATTGGCGTGAAGGCGTGGTACGAAACGCCTAACTACGCCAGCGCAGAATCCTGGAGACGCTCTGCCCAACAGAACGCGGAGGCAAGGAGAGCAATGTCATATTTCAAACTCTACATGAAGCTAAAGCTGTGATCGTGTTTATGGGGGAAAAACATGGTCGGGCGGGTCTAGTAAAATGCGCCGGACACGCTACAAGCCACCATCTCCAAAATCAATGACTTTAAAGCGATACGCCCACAGGCTGAGCATCGCAGGGGTACTCTTTGGCTGCGGTTTTTCGAACAGCACCGTGATTGAAGTCCGGATAACGAGAGCGTGAACCGATAAACTCTTCCTCACAATCCGAAGCCTATCTCAAGAAACAGACCGAAATCGACGGACTGCGATGCGAAGTTGGCCCGTATTGATTTAGGGCTACAGGGCGGCCGAAAATGTCAGGGACGACGGTTCGGGCGTCAACCCGCTGCTCGCTGAAGGAAAGCCGTCGACTCACCGCTTGTTTCGATTGAATTATCGCAGGTCCCGTTATCGTCCGATGCCCGGCGCGATTATTCCATTCCAATATCAGAAACACACGACGGATCCTAGATACGAACCACCGAAACAAACACAAGCGGCGCCAGGGGTGACGCAGGTCCACTGCGCACCCGTTGTGCGCATACCAGGTCTAAGCGGACCAATGAAAACCCGCGCCGTGATTAAAAACGTGGAGTGAAAAAAAAGCGTTTCGCAAAACTTGAATGAACGAACTTGGGTGGTACGTAGCGTCATCTTCAGGTATAAAGCAACGTAACTTCAGGAGAGCCTTTGGAACTAGAGCACTATATAGCTCCTACGGAGCAGAGTAGCGCAATCCTTTGAACCTCGTGTTTTGCCGACAACATGGCCGACAGAGCGGCTCGACGCGGGTCACGTGGTACTCAGGGTTCCAGGAGGCGGCCCGCCCTATGGGAGAATACATGGAGATCGACATAACACGGCTGATTAAAAAACTAACGGCGAGTTCACATTTTTCAAAACTAGCCCGTCGTGAAGTTAGTAAAGCGCTAAACATTCTATCAAAGTTTTAATAATATCGGATGCGTGTGCAAATTTTGAGAAGGCAATTTCCAAGGCAATGGCGTTTGAAGCAGACGATTTTTGCTCGCAGCGGAGATGGGCTTTTCGGGTTGGCCGGAGCGGGTCACGTGAATGGTATGACGTCGCCGTGTCGTCTGCTGCATGATGGCGCTCAGGCAATTTTTTAAAAAAAGTTACGTCCTTGTATGGCACAAAACTTATCGCATATTATTCTAAAATGTTTCATTATTATGTCAAAAATGATTTCCATTCCGCACATCCCCACAATACTGAAGAAACAACGATTTTCTCACGTTCTCCATGCATTTCTGACCGCAGTTGGAACCTCCGGGCGTTCGCCGCTAGTCGCCGAGAGACGGCGTTCTAGATTGCGCTACTCTAGAGTTCCTGTATATGCTACCTACGGTAGCAGAGTTGCGCATTCAGCCTCGGCGCGTGGCCGTAGCGCCGGCTTTCCCGCACGAGCTGGATGCTTTGCTCCTCACGTGACTAAATTTGGCGAATAGCGGCGCCGCGCGCGCCGCCGCGCATGGAAAACAGGAGAGAAGGAAAAGGAGGCGGAAAGCAGGGAAACATACGCCGGGGCAAGAGAAACGTCGGCGGAGCGACCGTAAAGGTGGCTTTCTTGCACGCCAACGGATGCTTTGCTCCTCACGTGATGGATCTCGGCGAATAGCGGCGTGGCGGCGCGGGGAAAACAAATGCGCAACTCTGGCTCCCGTAGGGAGCCTATACAGGAACTCTACGCTACTCTGCTCCGAAGGAGCTATATAGTGCTCTATTTGGAACGAACGTTTATCCAGTGCAAGGAGGATCCAGTGCCACAGAAGAGAAGGCCTGCGCATGCTGCGCATACACGGCGCCATGGCGGTAGATTTAAATTGCGAGAATAGCACGATGGTACCTGGAGCGCGTCTCTGACTGGTACATCAAAAGGGGTCCCGAAGTAGCAACAAAGACGTCATAAAAGCCGGAGTGTCATGCTGTTGGATGTCGCGATACCAGCGGTTGATCGTAGAAATGCCGACGTAAAGCACGAGCCAACGTTACTAAAACACTCAGTTGGGAAACTCCCATAGCGACAGCTTTCAAAAAGTGGCCCCGAACTGTCTCCGAGCACCGAGCTAATCACGAACACAATGCCACCATTTCTCCCGCAGCGGCCACTCGAGGAACTGCACGTGACTTCTATTTTGGCTTTAAGAACAGATACAGAGGCTACAGGGGTGCCACCCATGTCTCCCCGGCGGACGCGCCGCGTTGAGCTATCGAAGATAAAATGCACCTAGGGCGGGACGTGCTACCTGAAAGGCCCGCTGAGGCATGGTTGTATAAAAACAATATTAATTGTGCTGCAAAACCCTGCAAACTAAAGATTTTAAAAACATAACGCACCCCTCTTTTGGTACTAAACTCCAATAAATTTCATACAAAAAGAGTCTTTTTCGTGTGTTTTTACGCAAAAACAGGCTTTCAAAAAGCTCAAGGTGACCACAGTACAGACAAATGATAAAGAGTGGCGCTGTTGTCGCATTTAGCTCGGTCTCGGTGGACGCCAGCGGCCCAGGTTTCGACGGCGAGTTTCCCAACTGAGTGTTTTAGTAACGTTGGCACGAGCGAACGCGAGTGTCGCTGTTGTCGCGGCGTCCCTAAAGCCCCTTCATGTTTCAAAGGTAGCGCAACGTTCGTCGTTGGACGAGGCACGTGACACGTGCAGCCCGTACAGCCCTTGGGAAGATCATGGCGGCACAGCGCAGCACTGAGCTAGATTTCGGACGCCATGAATTTCCCAGAAGTGGCACGTGGCGCGTGCCTCGAGCATTTTTACAACAATGAATGGCGCCACTTTTCCCAAGATAGAGGGGCTTTAGGCGTCCCCGGAACCATTCTGGGTGTCCCTAAAGCCCCTTCATGTTTGAAATATAGCGCAAAGTGCGTCGATACACGAGGCACGTGCAGCCCTTGGGAAGATCATGGCGGCACAGCGCAGCACCGAGCTCAACGTTACTAGAATCCTCAGTTGGGAAACTCACCGTTGAAACCTAGGCTGTTGGCGTCCACCGAGACCGAGCTAAATACGACAACAGCGCTACTCTTTATCGTTTGTCTTTAATGTGGTCACTTTGAGCTTTCAGAAAGCGTGTTTTTGCGTAAAAAACAACGGAAAAAAGTCTTTTTGTTGTAACTTTTAATGGAGTTTAGTACAAAATGAGGGGCGCGTGATGTTTTCTAAAGTTTTTAGTTTGCGAGGTTTTGCAGCAGAATTAATATTGTTTCTTATACAACCATGCCTCAGCGGTTTCCGTACCCCTTCCACCGTATCTGTTTCGGCGTCAAAATAGCCGATTGAAGCCAAAATAGAAGTGACGTACTGTTCCCCGAGTGGCCGCTGCGGGAGAAATGGCGGCGTTGTGATCGCCATTAGCTCGGTTCTCGAGTATACGGATCGGTGCCACTTTTTTAGAGCGGTCTCTATGGCATGCAGTTTCCCAACTGAGGGGTTCTAGTATTGCAGCAATCAAGCTAAAATAGCTTTCATTACCAGTGATATATATTTTATGCCAAATATCTTATTAAAGGAGTCATGAAACGCGTTTCCAACTTTTCCTGTTTAGCTTTCCTCCTCAACTCATAAATCGCACATTCTACCGAACAGTTCAACGGACTCTCGTTTATGTACCCGGGCACAGCCATTGTCCCTCTAGAAGGTTACCCGTCGCTCAAAATTCAGACAAAAGTTGCTTTCCCCACCCCGTTTACCCCGAAGCTGACAGTGCTGTGGAAGCTACGTGCTCGTTGGGCCAGCCACGCTTTTGCCACGTGATCACGCTCTCTCGCGCATACCCACGCGCATAAGGTCAATGAGAATGAGGCCAGGTGATGAAGGGAGGCGGCTGATTGGTCCAGCAAGCGCGTAGCTTGCTGGAACACAATGTCAGCTTAGGGGTGAAGATTTTAAGTGAGATCCAGTGCCGGTGTGACGTGCGTTTGGACCCGGTGACGCGCTGCGGGGTTCGCGGATGGTTTACTGTGAAAAGGCAGAGGGCTTACGAAGGGAAGGAGGTACGAAACAGTCCGCTGTGTTTTCAAATTTTCGTACCGAAAGTCAGGCTTTTGACTTCCTACCTTTTTTTTTCTTCTTCTTTTGGCCCATTAAACGATGTATGTATGTGCTACTAGCCCAGCCCAAAATTCGTTTCATGGACACTTAAGGCCACGGTCCCACTGAATGTGGCAGTTTAGGTACTTTTTGGCAGGTCATTACTCATCTCGTTTTACATACTGTTTTGTGGGATTGATGTCATTCGAAAGGCAATTCAGTCCTCTTTCATTTGATATTATGTATGTGTTGGTATTTACTGTTCATGCGCATTTGTAGCGTTGCGAATATGATGGCGCGGACCCTCACTTGCTCCGCTAGTTCATGTTTTATGAACGATCCATTAAAAATAACACAGTTCCAATATAGCAGTTTTGTTAAGATGATGTCGGAGCAGAATGTAACGATACACTTTTTTGGTATTTGCACTACTTTCTTTTTTTCATCCCTCCAAATATTGTCCTAATATTGACATTTTTCAGAACAAATATGTTTTTATTGACAAGCGCTAGCGCAATGAAAATAGCTACAGATGTATTGCTTATAATTGGTAATATGCAGAAAAAAATTTATTGTTGTGTAAAATTTTTTTGTTTAGATATTTTATATCAAACGTAGCACTTTTTTGTGCTGCGAGTCACGGTACTTCAAATGCCGCTGAGGAAATAATTAAACTATGATAAAATCGTTTATAACATTTTGAAATACAATGGTTGCCCAAGAAGTGGACGATGGCTTTTTTTTCATCTTCAAAGTCATAACGCTCCAGGAGCCCTTCAAACTTACCTGTTTTTGACGCATATCTTTTTTGGACATCAAACCGATTTATTGGCATCTAATAACATTTATTGTTTCGAATAGATATACATTGCGATGTATTAAATTTTCATAATGATCTTGCTTTGGTTTTTTAATAGGTGTAGAGCTTAGCTAATTTTAAAAACAACTAAAAACTGTTTGGGTGTTTTGTTGCGCTACATGGCGGATGGCAGACAAACTGCCGATTTCTAATGTTCAAAAAATTTCCGAGGGCGGCGTTGGCGTCTGTATCATCATCAATATCCGTGTTTTTTTTACCTTCACATTTAAAAAAATATATTGGAAGATTTACTATCGATAAATGAATGGTTTAAGTACTGGGTCAGGTTAATAAATCCAAGACAAATAATTACACAAGCGTGGCGCGATATAATGTGTTCATTATTCAATATGATTGAAATCAATGAACAATAAAGACGAAGAGGAAAAGAATACATCCGAGTTCACTTCATGCCTAGAGTCACTAAATGAGCTCAATGAGCTTTAAAGTATCGGCACTCCGTTCCCCAAAATTGTTTTGGGCGCCGCCATTTTGGCTCTTATTCAGAGCTAACGCAACTGCCGATCGTCATGATCCAAAAGTACGACATCTGCAGCATTAGATACGGTGCTAGGAAGCTGATGCAATATTGCAATGCTCTGTCGGGGGTTGTTTAAACATTTGTGGGGGACGGAAAGGCGTTTCCTGTGATTTTAGATAAAGCTTCAGATAACTGGCAACCATGATTTTAAGCCACAATATGGCCAAGTGTCGTTACTCTGAACCGTAGCTAATTTACTGGAACAAGCGGGAACAATGAGGAAGAGGCAGGTGTCAAAAGGTAGTGGCTTGTGGAATCCACGGGGCTTACGTCATGGCCCCTCCAGGTATTACAAGCCTCTTGAACAAGAGCATGAATAATGTCATTAAATAAGCTACGCTTCAGAGTAGCGACACTTGGTTTTTGTGGCTTAAAATCATGGTTGCCAGTTATTTGAAGCTTTATCTGAAGTCACAAGAAACGCTTTTCCGTCCTCCACTTTAAACAGTTTGCGACAAAGCAAAGCAACATTACATGAGCTTCCTAACACCGAATCTAATGCTGAGGATGTCGCACTTTTGAATCATGAAGATCGGAAGTTGCGCCTGCTCTGCACAAGCACCAAAATGGCGGCGTTCACAACACTGTCGGGGAAAAGAGTGCCGATACTCTAAACGCGAAACTCCTTTTCCCTGACTGAAACTGAAACTAAATATGAATAATACACCATTATTATAGCTTATTTAGTTAAAACCAACTACACATGACATAATGAGAGGAGGAAGCGGCCGGGTAGGAGAAACGCGGGTTTTATGTGCGACCGTTCTAACCGTCTCAAAAGAGTGAACGCGCGAGCTTGCGCTGTTTTAAAAAAAAGGCATCCAAAGAAAAGAGGCGGCACGCTGTGTTCTTTGCTATTATGTGTCTAATTGCAAATTGTTGTGTGTATGTTTATACAGACAGAAGTTAGTCTGCCTTAGTACGCGTCTGGTGTCTCAGCTGTAGATGAGCAATTTAGCCATTGCGGTACAACCGCTAGCCTGGGGTCTTTAACGTGCACCACGTAGTAGTGATACACGACCGCACGCCGGTACGATGCTCTTCCAGATCGAAACGGGCAGGGGCGGGGTGGGTTCTGCAGCGCGAGCTTACACTCCAAGTGCTCCGAGCTGGTGTGCGCTAGACCATGCACTCGGCCACCGATCCCCCCCCCCCCTCCCCCCTCCCCCCCTTGTGCGCCTAATTTATATTTGAAGATCGACGATGGACGTCGATAGTCTCGAGGTAATATAACGTAATAACATTTTATAAATAATAAACTTGTTGAAGCATTGAACGACTCAATTTTTTAATTCTTGGATTGTAATATGGCGGTAGCCTATTGTACTTACTGTTGATGAAGAGCAATATGAGGTGACGAGGTAATGATTAAATGATGAGGCTCTATAAGGACGACGAAATTAGTGGGTGTCGAACCACAACGTACAGTGCCAGATTTGTTTCAAGTATCGTGTACCCAAAGACTTTCTTCACCCGCAACAGAATATGGTAGAATCAACGAGGATGCTGCTTTACGACTGTACATGGAACAGGAAAACTGCACTGTGCAGAAGTGCGGCTTATTCGTTTATATGAGGGACGGATTTCTAGCAGCATTTCATGATTGACTACTTGGAACAAATGGCCTCGTTGACGTAAAGTGTCCCCTTTCCAAAAGATTCTTGAAGCATATTTAAACCGCAAGGGAGTATGAGGCGAAAAATAAGAAAAAGGAGCCTGGTGTGAAAGGTCCAAATCACCACAATAGCTTCTACTATCGAATACAAGGGCAGTTACACAATACACAAAGAGAGTTTTGTGATTCAGTTATATACACTCAAGGGCATTGATATCCAACATATTCAGAGGGATGACATCTTCTGGTCAACCAACATAGAGCCTTTTCTACTCAAGTTTTACTTGGAAGGCCTGACTTCCGCTGAAATTCCTCACGTAGACGAGTTGTCCAACCGAATAAACTGCCATTGCTCCCGATCTTGGAATCTCTCGATCTTCGTTCGTAGGCCATAGTATCATAATCATAATCATAATCATAATCATCTTTATTTGCTCAGGAGAGCCGCGGCACCGCAGAAAGGCAACAGCCCGTACCAAGGAGGCCCGCAGTGCCGCGTCTAGTGAAGAGGATTATGTGATGATGTAATATACAAGATGAAAGTTCTGATGATTAGGATATGTGTTTTTAGGCCATGGGATCGAGGGGTGTGGCTCTTCGTCCGCCGAATATTGCTTCGGCGGGTGTTGTTACCGTGTAAGATGAGACCGTCGCGTGCTGCTGGAACAAGAACCTGGCGATTCCACTGAACTGCTTCTTCCGTAAGCTGCAAAAGGGCTTTTTTTTTTTTCGTTTCGCACACCATCTGTTCTGTTTGCCCGCCAGTTGCAAGATGGTGCACTAATATGATGCCTGATGCCGGTTCTTTTTTCTTCAAAAACTTGTTTATTTTATTTGAAGCAAGATTTGGCGCGTTATCAGAAAAAAAGTATTTTCGGTAGGGCAAAAGTAGGTAAAAGAGACCGTAGAACGTCAATGACGTGTTTGGACGTCGTAGCAGGCATCGTGTAAACTTCCAGCCACTTAGAGTACGCATTGACCATGACTCCGCAGATGCAGATACGTTTCGCCACCCACCGACTGAATAGTGGATCGTTTTCAGTTACTGTTCATGATGGCGTTGGACTCAAGGAAGACTTCGAGTCTTTGCAGAAAGTTAGCCCAGGTGCCAGGACTTTTGTCGAAAGCGGTAAGTGTTCGAAACGTCGACAACGTCGGTAGCCACGTGTTGTGCTTGACACTGGACACTTACCATTCGCTGAGACGAAACTTGCTTGTTCGTCTGCCACGAGTCGTCCGATATCAGGTCATCACCGCAACACCATCTCCCGACAAAACTGGTCTTCATTGTCCGCATGTCCATAGTTAGCAATCACGTGAACTTAGAAATTCCCGAACGCTCATAACTTGCCATCGCTAAACGCCGTTCATTCATAGCGTCTTCATTGCAAATAAACGTCTTCCTATTTCTTCTGGTGGTTTTCATATTCCTCCTAAGCTTTACTTACAACATTATGTGTGTCGGTACTTCCGAAAATATTGCAACGGCGTTTGTTTTACCACTTACACAATGTAACCACTTTTACAACATCTTCCGGACCCCGTGAAACACAATATTTTGTGACGTTATTTTAGTCGTCATTAAAATGGTGAGGTAAGTACCGTAAATCGCGAAGCAGTTTACTTGACGTCCGCTACCACTGGTGTCTTGGAAGATTGAGTCTACTGAGCATGCATTGCTGCAGAAGAAATTTTCATTGATAGAATATTGACACGTCAATCAACATTTGATTCCTTCTTGGTAAGATTTATTGCGAAAGTCCGTTACAACCGCCGAACCGCATCTCCCTATATCGGAGAACAATTTATGCCAAGCCTGACATTCTCGCATACATCCGTTTGCTGGGCCACGCTACTTGAGCTAGCTGAGCACAGCTGGCAGCGGCGCGAGCAAGGCCACGAGGGGAACGTGATGGTGCTCGAGCCATCCCACTGTGAACCAATGTTTCGGCCACCCCAAGGGTGCGTGTCGCCATCTATTGGTTGAACTAACGCCTTGTTCAAGATGGCTGCCGTGGGACCGCAGCCTTAAATGTGTCGAAGTTGAAAACATAAAAATCAACTGCAGCAGCACTCAATGAAATTAAGAAACAGTAAATCTATTTCGGGTTATTGTTTCCTGTCAAAGCTTATTTGTCCTACATAAATTTTTAACATTACGTTTTTTTTCCTTTTTGCCATGTGTCTTCACAAAAAAAAAAAAAAAATCCACAGCAATTCTTTTGGGTTAAAACAGCGAGATGAAAATAATGGCAATTAACGAGCAATTTATCTCACAATATTTCGCAAGACGACGGTCACTTCCCGCAATGCTTGGATAGAAAATAAATAATAAATACATAAAACATATATTTTATTATAAAATATATTTATAATTTCTAAATTATTCATAAATGCAAAATATAATATGAAATATATTTTTATTGACCTCCGCGCTTCCCCGTGCCCGGTTGTTCGGCATGGCACCACGAGTTGCAGACTGAATTCTATGACAGTGTGAAATGCGGGACATTTTGAAGATTTGAAAATTTCTCGCAGGTCGCTGGGTAGTCGGGCTCTCGCATGTCATGCACGAATAAAAACCTTGGTGATCATAAATACCCTGTCAGTGACCCTTTAATGGAAACGCGTTCCTGTCGGAGCCACCTCCAGCTTTAGGAAGGTTACCTACACCACACATCGGACACTAGCGTTGCGTCAGAGTTCGGCTGGGTCTCGCATTCCCGCCGAGTGAAGACAATCGTCTTATTTACTGTCTATCTCTGTTCTTGTTCGTTTCACTCTGACTAAACCAGCTCACCTGCACCGCCATCACCACAACTCTCGTTCAATCAGTGTCCGGCTGCGATCTTCGGTGGGTGAGGTGGAAAAACCGCTGTCTTGTTCAGCGGGACAAGCTCCGCCTCCGGCACGCGCACCGAAGTGTGGAAGATAGAAAACTCGCGCTCGAGGCCGCCATAACCACGGGTGTACAATAATTGTAATTGTAATTGTAATTTATTTGCACAAGAAGTATGATGTATATGCGACGACGTGCGAGGCTAGGCAGAAAGGTAACAACCCTTACGCGTGTGCGCCTGCTAGCCGGTCGCCGCATACACCGTGGATGAGGGGAAAGGAAAAGGGGAAAAACAATTTGGGTAAATATAAATAGTCAAAACAACAACAACAGTGGTCAGTGGTTATGGTGCCGCAGCTCATGAGGCGTCCGACACCACTTGACGGGAAAAGAGCCTGCACAGTTCACGGGAGTCATCAATTGATGCTGGTAGAGGGTTGCGAGCGTTTAGTGGTATAGTTAGAAAGTCTCTGACGGCGGCGGGGATGAAAGATTCGCTATGGCGAGTGGTTAGGCGGCGGAGCGGCTCGGGTTGACCTGTCCTTTTGCTGACACGCACCAGTGACGCGAGGTGGGACCCCGCAAGCGACCCGTCGAGCAGCCGACAGACCGCACGTACACGTGATGTCCGCCTCTTCTGTCCGAGGGGTCGCCACTGGAGTGCCCCAAGGTCTCGAAGAAAGGAAAGAAAGAAAAAAAAAAAAAAAAAAAAAAGGCCCAGAAAGAAAAGGCAGCAATTGTAAAGCTACCACATAGCGAAAACTCCCGGCACTAAGCCACTGTCATCCCGCGTACCGCATGCAGGTCCTACTCGTCTGCAATGCTGGAGTTCACAGCAGAAAGCACAGTCGTAGGCGTCCCAGAAGGATACGCAAAATAGCAGCCAATGGGAGAAAAGACAGAACGTTCGGCCAGTTCGGCTCCAAAACGCCAATATTGCAACCAAACGAAGACTGCAAGATAGATATTTCCTTAATGTTGGAAAGATCCCCAGTGGTGTCCTTAATCCGTATACTGGTATTCTTCCAACTGGGGCCCTTATCTGGACACTTGGCGAAAAAGTCGGCGAGAAATTCGGCGGCTATGATTGGCCGGCGCCAAGGTAAAAAATGCGGCGTTGGCCGATCGCGGCCTCCGATTTCTCGCCGACGTTTTCGCCAAGTGTCCAGCTTAGGGCCCCTGGTCGACTCTGCTGCGGAATGCTTTAGCAACCTCAACTTTTGCACATGCAAGATCACGTGTATGGCGCATCGGGTTTGTTCTTGTGCGTACTCAGATCGTCCTCAAAAACCAAAAGATCAGCAGGTCATCATTTTAGAATGTTATTACTTCTATACTTGTCTGGCAATTCGGGTTCTGTTACTGTTGCATGTGTCCCTAAGGGTAGTGTAAGTGGGCCTTTACTGTTTCGGTTGTATATCAATTACCTACCATAATCAATTAAATCGACAATTAGACTATTTGCTGATGATTGTGCTATTTACCGAAAAATTGGCACACGTATTGATGACATTCTCCGAGACGATTCAAACACTATATCATCATGGTGTTCCCTATGGCAGATGAACATTAACACTCGTAAATGCAAACAAATTTCCGTAACTAAATCCGCCGCCAAAACTGATTACTTTCACGAACACTATAGAGCACGCATCACCGTACAAGTATTGGGGCGTGTATTTTACAGACAAATTATCATGCAACGAGCACATCGAGCAAATGACAAATAGCGCACTAAACCACTTGGTTTCATTACCCAAACTTTACATAGCTGCCATTAAAACAAAGCTACTTCCGTACAAAACACTTATCCTCCCAAAATTAGAATATGCAAGCAGAATTTAGAATCCACACCAAAATTGCCTAACCTCGAGGCTTGAACCTTCAGAGCAAAGCAGCCAGATTTGCAGAGATTATTCATCCGAAACTAATGTCTCGCTTTAAGAACTAACAAAACCCTTCTTTTAAAGAGAAAAAAAAAAGCCAGATATATTTTTTTTTTTTTAAGACGTATGTTACTTAGATTTTGATTTTCAATCTACTTACTGCCGGGAAGCCAATCTAATTGTGATTGGTGAGCAGATTGTTCACGACCATATGGGCCGCACTTCAAAGATTTTCATTCCAAGACCCTTCTTAATCCACAGCGCTGTTCTATTTGTGCTGCCACGTGATCCAATAGAGTAGATTTGGAACATAGCCATGGTTAATAGTGTAGTAGCAACCTTGGAGAATTAGAACAGATGGGGCTGTGACATGAACTCCCAGTTAACAGGACTTCGAGGACTTGATCATGCAGCCAGGGGCGGATGCAGGAATTTCCTGAGGGGTGGGGGGTCAGGTGTTGGTCAGCGTAGCATTTGTTTAGGAAACCCCTCCCCATCTCCCTCGTTTCAAGCCCTAAATTTTACACATGCAGAAATCAAAAAGGGGGGACAGGACATCCGGACCCCCCCCCCCCCCCCCCCCCCCCCTCTAAATCCGCCCCTACATGCAGCCTTCCAGCCAAATAGAGAAAAACCTAAAAGATCCGGGTATGGAAAAAATGACAACCTTACCAGTTCGTTGTCCCAGCCCAAAACGACGTCAAGAAGTGGACAGAGAAGTCACGCAAGAACTGCACACAACACAACCGATCCATCGAAAGTGAACTTTTTTTATTAGATAGCCATCCAACAGCCTTTTTAAAAAAAAGTTTCGGTAGATCTCGACGCAACCCCGCACCCCCTCCCCTTTGTTTGCTCATTCAGACAGGGAAAACAAAAAGGACCGGAACACTTAGAAACAAAAGCCCCTCCCCCCTTCGATCGTTGCACCCCCCCAATGTCGCCGTGGACACGCGTAGTATAAATGCGGTAGTACAAATCTCCTTCGTTTGGCTACGACTTGAGCAACTTCCTCGTCGTATCCGCTGCATATCTACGGAAGAGGAGCCGAAGTCGTCCGTGACGACAGTACAAAAAAAAAAAAAAAGTCGGTAGAAAGGGAGAAGGAGCTACAGACGGAAGTACAGATTTGACTTGGAAGCATCCAATGCTTTTTGGCATCCCTCGCCGAAAGGTGAAGACTCGCTCCGGGCCGCCCCGCTCACGCCGCCTTCTCCTGGGCTATGACTGCAAGACGAGGATGGCACGGGTAAGTTCTCGCGGTCCGCCCGTGGGCAGAAGTCTACAGCATGCCACTGCCAGTCTGCACGCAGCTACGACCGGGGATGCCGCCAACCCGCGCAGGTTCGACTTTTCGTTTAACGCCGAGTTCAACCAAAATTCGACTGTTGTCCTCGTGTGCAAAAATGAAAAGCGAGCCGAGGCAACGCGAAGTGCAAGTCTGTCAGCTTCATTTGTGGAGGTTGTGACGATGTCAGAACGCAGAGCTCCGACCGAGGGACAGTGGGTAGACCTCGAGGCAGCTTGCTTCGAGGTCTGCCCACCATCCTTCAATCGGAGCTCTATGTTCTGACGTCACCAGAACCCTCGCAAAAGTAGCGGTATGGTAGCGGAGGAACTTTCGCTCTACACACCGCCTAGATGACAAGCGCTGCGCTCGCTTTCATATTGTGCAAACATAAAACGCGTAACAAACTACAGTTTCAATTGCGTTTTCGTGAAATGCAAGATTTTCGTGCTCGAAATCTGCAAAAACACCACGCAAAAGGTTAACCTCGTTGAATTTTGAAAATTTTCGGCGGACCAGTCGAACCTCGAGGCTTGACAGACGTGTGCGACACCCCCGACTACGACTATACTGGTCGAAAGGACTCCAACCTGCGAGTGTGCTGAACCGTCGGGGGGATTTTGGCTAGCGACTATCGATTCCATCTGCGGCACAAGAAAGATTGGGCGACGGTTCAGGCAACTGCTGCAACGTGGGAGGATGACTAGACAATTTTTGAAATCTTGGGGTTTTGAGGTAGAAGGCCTCCAGGTAATGTGCTTTTTTTTTTTTTTTCCTTTCTCCAGTCTTTCCCTGTTTTGCAACAACATTACATTCCCACAACAAACCTTGTATAAAAAAAAAAAAGTTTTTTTAGTGCAGTTGGGATTTTGAAATACGATGTACATCTTAGACATCGGTGCGGCAATTAAAGTGTTGAAAAATAAAGCCTTTAGAGTTGCTTACATATTCCAGAAGCAGTGGTTTTAATTTGCTTCCCCATTTGAAAACTATGGCCATGAAAACCCACATAATTTTTAATCGTCCCACATCTTTACATTCTCCGATGCAATGGGGCAGTTGATGCCTTTCCGGTGCTGCCAAGTGTTTCATTGTGTTGGCGTGGCGTGTCTGTTTTGAGTGTTGCAGAAACTGAATTGGAACACTTTTCGAGGCATTGCATTACTGCACAAAATAAAGTCCTGTTTTGAGATTGGATGTGTGTACAGCCCTCGGTGGGAAACACATTCCAGTCATGCAAGCACATTGCATGACTGGAGATGGCTACGAAACACTTGTGAGGTACTACCAAGTAACCAACAAAACATGGAGCTTATGTCATATTGTTCCAGCATTACTTTATGCATGGCAAAGGCCAGACTTCTGTCATCTATCATGGAGTGAATAAGAGTGGAGTGAGGCAGCAAAGGAAAAAAAGGGGAGCAACAAGATGGGAGGGGAACAGGTTCACAGTGGCGGTCTGTATACTGTTTCATGCTTATACAATACCGTCAAAGCTGCTGGCATGAGCATGGGGCTTGATCTCTCATTTGCACGCATTTTCGCGCAAACCAAACTAGAGATGAAGCCTTGTGCTAGTGCCAGTAGATTTGACAGTGCTGTATATTAAGTATAAAATTGAGTATAGTTGCTCAACTCAAAACGTAGGACTTGATCAAAGTAAAGGGGAGCAGACTTAAATGCAACTAGTGTACGCAGTCTCCTTATATTGCAGGAGCTAGTGCCCTTTAGGTTAATATAAAGAATAGACGACAGGGTGAACCGGGAAAAATAAAGGACACATTAGAGCAATGAAAGTTGATTTGTTGTAATGAAGGTACCATTTAACAAGGGAAGACACCCCAGATGATTGTTTTCCAAGGACGGTTATATTGCGAAAATCTGTGCTGCATTTACAGGTGTGGCAATGGGCTGGTAAATGCCTTGCTCCCAGTCCCTTCAGCAACGCTGCCCACAAGACATAATATGCTACGTGCCAAACAGGTGTCGTATATCGTACCACTGTCCCGCGGAAAATGCTACATTGGGCAAACTGGCCGCTGCATAAATGACCGGGCATGAGAGCATGCTCAAGTTTTTCATTCATTTAGTTTTAAAGTTTTCCTGCTCCTTTCTGCCATAGGGGCCTTGTAAAGCTGCAAATTTTCCAACTTTTTGCCTTGTCTCCTTCGTTTGTCAAGCAAAGCAAATAAATATATAAATATATATACATGTGAAGGGGGGTGAAATGGGCCGGGTAGACTTAGACAACTGAGCAAAAATGCAACCATGGAGAGGCAAGTTTAACATTTACCTTAATATATACCGACGTATCGAACAGGGACAGTTCTTCATCAGGGTATAGATAGAGTATAGACATAGTATAGTATAATATGGATTCAACCCTCGCCGTACAGTTGCTTTGAGGCAGTTTGGAAGATGGAAAGGACAGCGGAGAGCCCACGAAGGGCGCGAGAGGCACTCACCCTCCTTGGTAGGGAGGGGGTTCTTCTCCAGGGTCTCCGCATGCTTGAGCTTGGATGGGTCGAAGGTCTCGATGCCCTCGATCATCTGCTTGTGCTCCTTCTCAGATTCTATGTCTGCACAGAGGGGGAGGAAGACCAGGGTCAGCAGGAAAGCAGCACGCTCACACCCTCCCAAAAGCAAAGCCGCAGTGCTGCTGCCCCGGCGGCCGGCGTGAGACGCAGGAACACGGGGGCTACGTCGGCATTTGGCCGACATAGCCCCCGAGTCCCAGCCTATCGCCGATGCAGTGCTCGCTTCCAGCCCCACGCCGGCATTCGGTGGGAGAGGTCGGAGGTACAGCAATGCAGCAGTGCTTTTAGAGGGGGGTTGTTTAAAACGACGGATTAGTGGTGAAGTAGAGGAAAATGAGATGGCATGCCGGACAAACATGAGACATTAGTACTCACGGGACCACACCACACATAAACCACACCGGACAAAAAGTGGGGTTCTCTACGCCGACAGAACCCGCGGATAAGCTTCGCATCGTTCGCAATACTTGCGGAACAAACGAATGTCAGTCGCACCATGCATACGAGGTTAACTTGTACGTGTTTTCGCTGCACTCTATATCGGTATTGGAGGTCGTGCGTGATGCACAATGTAGCGAAACTGTTTAAAAACTACAGGTAGACGGACCGATACAGACATGTTAAGTCACAGTTTCGTGGTATCGGCCGCTAGCCTGCATGTATGTTTGCCACTGCTAAGATCTGAAAAACAAAGTGGTTAAAACCAAACAGCACAGGGCAGGTTAAATAAATCCGTGGGGAACAGTCTGCACCATGGTTGCAAGCACCGGTCGAAAGTGAGGAAGCGAAAAACGCCGTTTAAAATAGACTCCCGATAATTATGCAATCGCGGTGTACGAAAAGAATAGCAACGTGTTAGCGATTGAAGAGCAAGAACAGCAGGAGCGCATTTCACCGAGACTAGATCCTGAATGTTCAGGTGCTGCACAAGGTCGGAACGCAAGACCATTTACAGTTTCAGTCAGAGATGCATGAGAGTGGCATCACTTAATTAAACTGATCTGTTCTTTACAGAGGTGCGACAAAAGTGAGAGGCTAAGGCACCTTTGTCGGTGATGAATCTTTCCCCACCAGAAACCCACATTTCTTGAGCAGAGGCATCAGTCTCCAAAACAATAATGGTTTAGTATGAGTTCGAAGAACCATACTTCCACAACCCTGCCGCGGAAGTGCAGCGGTAGATTACTTGTTCAGCAATTAAAATTGCTATATGTATTCCCGCAGCAAAAAAAAAAAAAAAAAAAATCCAAACGCTTTCACGCAATTGCTTAGAAAGCATAATGGTTTAGAGCATGCTGCTAATATGTTGTACAGGTGTAGTTAACAGACAAAATCGTCGCAATTAAGAGCATTTCAATTTTTTTTAACAGCCTCACGGGAGCGTCGATATTGTCGAGATTGAGCGTGCGCAAAGCTGCGCTCACTCTCTCCGATGACGCTGAAATGCCCCGTGACACCGACATCCATGCCCCGCGATGTTAAGAAGATGCAAAGCTGGCAGTGCTATTGCTGCGACAGAATAGACACTGTCTCCGATGCCGCTTGTCCAGCACCCATGGGAAGCTACGGAACGGAGCATACTAAAGCATTTAACTAAACTCCATTTCTTGCAGCCGAAGCAATAATTCAACGGAGCCAATCAAGCGACGCCAGAAGGGTATTGTCACAGGGCTCGTCTTCGTCGGTTTGCCATCACCAACTAAAACAAACATGCACAAAAAAAAAAAAAAAAAAGAAGTGCAGGACTATGGCACACGCACTGTGCGCAATTGGTTTAGTCGGCAATGAAAGCACGAGGACGACAAACTTCTGGCGCCGCTCTGCCGTCTCTGGGCGCCGGCCGCGGCTGGACTCTACGAAACGGAGCACGGGCCGGCTACGTCGGTTAGCGGGGAGAGGGAACCAGGCGGGGGGGGGGGGGGGGGGGGGGGGGGCACACGTCGTGCAGGGGGCTGGCCCCCGGCGGGGCTCTACCTTGCTTGGTGGGCTTGAACTGCTTCACCTTGGTCACTGTGTGCTTTAACCGGGACTTCTCAAAGCCCTTGATGTTGCCTAATAGCGCCTGCCTGTTGCTATCCGAGTTCATGCTGGGGCCGCTGAGGGTTCGAACAAAACAAAGAAAAAGAAATCCTCAAGACGTCCGTCGACGCACGCAGACAAAGCGCAAAATGAGGTGGTGTGCCTAGATTGCAGAGCACCTTCAACTGCTTGGTCACGTGGTTTACGAGCCGCATTTGCGATACGAGCTTCGACGAGGCGGCAAAAGCGTATCCTTTGCAAGAGTCTTCGTGCAATGCGAGTAGGAGTGCAGACAGTCTTCGCCTGTCTGCCCGCACTCCTACTCGCCGGGTGACAGCGCAACGCACGTGCACTTGCAACCGATTGGGCGCAGGAAGTGTCTGCCCTTAAATTGCGAACGCTCTCCATGGTTTAAGTTGCTTCCTCTCGTTAAACCTAGGCCCTCTAATTCGAGGCTTTTGAGAAGGTACCTCAGCTGGGTGTTTTTAAAAAGAGGCAAATCTTGCAGCTCTTGAATGAGTGAACTGATTCCAGCCAATTTTTTTATTTTTTTTCGTTTCAATAGTAGAAAAAAATAGATTTGATCTGAAAAGAGGCACGGAACTAGTCAATCTGGCAAATAACTAGCGCTCGTTAGGAAACAAAGCTTAAGAAAATCTAGCCGTCTCTTTTGGATAAAAGGAAGGAGAAAAGAATAGATTACGCATCTAGCCACAAATGCTGGCATCGACGAGGTTTTGAAAAATCGGCCGCTCACTCATGTGGGAAGTGCCACAAGACCATTATAAATGCATTACACAATCACCTAGTTGCGACCGAGGAGTTTATCAGCTAAGAGAGCCTTTCACGAATGTTCTAAGACTAGATAATATAACTAAAAAATTTTCACCTCCCAACAGCCCACAACAAGTTATACGAGTGCAGTCGTTAACAAATTGACGATAATCAATGTCCTTGTACACGGAATGCAACTTGCAGGTCCCGCAAAACACCTAGTTGGCGAAAGAAACATTTTCGCAACATTTCCCGACAATGATAGGATCGAGCATTTCAAAATTGCATTTTCTAAATGAGCAAGAAAATATCCAGGCACAGCACTCTGACAATCTCCAGTTTGACAGTGTTGCCTTTCTAACAGATGCTCATTTTCTTTAGAAAGTCATAGAAACATATCACCACAGCACACAGCTACTTTGTACCAGTGACAAACAAAGCAGTAGATAGTCATTTTGTTCTATGGAAGTTCAGACAGAAGTTGAGACCTGTCAAACTGCACACCAGCAAAACTGGAGGACTCACACTTTACCTTTCCTCGAACAAAGGGCACGCTGCATGTCTTACTAGACTCTAAAACACAGAGAACCATGCTCAAAGTTGCAGTTCACGAACGGGACAACGCACAGGACGGTCAGCACACATCCCAGCACCAGAGGAAAGAAAGAGACAAGGGAAAGACCAGCGCGAGATCGACTGCTGGTACCACGGGGTCATCCACACAACCTCCCTCCCGGCCAGAGAGTCGGGAAAGACTCCGAACTTTTTTTCCTTTTACTTCAAGGCCGCAGTCCCCAACTAGCAGCCTGTTTCGAAATCACCGACTCAAAAGCCTCGCAACGTAAATGTTGTGCTGAAAAAAGATTATTTGAGCAAAGTTAATCTTGTGAAATTAACTTCGGTAAAGATTTTGGGACATGTCCCTTTAAATGGAACTTGCAGCCTCGCTACCCGGGAGGTGTTGGCCGGGCGCGCGGGAGATTGTGTGGAGCCCGTCTGGGGCAGCAGACCCGGTCTACCTTCTTTCTTGGGCAGGCAGACGTTCTCCTGGGTCTGCACGTGCTTCATGCTCGTCTTCTCGAAGTGCTCCACCCCCTCCAGCAGGCTGTTGTGCATCTTCTCCTGCTGCACGTCTGCACCACCACAGCCACCCCCATGCCTTAACAGATGTGCGGGCTCACCTCTGGCGCAGGCCCCCCAGGGAGGACGACCGACCGACTGACCGACCTACGCTCCCGCTGGTCTACGGGGCGTTTCCGAGAGCCAGCAGGGCGCATTAATGAACCGACAGACTGAGTGCAATGAAACCTTCACAAAGGTGTCTTTAGGTGCATTTATTGTACTCAACTCCGAGATCAAGTTTAAGTAAAAACCTTTAAGCTATAAAAAACCCCACCTTTTCTTACACGCAGGAAGGGAAACTAAAAACCGTTCGGCTGACGCCACTATAGTCGCAGAAGGCGAGACAAAGCAAAAACACCAAAACTTCTAGACAAACACCCGAAAGCAGATCTAAGAAAGTGTGGCACTATCTGCGGGTGGCACCAACCGGACGGTTTGTACCATTTTCCTCCCTGTGCACAAAAAAAAAGAAAAAAGAAAAAAAAAACGGTATTTTTGAGGATTACATTTTTGCTCCGAAACCCACTCCTGAAATTTGAGCATGACAAGTGCACCAGCCAAGGACTAAGTCGTGAAAAGTTTCAATGTACTCCTACTCCATGGGTTCATTTATATGTACAAATATTTTCAGACCCAAATAACGCCCAAAAACTGCCTGTATGTACCTAGAGCCACTGAATAGGCAACACTTAGAGCATGGAGGCTTTGTCCACCTTGACATTTGAAAACAGGTAATCAAACCGAAAAATATGACGTTTCAGTTACAGTTTACTGTTGATGTCAGCTTCCTAGTTCAGTTTTAATTTTTATGGTTTCGGTTAACGGTTACAAGTTCCTAAACTTTTTTTTTTTTTTTCTGTTTCTCCAATAATTTGTTTTATTAAAATGCTAGACAGTCGCTTTATAAGAAACTGTTTAAAGAAGTCCCAGATATCAAACGACTTTATATAAAACGTAAATGTAAAACCTCTTCACATTCTTTTTTCTGTGTTGTTCCAAAATAGTTACTTGCAACACATCAGATGAAATTTTTTCCATCATCTTTGCACGATGGTCAATTTACCTTGTTTCTTTACACTAGCTTACTGCAGGTCAGGAACAACGGTGATTTTGAAAGAGCGTTGGATGAATATTTCAGAATTTCTGACTTATTTGTTAATACCCTGAAGGTGACACATACCGAATACATGTAGCGACTGTAGGACTGTGGCAGATTTACAAACAGAAACTTCATTATAAGCTCAACCACCGATTCCAAGTATTCTTAATCCTAAATTCAGACTGAACAGAAAAGTATTACCAGAAGCACCACTTGCTGACAGTAACTCTCAAATGGCCATAACATTCCAAGATCCCTCCTCAGGGTCATTCTTGAGAACAACTAATATTTTAATTTTTCGGTTAATATCGGTTACCGGTAAATAAGTTACTGCTTTCATAAATTTCAAGTAACGGTACAAAATAAAAAAAAATTGTTCCTAAACGGTTTTCAGTTTGAGTCCCTGCTTAAAATCGTGCTTGCCAGTTATCCGAAATCGCAGAAAACGCTTTTATTCCCGCCAGAAATGTTAAAGCTGGCCTCAACCGAGAAAAACGACATTGCCCGCGCTTCAGGACACTATTTCTAAAGCAAGAGAACTCGTTTCTTCAAACGATGGTCACGGCCAATTGTGCCCACCTGCACTGAGCACCAAAATGGCGGCAGCCATTTTGTTGCCTAATGCACAGCAGGCGCAATCGGCAAACACAGAGATTAAAAAAATGCGGCTTTCCGAGGTTAAAGCTTGGGTGACATTGTTTGGCACTGCTGAAAACTGTTTTAACATTTCTTGAGGAGTGCAAAATCACTTCCTGCGATTTAAGTCAACTGGCTACAACAATTTTAGGCGACAACATGACTTGAGTGTCGTCACTCCGAAGCACATACCTTTTAGTGGGGCTCTAGTGTCGCCCAGCACTGGTAAAAGGAAGCTGAAGCACTTTAAAAAAGAATGGTGTTGGGAGCGGCGTCATTCTACGGTGTTTTGCCTTCCAAATTTGGATACCGCGACGAAAGTGGGTGGGATATAGCGTCATTTCAGAAAAATGCGCTGCGAGTGCCACGGGGCATGCGGCAAACCTTCCGTCGCGTCTTATCCATCAGGAGTGGTGTCTTTGTGGGGTACCTTGAGCGAACCCAGAGGCGAGCGAGGAGCACCCAACACTGCAGACAACGTCACTTCTGCTAGATTGCCATGCAAATTTTAATTTGCAATCCCGTGTTCCTCCATAACAGCATAGAAGAAAAAGGCGATATGGACAGTATATAATTTTTGAGGTGACCATGCCCAGGCTCTCGCAGTTTTTTTTTCAAATTCGTAAGCCCCTTCAGCTGCCCTTAAAGTCCGCCTCTGTAACCGAACGCCAACCCAACTATCCAAATGGCCCCTTCAGTAGCACAGTCTGGAGATCAGTACTGCTTCTCAGGTCGGCATCCAGACATTTCAAGCATAACTGCAGTACCGTGCCACACAGAAAGAAATCAAAGGCATTCTGACGGACTACAAACCACCGCACGTTTGCACCGCCTACCAAATGGCCACATAAATCCACCAGCTGCCCATAAGCAGCAACCTGCACAACCTTGTAACCAGAGAAAATCAACATCCCAATCCCCTGACAAGAGCACCTTTCAATAGAAACAATGTAGCGGCTTTGTCACTCATGGTGCCACGGTATGTTGTAACTCAGACCAGCTGAGAAGTTCACCTGCTGCGGTAAGGACCTTAATTAAAGGCCTCAAAAGTCTAGCACATGCTCATTCGGCTAGTGCTTCACTAGTGTGCTGAATGGGCATATTCCACTACAGCAAAACAGTCGCAGCAGGCTACACAAAATAGCAAAGCGCAGTGCTGTCCTACAACATCAGGCTTACTCTTGTCCCAATGAAATGAGGTTCCCACAAATTGCATTTTAGAAACTGCACATACTCTAGATTGACAGCTAGGTACATGGTTTTGCCGGATTCCAAGATATTTCTGCCACGAGTCATGATCGGCAAGCAAAAATTGCTCAAGAAACTTGCGGGGTGAATGGTATCTCACGGGACTAAACTATGGCAAGCTATGCCCAAGGATTTCAGGCAGGCAGCGTTGACTATAGTCCAGAAAATATGATACTTTCGGATAAATGCCCAGCAGGCACCTTCATAGTAAAGTTTAACGCAATGTGTCAAAAAGCCAACACATGCAGTCCCTCCAAAGGGGCATCGCATCATCAGGTACATGCTGCACTGCAACTCAGACGAGCGATTGCGATTGTCATCCGACAGCGAAAGCCGAGGGGTGCCGAGGGGTACCGCGAGCCTACCTTCTTTTGAGGGCAGGGTGACCTTTTCCTGGGTCTCCGCATGCTTCAGGTTGGACGCCTTGAAGCTGAACAGCTCCTGCTGGATCTCGTCGGCCACCTTGGGCAGGTTCTCCTTGGAAGGGCTAGACATGCTGGGCGGCTAGGCTTGCACGGGAGGAAGCACACGGGGGCGGGCTAGAAGGTGAGGAGGGAGACACCGCACACAGACATGCTGGTTAGGCCCGGTTAGGACACGCCACAAGACACACGCATGACAGAATGAGTACAACACTCAAATGCACGGCAAAACATACTGCCCAGAAAAGGAGGTTAATTAAGGCAATATTCACACTGTGAAATGCACTTGAAGTTTGAAGCGATTTCACCTGCTCACGCACACCGGTTCGAAAATGACTTATCTACAGGAGACATAATGAGCATATCTTAGTGACCAGGAACTATGTTAATAACAAAAATAAGCGCAGAAATCCCCCAAATGATAGCCAAAAGATATAAGTGCCAAAAATAAGGAACACGAAGCACAACCCTAGGTTCTTGAGCTAGACGGCAGTTTCATCTAGTCAATTCGAGAGATCCAGAGATTAATGTACCATAGCCGCCGGCAATTGAGCAACTTATGTTCCCGCTCCTAGCTTGGACTCATTCTTGGGCCTTTTGATCGAATGAGATAACCTCATTGACTGCAGAGTGGTAATGACCATGCTGGGCCCGCATCTCTCCAACCGCCAGCGCCTGTAGACGTGCAAAGTGCATACATCAAAAACCAGTGCCGGATAGAGCGATTCAAAAGTATTCAAAGCCAAATACAAAGGACAAGGGCACCGATGCACTTCAAGTCGCACACTGGTAGGTACAATGGGAACGTTGTAGTTCCAATTAAAGCCTTCAGTAATCCGGAAGAAACAAAGGTCGTTCGGGCTCGTAAATCAACCGCTTCATTGGAAGGCAGCCACCATGAAAGCACCATGAACAATTTTTGCCGAATACATTATACCTCGACCAAAAGAAGGAAAAGACTTTGGAAAGGAAGTTACAGGGAAGGGTCCCATGTTTAGCAGAAGCAGTAGGGGTGTCCAACGTCGTGGCTTGTAGATGGTGCCAGCTTTCGTTCCATAGGAACGTGTCCCCACACGAGAACCGCACCTCTGATATGAAAACTACAGCTTGCGCCACCTATGAGTTGCCATGTCGAATCGCCAGGTTATATCTGGCGCCACTGCAGGGTGCTGGCCTCTCGTGCAAATGTGCCACAAGGTTCGCACCGAGAGCCGCCGACGCACGACCGTTTATCCGACGAATGCGAGGCAGACCGGGAAACAATCTTTTCCGTGCAAAAGTGAGAACGCACATAACACCCCTTTAATCGCATTAGCATTCATCTCAACAGTTCATCATCGGGAACAATGTTCCACAAGGTCATAACATGTCTTCCTGCAACTGCCATTTTTATACAATGAATGGACAAAGCTCCGAGTCGGCAAAGAAGGTTGACTGGTGTAGACAACTATGGTCCCCAGGGTCTCTATTATAGTAAATTTTAGAAATTTCAAAAGTCGTCTTGAAGCGTGAAGTAAAAGTCGTCTGGAAGCATGAGGTAACCATCCATAGTGTCAACCAAACCTCAGGAGGACAACATGAATTTTGAAGGAAACTTTGCGAAGCATGAAAAAATCGTTGTGTGAATATTGTATTGGGTTCAAAGCGAATTCAAAGCACATAGTGGTTTTGGACAAATATTTTCGAATTGGATATTGAATAGTTTTATTAATCCTTTTACTGCTGTTGCACCACGCCTCAACAAAAAAATCTGATGCATTGGGATGGCAACTAAACTACGGATTTGACATAAACTTAAATGTTTAGAGATGCCCAGCTATACCTAATTGAGTGGATTTACAAACCTTGCTATAGGCAAATATTTTTTCTCCAATCTCGAATTTAAACATACAAAAAAGAATCACGAATAATGAATGCCAGTTGTCAGGGCATTTCTGCCTAATATAACCTTGCATAAGGACCAGTTTTAATTTTGAAACATTTTCTGGCATGTTAATATTAACACTCCTAAAGTTTCAGTTCCTTTTTATATACACCCGGTGCGCGAGTGCACCATCCCGCTTTGAAAGAGGGCTTTTCTCCCAAACACATAAGTACGATGTTCAATAAAATAAATGCAAGGGCGCAAACGAGCTGGTGTACACTTAACATTATTCAAAAACCCCGAGACTGCAGGTCACGCTCGAAAGGAAGAATATTCATACTTTTCCAAATGTTGGTTGATCGCGGCGGCTCGCCCCCGTTGAGTGCGCTTCTTATCGAGCTCGCGTGCACTGCGGGGAAGCAACACCCGCGCGGAGCTCGCTTCCGCGGGTGTTTTGCTTCTCCGCAGTGCACGCGAGCTCGGCAAGAAGCGCACTCAAGGGGGCCAACCCGCAGCGATCAACACTTTGCAAAGCACGAATATCGCAGTTCATCTCGAAGCGAATATCGAAGACTGTATTACTTTAAACTGTTCGAAATTTCCAATATTCGCACAACGCTACCCAAAAACTATCATTAAAGACAAAGACGGAAAAAGAGGAGATAAAGACACCGTAGCAGCGTGGTGCGTTTGTAGCTTGTTTCTAAAGCAGAGTGGCCACACACTGGACAGACAATGGTTCTTAACATCGCACGATTCCCGCAGCTTAATGCCGGAAAGCTCGTAAAAGTGGGGCTGCAGAGGGAAAATAAAAGGCTACAGGGTCGCCACGCCTAGTGTTCCTGAATTGCACGAACAAAAACGTTATTTCTGCTTTCATCGAGGGAAATGAGCAGCTTTGACGGCCCTCCGAGCTTCCACCACCATTTTTACACGCATCGTCCTACTTGTCTTTTTCGGCTGACAAGTTGCCAGGCCGCCAACTCGTGACGTCACGGAAGGGCGAATACTCGTAGTGACGTCACAGATAGAATCCGTAAGACGACTTTGCGAAGATTCGCACGAGACGAGACAACGAAGCGGGGCAGAGACACGCTTTGTCGCACGAAGTGCAGCCAGTCCGTGACCGAGAAACCTCGGGCGGTCAAACGGCGGCGCCTCAAAGCGTCGACGCAGGGCAAGCGCGACTCGCACCAGATCGCGGGCGTTTCGAAGAACAGAGACGCGGGTCGAAGCCAAGCGGAGCGGAGCCGTCCGCACGCGTGTCACAAATAACCCGACGAGCTCGTCGACCGTGGCGAGGCACTCGCAGACAGTCTACGGCTCTGAGACAGTCAGCCGAGCAGCGCCCTCTTTCCGCCTGACGGCGGAATGGAGACCGTTACCGGTTCCGCCATTTTAGAAATAACTGGTGCCACCTGGCGGAAAACGGGGTTCGAGGATTCCGAGGATGAAACAATGCGCGGAAGGAGACGGAAGGAGAGTCATAAAGCGAATTTTGGGGCCGAAAAGACAAGCCAGAGTCGGGTTAAAGTTCACATTAAAAATAGTGCAAAAAAAGACGGGACAAAAAGACGAAGAAGCACACAGGACAAGCGCTAACTCTCCACCAGTCGTGAGAGTTGGAGCTTGTCCTGGTGTACTTCGTCATTTAGTCCCGTCTTTTTTGCGCGATTTTTAATATGAATGTTGATTACCAACTTGCCCAGCAGACCAAGCTTTTACAATACATCGGGTTAAAGGCCGACGACCAGACTCGAGATACTGCAAGGCAGAAGATCGTCCTCACCATGGGGGAGGAGGAAACAAGCAATGGTGTTAGGCTAGGACGAAAGGTAGGTGGCGCAAGCTGCCGCCCGTTACAACGGGTATAGCCATTACAATCCATCCATCCATGGACAGGGTAGAAGAGGGAGGCGCTCGCTCGAGCCCGTGTTCACGTATTTTCATACCACAGCCCCCGGAACCGGATATTTTCTTAAATGGTTCTCGAAAACCAGTTTATATCGATTTCAAACCTTTAGGGCCCTCAATACGACTCAAAGAAAACGTCACCCCGGGTGGCCTGCTGCGAGGCTAGGACAGAAAGGCCCGTGCGCTGGTGGGCTTGTTACTAGTTGGTGAAGCATCTTTACGGGTAAAACAGCGCGAACAAGGACACAGGAGATAGAAGATGCACACAGCGCTCCGTCTGTGTGCGTTGGGCTTGTTAGCCTGCCACCCGGGTCAAAAAGGTTAAGGTTCAGAGCTCTCGCAAGATACTCGGGGGGGAAACCTCAGACTCCGGGCGCTAAAGGTTTCCAACGTTACTCTGACGCAAATTGGGAGCGCGCTTATTTTCTTCTCGGAAAGAGGGGGCCCCTGCCCCGAAAGCGCGGCCCCCGGAGACACGCGGCAACGCAGTCTCCCGTCGAGCAGGGTGGGTCTATTTCGGGGCCACTGGGGGGCTTTCTGCTGAGCGGCGGGGGCCGTGCCAGGCCGCGTCGGCGAACGGCGGACAGACGGACAGAGACCGGGGACAGAAATAGAGCGGCGCGCCAGCCACTGCGCACAGACGCCCCGTCGACAAACGGGCAGCCGGAGACTCAAGCCCGGTTCGTGCGTGGGCGCAGCCAATAACCGCCTATAAAGCAAGGCTCTATGCGTACGTCATCATCGGTGAACCCACGCAGCGCCGCTTAGCTCGAGCGTTTTGCGGCGGGTCGGGGAGGGGAGTGACCACCAGCGATGACGTCGCTCGTTGGCCTTGACTCGGTATTGGCACCGCAAGGGCCACTGGACGTCAGAAAGAGAGAGAAGAGAGCAGATCCTTCGGTGACCGCTTGCGTCGGGATCGTGACGCATACTCCGAGACCCGCGGAAAGCTTGCCAAACAAGCGGACCTCGAGGACACATCGGGTCGCCGAATCATCGAGAGCGAAAGTATATGAATAAATAAACCCAGACTTCGCCGTCGCGTCCTGGACGTAGAAAACGCCAGTGACAGTACAAAAGGTGAACTAGGGAACAAAATATGTAACCACGAAGGCGATTACCTCACGTAGACGAGAGCACATAGCGTCTCAAACCGAGCAGTAAATGACGCGTGGGCAAACAGGAAAGTGAAAAGTCCGTTTCTAACATCCTGCGCGCCTTTCGCGTTTCTTTTTTTTTTTTTTTGCCAAGATGATTTATTTAGAGCGTTACGTGGCGGTGAGGGCACGACCAGCTGCTGCTGCGCACCCGCCACTAGAACGCAGCTAGCCGCAGGCGCGTGATGGGGGCGACGAGAGAGCAGTCGGCCTTCAGACACGGGGCCTCCGCTGGGCACGAGAAGGACATCGATGGACGACCGAATGAGGGAACACGGACCAAAACCTTCCGCCTACGTTGGTGAAACAAAAAGGCGAGAACATTTCTCCCAAAACGGAGACACCGTTTTATTCCAATAAAGATACAGACACTTATCGGTAAAAGCGTGTTCGTAAAGTAGAGCTGTTGGGCAAACAGACATGGAAACTCCTTATCTACAATAACAATAAGAAAAAAAAAAAAAAAAAGAGCTCCATTTTTTAATTTAGGGTTACGCTGCCAGGGTTGGGCGGTATCGCGATACAAATGTATCGCGATAGTATTTCAGAAATACATTTCGTATCTGTATTTCTGTATCGCGATACATTTTTTTCGCCAGTATCTGTATTCCTGTATCGAAATACATTTTTGGATGTTCCTTGGTATTGCGATACAATCAGGGTAAAATGTATTTCGTTACATTTCTTGAGAATTTCTCCCCCCCCCTCCCTCCCTCCCCCCCCCCCTCCCCCCCCCCCCCCGAAAAAAACAAAAACAAGTTTGAACGCATTTTTTTTTTTTTACTTCTGAGGGCACCAGGGTCAAGGAGGTGCTGGGGCATTGTTACCCTGCTGACCAAGTTTCCTTCCGATTCTCCAAACTATTTCCCTATGCGTCCTCTCCTCTCTTCTGCGAACTGTTGCGTAGTCGGGGACTCGAACCATGGTGGCGTGCCAGGAGTGGAGTCAGAACATCTTCTGTCGCAGGTCCTTAGGTAGGAATTTTTTTAGTTGTTATTTGCTGGCATCTAATGCGCGCTGCTAACCGTCTCTCTTGCCTTAGCCTATGCAGTACACCCAGCCGGCAAAGCTGAGTCACAGTCCGTTGCAGCAAGAGCCTGGCAGTGGTTGACTTGAAATAGTAGGGTCACTCACGCAGTAAAGTTCAACACATATCCGAATGCGCCTGCGGCTGCGCCCGTAATATTGGACGGCTCAAGGGTACGTCATGAGCCGACGTGAAAGTAACCCACTGCTCTTGGTATCCGAAACCCAGGAAGGAAGTCAGACGTGGCCTCGCTGTGCCGACCCAGACGTGGCCTCGCTGTGCCGACCCAGACTTCGTACACCTGCGACTGGTCTCGAGCTCGCTGTTTTTCGGAGAGCTCGCACTTGTGACGGCAATATAAGGTCGCAATCCACGAGGTCTCTATTTGGAGTACGGAAGACGAAACTTGAGGACCGCAATCTATGCGTCGGTGGCGGAGGGTCGACAGGAAGGCGCTTCACAACAGGGATGCCACCGTATCGTTTTTTCAACCGTAACAGAAGATAAGACATGTCTTCCAGGATGCTTCAGGTGGTCCACTATTCTCGAAAAATCGAAATGACACTGCCTGCTCGATCTTCAACGAGGTAGCCTACAACGAATTGTCCTTTCATACAGCAGCGAGCTAAAGTTTCATGTTCAAGGCCACACCTAAAGATAAAGAATAGCAGTTCATTCCACCGTGACGTCATGTGATAAATATTGACAAAGGCGTCCTTATTGGACAGGGGCGTGGTGGTTTAGGATGACATAGAATTTATTTAGAGGTCAAAGTTTTTTCGCATCCCTCGCCAGACAGACAGGATGTCAGGGAAGGGACCGCGGTCAGTCCTTGATGGAACGTTTTTGTTGTTTTTTTGAGCCCATTAGGGACTCCTCGTCGTTCGAAATCACTACCTTCAAGGCAAAGTGCCAAGCCTACGGGAAAGCAATTTCAGGATCAAAACCTTCCACCTCCAACTTCAAGCTTTATCTCATTTGGTGTCTCAAACAAATTTTAAAAATGTATTTCAGTATCAGTATTTCTGTTTTTGTATTTCTTCCCCCCTAAAATGTATTCCTGTATTTGTATTTCCAAATACTTTTTGCCTCTTTTAAAAATGTATTTCCGATACGTATCGCGATACACGTTTACAGATATATTTCTGCATCAGTATTTTAGCTACTATTTTAATGTATCCCAGCATTTGTATTTCCAAATACATTTGAGTATTTCTGCCCAACCCTGTACGCTGCTCATCCATCAGAAAAGGCGTTACACAAGATGGTCCATGCACGTCTCCTCCGATTCACGAAGTCGAGGGTGCTTGTTGGAGTGACCTCTTTCTATCACCGCCATTGGAGCGGAGATACCGGGTCTTTTCAGACTGCCACTGCGTGGATTCGACTCTTTGAAAAAGGGTCTATTCAAGCGGCATTCGACAGGGAGGCGAACGTGGCAATGAGCGCACACAGGAGGCTTGGCTAAGGCCGCCGACGGCCTTCAGAGGGATTCCCAACTCGCCCACTTTTTGCGACCCCTTAGAACAGAGTGCCTTGAAACCTCTTAAAATTTCTTAAGACGAGAGAACGCGCTGGTGCCATCTATGCGGTGACCCTGGAACTGCATTTCACTACAGCGAAGGCTTCGCGGGATTTCCGAAGTCAAATGTGCGCAATACCTACAGGAAAAAGGCGCGTTTATGACAAAAGTTTTTCGAGCCAAGAAAGAAAGGATGATGCGCGAGAGAAATAGAATATGCGGGATCGCCAAGTTTCCACTGATACCCAATAGATGGCGCCAGCGTGTCCTCTCGTCGTAACATATATTACGAGGCTCCAAGGCACTCAGTTCTAAGACGTCGCAAGTGTGTAAACGGGCCTTTACCCTGGAACACTGCTCCGTGGCGCGCTTGGGCTTTGCCTAGGCCGACTAGCCCGACGTCAGACGGGCTAATCGGCCTTCGGGCCTTCCTCTTCTAGGTGGCTTTGGCCAGGAGTCTTTCCCTCCATGTAAGATAGAAAGTGGACGTAACGAAGGGAGCGAAAGAGCACGGCGGGAACCGGCGGAAACCTCACGACACCAGTCCAGTCCAAACCACGACTGTCCAAACGAAAGACTGCCGCACTCGCCGAGACGGCAATACGACAAATGCCGACGCATTTAAAATAAGGAAATCTGCGCTTCAGACAGCGACTTGCAAGGTTGGCCGAGTGGGCCGCCGTGACCCCCCGAGGCAACGGGCCGCTCGCACCGCTCGGACGCGGGTCGGTGACGATTCGTCCTGCCCTCAAAATGTGTCTCGCAGGCGCGCGTGCACGAGGAGGGAACGGGCCCTCGATTCTTCCGAGCTAAGGGGCCGAGCGACCGTTGCCGCGTAACCCCGAGGGTTACGCGGCAAGTAAACGAGCAACAACGGACAAATAAAAGCAGCCATATCGACCCCCAAGCACTGGCGTGTTGCAGCTGCATATAATGCACCGCACGATCACTGTCCGCGATGAGAAACGTGCGCTCGTTCTTTCTGTCTTTCAGCTCTAATACAGGAAGGAAAGAAGAAAAATCAAGGTCGCCAGCAGCAACGCACGTCAATTAACAAGTCAACCAGCACCAGGCCGGCTCACAAACTTCCGCTGAGCGCAGTCTCCGGTTCATTCACCAACTCGAAGTTTCGCGAGGGTGACGTGCTCGAGACCAGAGCCCCTTCGGTATACACCACTGGCACACCGCTGCGGAACGTCGTGTCATGCCTCATAACGGCTCAACCAGTCGCTTCACTGGCTTCATGGCCGAACCATAGACAAACAAGGCGCTTCGATGCGCCTTGCGCATCGAAGCGCAAGGCACATCGATGCCAGGATTGATGCGAGGCCTCCGCTCGCATCAGTCCTGCCAGCATCGAATGCAGGGAAACATTTCCCGGCCTCATTGCGGCTGGCTGCGTCAGCGGAGTGGAACAACTCGCGGCCGTGACTAAAGTTCCGAGATAACGGACCCGCGCGTCGCGCTCGTCACAAATGCCGACGTTCTTAGAAGCGCCGACCACCCGACGGTACGGGTTTGAGGAAGTCAACTGGCAGGAGCACAATCAACCGCAAAATGCCGCTTTGTCACCCCGCGTAGTGTGCTATGGTCAGTGCGAGTGGGTTGAGTCCATCGACACCTTCCGAGATGCACGGCGAAGCCCATTTCGCTGGAATCCGGAGAGCAACTCGTCAGCTTATTACGCGGCAGCTGCGGTAACGTCAGAGTGCCACCGAGCTCCGATTGAAAGGATAGTGGGTAGACCTCACTGCTAGACGGCTCAAAGCCTACCCAATTTTTTTTTCCTTTCAAACAGCCAATAGGAACTTGTTGTTCTGACATCGCAACCCGTGTACAAGAAGCAGACGAACTTGCGTTCCGCACAAGGCGCCATCTTTCATTCTGGTATAGTGAGCGTCGCCGTTCGCTTCCTCCCCAACCAAAAAAAGGAAGAAGTGTACCGCTTCAGTGGTGACTTTTAGCAAACGGTTAACGTGTTCCGCACTACCGGAGCCTTTGCCGCACTACCGGAGCCTTTGAAGCATGCTTTTAAGCGCGCGACCGGGTGATACCGTGACCCACGGTAACGGTTATGTAACGGTTTGCTAAAACTCCCTGGTATATCGTAGTACGCTGCCGGGCGGAACCAGTCTCTGACTGGTGTGTCTACCGTTCTATGCTGAGCGCAAGTTTGACTGCCTCTTTTGCAGGGGTTGTGTCGTGACGTCAGAACGCAGTGTTGACTGGCTCTGATTGAAGGATAGTGGGTATACCTCAAAGCATTGGCTCTGACTGAAGGATACGGGGTAGACCTCGAGGCAGCATGCTTTGAGGTCTTCCCACTATCCTTCCATTAGAGCTAATGAGAGCTTGACGTTATGACGCCACCTTAACCCCTGCAAAAAGAAGCAGACGAACTTGCGCTCAGCATTTCGCCCAAGCATCCAAAGTGGTCCTGAAGTGGCAACAAATGACGCAGCAAAAAGCTTCCGTGTCACGCATGCTGTCGCTTCCTGGCGGTAGGGCGTAAGGGTTCCAGGAAAAAAAGCCGAAGCAGGCAGAGAAAAATGGCTCGAAGCTGCTGTATCCGCGGCGAGCGATAGGTACACGGCCGGAAATCATCTATTTTAATCTATTTCCAGTGTCAGGTTTTTTTTATTAGAGTTGCTTGGTTAGCTGGCCAGATAAAAAAGGCGCCCGACTGCCCGCTTCTCACCACAATAGATTACCCTTTTCAAGACAGCGGTAGGACTGAAATCGTATTGTTCTTTTCAAACCGTGCATGCCTGATTGTTTTCAGATGAACCGCGCGTCTAATTATGATGGAGAAGAAAAACCAAAAGTGGGGTGGGGGGCAGTTAATAACAGGTCCTTATATAAGTTTCAAACCCAATATATATATATATATATATATATATATATATATATATATGTATTTTTTTCGCCAGACTAGGAGGAACGTTTTGCTCATTTTCTCGCAGATGGCGTTATTGAATAGGAGTTAAGAGCGGTGCTTGTTCTCGTCACTGAACGTAAAATTACGTAGTTTCTTTTGTAATATGTCATTTCCGTTCTGTCGCTTTTCGCGTTTTTCCAAAGAGTTTTTTGGGCGGCGTCTCGCCATGACTTCGCTTATCGGCGGGGTTCTGACGGCTTCGGCTCTTTCGCCGCAGTGGTACTGTCTGCGACAATCTCCGCCACTGTTTACTGATGATCAAGGCGCACGAACCAGGCGGCACTTGAAACGCGTCTCGGCGCGCTCGCGCAATACCACCTAGGCTCGCGCCTCCGCAGTGTTAGCTCGTTATCAGCGCACCGCCTCGCGGAGATCGACAGAAGATGCGCTACATAAGGCTTTACACACGCGCCAGATTACAGCCACCATTGCTGACCTTTTCTTGTCTTTCCCATATGCCGAGCCACTAAAGTGAATTGTTGACAAGCCTTCACTGAGGCCAATGCTGGGGAGAAGGACACAGTAGAACCTATAGAATAGCAATAACCTGCCCTCTTGTGGTAATGATGAAGTGAAATAAACGTAACAAGAGGGAAAAAAAACAACAAAAAAGCTGAAGGTCGGTTATGGCGGCGCCCATCTTTTGCTGGCCAAACGAGCATTCGGAAAGGCCGGAGCAGAGTTTCGCGCGCCAAGTATCTCGAGGCCATGGTCACAACGCGGCCTCCGAGATTCTTGGCGCGCAAAGCTCTCCCTCCGGCCCTTCCAAACGCTCGGTCGCCCACCAAAAGGACGGTACAGCACAGCTTCTCCAGAGCTCCGCAAGGTGGGGCGAGTTCGTAGCCACACCAACATCACAAAGGTAAAATTTGTAAACACAACAAAAAGCGGCCTAAGAAAAAAAAAAAAAAAAAAGGTTTGCAAAGGTTAGTGCACGGCGGTGTGGCATCTGAAATCGAGTGTAACAGTGTAAAGCGCTGGCGCGCCCCGGCTTGGCGGGCTTTTGTTTCAGCTGCTAGTAAGCCTGCCCACGGTCATCAGCAGCATGTTCATCTGCAGCAAGCAACGTGTATAATTCCCGCAAACGATCGCATTTTCACTGTCCACACAGCTAACATATGTTTCCTCCGTGCCAGCAGGTCCAAGCTGCCCAAGTAAGCAAACCGTGACAAGCCTAACCAAAAAAAAAAAAAAAAAAAAAAAAAATTTAGGGCACGGCGGCAGAACGTGTGTGGTCACGTCCGTGGCCTCCTGCGGCGATTAGTCGCAAGTGCGCGTACGCTGCGTGGCGAGAACACCGCCAGAGTCGCGGGCAGCGGCAACGCGACACTCCTATGACGTCATCGGGTATAACTTCAGGGACCACTTCTTAGTATACTTGAAATAGAAACAACAGAAACACAAAACACGTTCACAGACCAACCAAACTCTCGTCTGGTTGTTTTTAAACGTCTACGGTTACTAATTATAATGCTGCATTCGTGCCCCGACTTTTCCATGGACGACGGCAAACATCGGAATACAAAAAACATCCCGAATTGTTGCAACCATCATTTATGGCCCCCCACTCGATAAAACTGTGGTGGCACATATGGAGGAAGACTTATTTGTTCAACAAGAAAGGCAAAAAAGGTGGGCTTTGCGAGATAGAACCATGCGGGCGACATCTCCGTGCTCGTCGATCACCGACGAGCATCGTGGGCGTACGCGTTGTGGAGCACTTGCTGGCCGCATAAAGACGTGGTGGGATGCCGGAGGAGTGAACATTTAGTGCTGACGATGCGGGCAAGAGGTGCACGAGTAGAAAGCACCATAGAAAACATTGTAAGGGTGCAGGCGAGCTGGTGAATATTAACCATGTTGAATTAACCCGAGACTGGGGTAGAGAAGAAACATCAACGCATCTCTACCCCAGTCTCAGGTTAATTGAACATGGTTAGAAAGTACCGCCCAGCCCGATAGAGCGGCTACGTATCGCCGCCATTTCCATTTCACCAACTCTCTCAGAGGGGGCGCTAAAGTTGAAATCTCCGTCCATCCACGAGCGTTAAACGAATAATGAGTAACATCTTTCGGGAATTGCCTCAGCTACATTTCGGCAGAGTTTCCCTGGCAATTTCCAGACTTCTTTTAGTTGACCGCAATTTTACGGCAATTCCACATTGTCGAAGCATAAAAAATAAATAAAAAGGATTTGCCTTTGTACAGCGTACATCACATCAGAAGCTGTGCGCGGGGCAGGCACAGGCGGGAGAGCACGGCACGGCCAGGTGCCTCACCGGAGCGAACATACGCGCATAAAAAAATAAAAAAAATGGCTACAGTCGCACGCGTCGTCCCACGAAGCAGCTGCGTGCATGACAAGCGATTTGCTCGCCTTTCAGAGCAGCGAACCTGGACAGCGATTGGGGACACCGAACATATATATGCCAATTTTTCCCGCGAAAACTACGGATCGCGGAGGAAAAAAAAGCTATTGGTGCCGCTTTAATCACTGCCGCGGGTTCAATATAGTGAGCTATACAGTCGGGCAAGGTTGAAGGACAGCTCCGTGGCTCTTATGACTTGCCAAAAACTGAATATTTTCGGAATACCCACGGTCTACTCTTCCCGGCATGTTATTCATTACCTGGATCACCTAGCTATGGAGAGAACAGCACATGAAGGTTATGCCAAAACCAACGTTCAAATGTAACCGCTCTCCCGTGACGTCACATGTTGTAATACTACATGCGAGTCGAGCAGGCAGTCTAAAAGGAAAATAAAACAAGATTGTGCGCGTCTAATTTTTGTTTCGCTGGCGCGAGGTTCCCAAGTGTTCCTTTCAGACCACCAAACTTGTAACCGAACGGGAACAAGCCACCGTATTGCTCAAATTTCGCCCAAATGACAATATTTGGTCAACAGAATATCTCAGTCCGGACTTTAAAAAATAAATATCCCTGCGGAAAAAAAAAAAAAAAAAATCGCGACCCGGGGGTACTAGTTGAGACACGTTTGTGCTGAACCAATTCTCGAGGCAAATCTGTGCTTATCTGAATTCTGCCGGAAGTGTCTCGTACAACCTCGTGGCTTATTTCTAAGCTGTCGTTAGGTTCCTAAGCACAAGGTCTGAAGAGGCATTTGACCCTTTTTTTTAGCAAGCTCTGTATAAGGCAAAATATTGGTTTGGAGCAGCCGCTGCCGCTTTTGGAGCAGATGGCAACATCTGTTGTGATAGCATCGCCAAGCGAGTTTAAATTTGACAACGATTAGGGGTTCTCCTTTGATACTGGAGCATGCCACTTATTACCTTTCGTAATAATAGATAGGGCGCAAAATGAACATAGCACCTTTTTTAGAAATAAGGCTCTGGTGAGAGTAAGTCTCATTTGAAATGGGTGCTAAGAAAATAGATGAATAATTAATCGTAGCGGAACACTTCACTTGGGATTAAGCCTATCTCTCCTCCCAATTTTACTCCCGGCACTTCATTTAGCCCGTAGATATAACGTCCGTAAAATGCCATTTAAAAAAAAAAAAAAAAAAAAAAAAAAAAAAACAGCATATCCGCTAACATGCTTATCAATAAAAATTATTCTCCCCAAGTTGAAGTCAAAGTTCGCTGCTCTTTCGATCGACAGCTGCACGGGAACTATACATTGACCCTATTTATTCTAACATAAGCCCACGTTTCATTATCCCCTTCTCGGCGGAGCTCTCCACAATTAGAAATCAACCAACAATCGAAACCAAATAAGGTAGACCCGTAATAGTACTTATTAAGCTATTAATAACAATTTCGGAGCCTATCGCGCTGACCCAGGCGCTCATCCATGTCAGCCGCTGCTCGAAGGCGATGAGAGGCGGCACGGAGGGCAGAGATGATAAATAAACGAGTGATCTCACCAGGAGTATAAGACCCATGGCTCTGTCGTGCACCACCAATGATAACCGCCATCCTACACTATTTTGCCACGTTTTCTCGCGACTTTTAGCTTCTGACATCGCCGACGTCATCTGAAGATTCGGACAATGTCGGCGATTCAACCCGCCAGCGCATAAATCGGAGGTTGACGAGCAATCTCTCTATTTCGTTTAACCTTAATTTAAAGCGCAGCCGATACTATACCAACCAATGCGACAACCAAACAGCGTCAAAGCGTGACATGATGATATTCGTTCATCCTCCTGTCCTTTCATCGACTAAATCGAGTGCAGCGAATGTCCACTCACTTGCGCTTTTAGTACGCGCGTTCATGGTTGTTCAGAGCCTTCGACCGTGCTCCAACCTAAGATGAAACGAACCACACGGTGAGTAGACAGACACCCGTGAAATACACATTTGCTCCATTTTCCTTTCCTCCTAGACACATTTTGTAGGAAGTGCGGCACAGTGATCCAGCAATTCGCAAGTGCAGTGATGGAAGTGCGACACAATGGCGCAGCACTTCGACCACTGCACTTGCGGATTCTAATCGACGCACTCTACATCCACGAGAAATGACATCCGAACATTGTCGGAACTATATCGAGCGTACGTATACCGTGAAAGAAGGACGCGCATTACGCGAACAGGTGGGGAGCGTTCCGGGGCCGCCCGATTGGCGCCGCCGTGTAAATGTGCTCGCGCAAGCAGTTGGAACCGCAGTCGACCGCACTCGCCACAAAATGTGTGTCGTCGTTCGGAGCGCCTGTGCCGCTACCGGCTAAAGCTATCGGGCATACCGAGCGATTGCGTTCTTTTTCTCCTCACATCTGCGGCCAGTACACTCAGGGGAAAAAAAAAAAAAAGTATATTCTTACACCCCTTGTCCCATATACACCCCAACACTTCAGTCCGACGTACAGCGCGCTGACGTCGATCGGACGGCCCCAACTTTTACCGAGGGGCTTGAGACCAGTGATATATACCTCATTAAACAGCTGAAGTATACGTATAAAAAACTACAGGAAAAAGAAAACAAAGAAAAAACAGAGGTTTTGCAGTAGGATTAAAAAAACCGATTACTTTTTTTTTTTTTTTTTGGTAGTCGGTAACACGTACATTAGCTATTTTAATAATTGTAGCACTCTGCTATCAAGCCGCTCGTGAAAGTTGGGGCCGTCCGTTCGACGTCCGCGCGCTGACCGTCGAACTGAAGTTTTGGGCTGTCTTGCATGGGACAAGGGCGTGTAACACCATACCGTGTTTTTTTTTTTTTTTTGTTTTTTTTTTCTTTTTAGAGTATACATTTTTTTGACTGCGCTGCTTTGGGTGAAACGAGCGTGTACAGCGCCACGCATCACGCAGAGCCCGCGACTGGAACAAAGAAGCGTCTTGGAGCACGCTGCAAAACGCGACACTCGAAATTGTTCCAGTTCATCCGGCGTACTGTGGCGCTGTTCCCCCCACGTTTTCCCGTCCGCCGTCTCAAAATACCTACACGTGGGCGAAGCATCAAGTCGAGGAGCGGGACAGTCTAACTCGGCCTTCTCCAGGTGACCCCTATTGAAAATTCTAATTTGTATGAGAAATTTCTGTGTCCAATAAACACATATGAATCATACAAGATATATAAGAACATATAAGAACCGTATAAGAACCATGTAAGCGCTATATAAGAACTATATAAGATATATGAGAACATACAAGCACCATATAAGAAACTAGTGGGAAGTTTCTTATAAGTTTCTTATGGGGTTCTTATATATCTTATATAATTCTTATATAGTTCTCATATAATTCTTATATTGTTCTTATATGTTTTATATGTTCTTATATATATTGTATGATTCATATGTGTTTATTGGACACAAGAAATTTCTCATACAAATGATTTTTTTTTTTACTAGAGACCCTCGAGAGAAAGAGACCGTTATCTCGAACGCTCCGGAACGGTTCAACATCGACCGACTCGTGGTAATCGAACCGTACACGCCCCCACACACAGCCGCCCACCACAGACACGCCGGACTGTTTTTTCCGACGCGGCACAGATAGGCGCAACGGGACTGCAGCGAGATAAACACGTGCCCCCCGTTGACGCCGGCAAAGCCCCTTTTGTCGGACCCAGGAGTGGGCGGCGGTGGCTGCTCTAGCCGCCAAGATAAAAAAGAAAAAAAAAAAAAAGAAGAAAAGGTACGTTTTTATTGAAATTTTAAATGTCCAAATTTTCTCTCAATAAAAATATATATATTTAAAAGTAAATTATACACTGCCGAACGTTTTAGTGTCCGCCCCAAAGCAGCGCTAGCCGTCGGGCCCAGGTGCCAACGTATCGAAGCATAATTGACGCTGTCAGATTCAAAAGTTACGAGCGATTTTTGGGAAATTTTCGACCAGGAAATTGGTCCCGTTTTCGGTAGCCGCCGTCATTTATCTGCACGTATTGGTAGGCTTTGTCAACAACCATTTTCTCGTTGGCAATTTCAGAAAATGGTCAAGCTCTGAAACTTTGGCACCTGGTCCGGACCGCTAATCGTTTCGCGATGCGTTGTTTATTTTTGCAAGAGAAAATAAAAAAAAAAAAAAAGCTTGAGTTTTTTTTTTTTTTTTTTAAGTTTGACATTTTAAGTGTTATTGTACACTACGGTTACATCGCTGGCTGCACAATGTACTCTAGCCACAGGATGTCTGAAGTAACCAGATTTGATCTAAAATGGGCCGTAAAAATCGGCGCCTCCTCGCAGCTATCTAAACTTTTTATCAAAGGTG
Organism: Ixodes scapularis; assembly: GCF_016920785.2. Lineage (NCBI taxonomy): Eukaryota > Metazoa > Arthropoda > Arachnida > Ixodida > Ixodidae > Ixodes > Ixodes scapularis. The sequence continues at coordinate 77,874,226 of NW_024609839.1, read as the reverse complement.
CATTTCACCCCGTCGGTTTTATCTCGTAAAATTACAAGGCGTAGCTCCCTTTCTGTAAAAAATGGGGCCGAGAAAGTTGCCACAGCCAACGGCGACGCAGACGACCCGAGTGACAAGCAGACGACACGCAGACGAAATCCGTCGACAGCAAGAGTGCTGTGGTTACGCAACCGCGTTTTTTTTTTTTCTCATTGTTTGCGTTCCTTTTCAAACCAAAGTTGCATTAAAAAAAGATTATGTTAATTTTAGGAGACCACGGTGGTCGCGAGCAGACTTAATAAGTAGGTAGCGTCATCTATCAATACGTGCGCCAAACGCGCCCCGCCACTCTACTCAGTCGTCTGCGTCGCCGTCGACGCTGGAAAGTTTTTCGGCCCTATATCTTACAGAAAGGGAGCTACGCTTTGCAATTTTAGAAGATAAAACCGACTTGTGAAATACACGTTTGACGAAAAGTTCAGATTGCTACGTGCAGGCAACAATTTTTACGGCCCACTTTAGATCCAGCCTGGTTATTTCGGACACCCTTTACAATTGCAATAACTTGTGGCGCCATCTCCAGACGGCGCCACAATCTCCAGACGGTGCGTCCGCCTGCTCGCGGCGTCTATCGGGACATGGCGCCACAAGTTAATAGCGTCGCTAACTCTGTCGTCTGCGAACGCGCCCAACGTGAACTTTGGAACGTTTGTTGGCCTCATTTTGTACAGGAAGGTAACTATGCCTTGGAATTGCCGCACGATGAAACTGGCCTGCTCAGTGCACATTCGGTGAAAGTTCCGAGCTTTCCATGTGCAGCCGCCATTTTCTTGACGATCCCCTTGCTCCTCCCTATGCCTCGTGCAGCGCACGAATCGTGCGCAATATTTTCTTCTTGATAGGACAATCAGTATAGCGAGTTTTAGAACAGCGTACGACAAAACCACACGTTCACTCCGACACCTGCAACTCTTTGTTCGAATTGAAAACAAGGCACCGTATAACACGTTCGCTTTGACACCAGCAACTCTTTGTTCAAATTGAAAACAAGGCACCGTATAAGCTATTCTTCAACACTTCTGAAGTGTGTAGCAGACGGTAACACTGTCAAAAAAAAGCCATACTTCTGGTTTCTAGAGGCGGGGCAAGCAGCTGCCGCCCGCTATTGGCGACGTGAGCGCTCGAAAACGTCGCTGTGATCGGCCTTCTACGATTGGCCGAATGCTGACTATGACGTCAGCAAAGGACTTCTCTTCCGACGGAAATAAGAGTAATTGAAGACCTTCAATTTTGACTGTGTTGACAGTGCCGCTTTGAAAGCGCACTGATTTCAAGCTTTGACCACGCTAATTCAGAACACAATCGAGCTTGCTGTTCGCAAGGTAATGACGTCTCGAAAGGGAACCACAGGAGGGCGCCACCAAAACATCTCGCCGCTAATAAAGGGTACAGCCGCTAGCATCCATCCATCCACCTAATTTGTTCCATAAACAGAAGGCTCGCCAAACCAGTGGAACATCCCTTATGCCGTACACACGCACGTAGAAATCGTACGGCTGAACAGGACCCCTGAGATTGCTGGTGCGCAAACAGCCCTCAGCTCCTCGGGACGTGTCGAGGACGTTCCCTTGCGAGGCGTAGGACATCGCGCGCGCGAGTCTCACGACGCATTAGGCGATGCCACGAAATGCGCGTCGACGCAACTACCCGGCGGCACACGGCGTCGCCGCCGAACAAAAGGAAAATAAACTCGGAAAAGCGCACGAAAACAGGTTACGAGTGCGTCGGGGAATTCGCTCCTCATTTCTGTGGGTTGATCCTTGAGCACAGCCGTCGTGCGATTTTTTTCGAATACGCCACAACTGCCGAAAAATAAAACCTATACATTACTGCAACCAGGGAAGTCTGATGTTTGCACCACCAGCGACTATTTTCTCTGCATGCAATACCCTTTTTCTGTTTCTTCCCGCGCCTCGTCTTGTCTCTAGAGCCTATTTTAGACGGAATGGGTGGACAATGTAAACTTGTTCTACCCACTACTGTTATACTTCGATGAATGTATTGATCTTGTTCAAGTGTGCTTGCAGGTGAGGACTCCCGATGCTAAGCATTGCATTCCTGACGGATGCGAATACCCCTTTGAGCTATTAAAATTCCGCTTTCTGTTTCGTTTTCGTGTTGCCAATGTTGCCAATTGTAGCGGGGGTCCAGGACCTGTGAAGTTGCATGCCAAACTTTTTTTTTTTTTGTTTCTTCAACTGGACATCCTTCGTCACGAATGGGACAGAAGTCTAACTCTACACGAAACTCGTGTAGAGTTAGACAGCACTGCTGGTCGTCTTGTGGCAGATTTCGTTGCTTGGCACAGCCGTTCTCAGTCGTGTTCTTTTCCCTCAACGTTGGTATGTGTGAAGATGGAAGCTTCAGCGAGTTAGCGATGTATGACAGCAGCAACAGCGCAAAATAGACAAGGACAAATTGTGCAGGAAGGAAGGACACCGGACATACAAGGGTGTTGATTTGCAAGTCATGGTTCTTATACTTCTTTGCGATAACTTTGCTTCCAGCAAAAAAAAAAAAAAAAAAAAAAGCAGCCTTAAAAGAAACACACACACATTTAGCCATTTAAATTCTTGGCGGAATCCCTCTTAACGGAAGTTTTAAAAAGACCTTCGGAAACAAAAAAACCACCACCACCTTGTTTGTCCTTATGTGTGTCTCCTTCGCGTCCCTGTGCTGTTGCTGCTATTGTGGAAAACACCTTTTCACGTGGAACAACATGTCCCGGCTCATCGCATAACAAACGATCTACAGGGTATCACGAAAGAAAATTGACAGGGTATTTTCCAGCGCTAAAATAAACTATAGGCAACATTGAACGCTCATTCTTCGCTTAAAGGTAGCGCTAGACGTCACAACCAGATGCCAAAGTTTCAGCCCGATCAGATACATAATTCAAAAGTTATGCGATTTTCTGAAAATTTCAACGGGAAAAAGGAGCCCATTTTCGTCTGTTTTCGGTTTCTGGTGCCATAGAGCCCCACGTATTCGAAAACTCTTCAACACCACATCGACCCTTGGACAATCCCGTCCTTAGCTACACGTGTATACAACATGTCCCAATGACAATAACCAGAGACATGGGAACAAAAAAGGTCACCAAACGATACAGAAAGAGAAAAGGGCCACAGACAAGATCTCGAACCCTTTCACGGGCTCTTTGCTTTTTTTATTTTTTTCGTGCCCTTGTCCTGGGTTAGTGAAACCACGGTACACTTGCAACGCATTCGCAACAGAGGCCGTACCACACCCAAGTCCACAAACTATAAAAAAAGGAAAGGAAAAAAAAAAAGGAAAGGGGGGGGGGGGGGGGAGGGAGAGGAGGTTTACGTGAAGAACAATTGCAGCCTCCCCAGCGCTGGACTCCACCTGGGGATCTTTTGAGAAAGAGGAACCGAAATCTCGGCCACACAGCGGGGCGCCTTCTCCGCAACGACGCCAACGAGACTCCGTCAGATTGCGGGCGGGTCGGTAGGGATTCGAACCCACCACCTGGGGTACCCGCAGGCCGGCGCCGTGCTTCGGACCCACCGAGGAGGCTCTCCTTTGAAAAGAGCAGCCGATTCAGCCAGTAGTGCGGAGTCGAACCGCGTACCCCGCAAATCAACGCCTGCACTCAAGTCTGAGAAAAATACAGAGGGAAGTCGGCCAGTGGGGACGGAATGCCGGGTGAAATTATTCCGAGGGGCAGGTCCCAGAACTATCGTTCGATCGCTACCCGTGTTCGGTTCTGTCAGGGAACAACTCCCATTTCTCAAGACATCGTCTAAGCTAAGCAAGAACGCCCTCCAAAATGGCCCGATCCCCATCAGGCATGTCGCAACCCCCGTGAAAAATCCAGACAACAAGCACGAGACGCCAACGCCCCTGCCGGCGCGAGATTTATGCGTTGCGGTTGGCCATGCGCTGCCGTGAGTCACGCTGCAATGCCAGTGGAATCCGGTGATGACGCCATCGTAGGCCTGGCCTTCATCACGGACCCGAACGAAGATGCTGCGACCGGCCATCCGTATCAGACGCCGTGGTTTGAAATAAACAGTCCGCGGCTCCGCGCAAAGGTGGGTAACCCTTTCCCGGCTTTTGACGGGCGCGTAACGTCCGAACAGGAGAAGGAAAAAAAACCGGCTCCGCGACAACTGGCGACAAAGCGCAGCGTCCCGGCGAAGGAACACCGGCTGACCGAACGACGCACAAAAGATGGAGGGCGCCAAAAACAAAGGCGGCCAGCCACGATGCAGCAACGAACCAGGAGCAGTGACCTCCGAGAACGGAGCCAAGTCGGCCAAGAAAAAAAGAAACGTAAAACATAAAAACGGCGTGCATAAGAGAATAAAGAAAAAAAAATTCAACGGATAACATTTAGGAACCCGCCGGGAGCTCACCCGGCCATCTTTAAAAAAAGAAAAACCTACCCGTCCAAAAAAATAAAAACAGCAACGACGGGCAAACTTTATGGAGTGGAATCTTCTTTCGGAGTCAACGTAGCAGAGCCGCACACAGACGACAATGCACGGGCCGGTTGTTTGACGGGAGGTGTGGGGCCCAATGGCGACAACGCCATTCATCGCCGCTGCCACTCGGACCGGCGGACAACGCCCCGGTCGAAGGAACCCGAGATCGGCCCCAGACTGCCGCCGAAACGTCGCCAAGCGCCAAAAGGAATGCTGCCGGGCGGCGCGCCAGCATATTCGCTATCAAAACAACGGCGTCGTCGATAAACGCGGGCGGCGGACTTGTCTTGGTTGGGCGTGGTTAGTTCGGAGGGGATGCAAGGCGTACGGGGGGGGTTGGCGTGCGCCGTCGACGTGCCAGGACACAGCGAGCGCTCGCACCCCGAAAAAAATAACGAGTAAGACTCCGGTCTGCATTCTCGATCGAAAAAGGGGGACCTGTCTTGGCACTCACCGAGCGTCAGGCCTAACGGCGCGAGCGGCCGGGACTTGTTGCTGAACCCAAACAAAGAAGCAGACGACGGCCGCGGGCGCAGCCGTCGTTCCGAGCGGACGGGAGCGTCCGAGGCTGTTGCTTACCGTTTGTGTTCGTCAGAGACGACGGAGGATTCGTCGGTCGTATCCCAAAGGCCGGTCGAACGCCAAAAAAGGGCTGGGTCTCTCACACCAAGCGGCCCGAACACAACGAACTGCCAAGATCGTCTGCGAACGGGGAACGGAGGAGCCGGCGTGAGCAAAGCGCGTATGGGAGCGAGAGTAGCACGCTTCGCCGCCGCCGCCGCCGCCGCCGCCGCGTGCCGCGTCGCGTCGCCGCGCCGCTTTCAAGCGCTAGGCGGCGGTGATACGAGCGTACGAGATCCGACGGCATGACTCACCGGAAAGCGGAGCGCGGAGCTGGCGGGAGCTTTTGCCGCTTTTCATTCGACGCGTGCGACAGTCCTGCCGATGTGTCGTCTGCTGCGGTACCGCAGGCATCTGCTCCGCTTCGCTTGTCGCCGGTACCGTTGCTCCCGGTTCCACTACACAGTACAATCACGCGTCCCTCCCACGACGTTCACGCGAAAGCGCGTCGGCGTCACCGTCGCCGCAGCTCTACCCGTGGCTACAGACGACAATAGCGTGGCGATTAAAAACACTGGCTATGTGACGGAAGCCCACCCCTGACTCATTCATCCATCATGGCGTGTTTGTGCGCTGTATTCGACGCGCCTACGCGTGTATGGAGACTTCGGTTATTGTGGTTTACCACCATTTATGAGACGACAGACAGCGGACGTGATTTATATTAGAGCGTTATTCGGAGCACGTGCTTAGTATGCTGGTGGGGTCGCCGAAGTTTACTACAACATTGTTAATGGTGTGAGAACAAAAATACAGGCTAGACCCGAGAAATATGGGCTGGTAATATGACGACACACATACACCTTATATGAGTTTAACTTACCTAGCTGGCTGCCTTCCTTTTTCTCTTTTTCCCTCCTTTTGGTGTTTCTGCTTTAGGTGCCTTCCTATGTGCAGTTCATTTCGCTGACTGCTATACTCCGTTTCACCTTATGTTGTACAGCAGACAAAGCTAGAAGCGCGAGCTCATAGCGTCGGGAGCTACTCTTAACGCACGAGAGCTTGTGCCGCCGAGTTGTGCCCCAGAGCAAAGAGCTCGCGCTTGTAGCCTTTCCTGTGGTACATCATAAGGTATTTTTTTTTATTTGATGTAGAGAAAGGAAATCAGAGATGTTAGCCTGGAGTTGATCTTCTGACTGGCTACTCTGAGTGGGGAGGGGAGTTAGGGAATGAAAGATATAAGTATGAAAAGAAGGCGTTCCATCTCAGGCCCACACACACACTCACACGCACGCGCAGTATATAAATTAGAAAAAAAAAATAAAAAAAAAGGCGGACAACTTTTGCGACCTTAGGTCAGAGTCTTTTGTCAAGGCCTGTTGCTGACAGGAACTTTAGAAGGGCATTCGTTGACTTCGCAGCGTGGCTTTCGTCATCCCATGGTCCGAGAAGATGTTGAAGAGTGAGGGCTGATCCAGTTGTCTGATGAATGTCTTTGTAGAGCTGGTGCCGATTATCAGTATACTTAGGGCATTCAAGTAATACGTGTTTGATGTCTTCAATAGTTCCGCATAGGGGACAGTTGGGTGATTCGAGCTTTCCGATGAGATGAAGGTAGTAGTTTGTGTAAGACACTTTTAGGCGCATTCTATGAAGAACTGCCTCCCGTCGCCTCTTGAGACCGCGTGGAACTTGGAACGTTAAATTTGGGTCAATTATTTTTAAGGACGAGCTCTGGTGGGCGACCGCTTTCCAATGACGCGCTGCAGTAGACCTCCCCAGGAGTGCGACAACTGCACGAATGTCTGATCTTGTAAATGGAGCCATAACTTGCTGGACGAGGTCATGGCCACGTGCAGCCATAGCATCAGCCATTTCATTTCCTTGTAGGCCACAGTGGCTAGGTATCCATTGGAAAGAAATTGAATGTCCTAAAAGGTTAGCATCTGCATGAACTTTTTTTTTTTTATGTAGGGCACAATAATGCCACTAAATAAGCTACGCTTCAGAGTAACGACACTCGCTCATATTGTGGCTTAAAATCATGGTTGCCAGTTGCCAGCCAGGAAACGCTTTTCCGTCCTCCGCAAATGTCCAAGACGGTTCGCGGCAGAGCAGAGTAATATTACATGAGCTTCCTAACACTGAATCTAATGCTGATGATGTTGCACCTTTGAATCATGACGATCGGCAGTTGCGTCAACTCTACACAAGCACCAAGATGGCTGCGCTCACAATAATATCGGGGAACGGAGTGCCGATACTCTAAGGGTAGCTCATTTAGTGGCCCCAGGGCACATCTCGGCAGCACAGCTGCCAACGCTCTGGGCTCGCGTTTCTAGCCTTTACCGCGGTACAACATAAGGTGGCGCCATATTTCTAGGTGATGTCTACACTTTGTTTCACTTTATCTGGGAGTGAAGCCAAAGCTAGAAGCGCGAGACCAGCGCCTTTTGCGCTTCTCCCCAGCTCGCGCGCTCGAGCAAAGCCTGAACGCATGGAGCTTTCGTGCTCGCGCTTCCAGCTTTGCCTCCGCTCGTACATAAGGTGAAACGAAGTATAGAGCGCATGCTCTGAACGAGCCCACATTGATAGGCTGCTAAGACCGGCAATCTTGAGGGTGCGAAATGCACGTTACAAGAGAACTGTAGAAGCTCGCCATCAGCACGCATTCAGCGGTCGTGCACACAGCTATGGCCGCCAGTGAATACTTTCTCTTCACATCGTTGCACAAACAGGATACAAAAAAGAAGAAGAAAAAACAATAGATTATATGCTGATTATATTCACATATTTACAATATGTGAATATAATCTATATATATATGTATGTACATAATCTTTTTCTCTTTTTTTTTTGTCATATTTATATGGTGCTTATAATTTCAATCAATGGTCTGGAGTAGCCGGCGCTGATCCTGCAGCTGCTAAAATCTACACTTTGAACGTTTTGTTTTAATAAAGATCTATTCTCTCTCTCTCTCTCTCTGATTATATTCAAAACGAAATCCCATCTACTGTATGTATGGCCAGTTATGTTTCCGCTATAATGAAGGGTTCCCATACTGATAGTTTCGCGCAGGAGACATTAGACAGTTTTAGTAGATCGTTTCGATACCCCTGATAACGATATATACGAAGCATACACCTCAAACTCCGTTCACGCGTCCGCGTAAAGGTACCTTTAGCAATTAGGACCCTCAGCTAAAGGCACCAGTAGTAAATGGCGTTCAATATTACACCGTGAATAAACAGAGGATGCATGTATGCATATATGATACTGGCCAAAAACTTTCTATCGAAGGGAGCATAAGCGGTCACATTCCCAGAAACGTTTTGCACTTTGAACGGAATAAAAGTGGGTCATTATGGTGATAACGCGATCAATTCAAAGGAGCGAGTGAGCTGTTAGACTGGTGGCAGCTGTTAAAACTCGTTTGCTCTATTGATAACTCCTAGTTAGCTCAGGGGGTATAGAGCGCTCCACTGGAAATGATAAGGTGTAAAAAAGTAAAACGGTAAAAAAAAAAAAAAAAAAGAAACAGCGCGGAAGACGACACGGACAAAGGTGTACACACACAGAGCGCCGACTTTCAACTGTTTATTTTGAAAAAAGACGCCCACCGGCGTGGTCACATACACCCAAGTACGTCACATTCCATCACCTGATCATCACGTCGAAAACTGCTGATAAAGACACAATGTGACGTATTGGGCTAGTTGGTTTGAGGTGAACATCTTGGGAAGAAACAGCGGCAAAGAAACTCGGACAAGAGTAAAGGAACAAACACGACAGGACGGCGTTGAACTATACTTCATTTCAGCTTCGCTTCGAGCGCGGCCGATGTTATGAGCCGAAGGGCCAATCAAACAGCGAAAGAGGCACAATGTCATGGCGTGCACTCTGCAGTTGATAGGACCAGCCGGTATTCGCCGCCTCTCTGTGCGTGCACCTCCGCCGGCTAATCTTATCAAGCGCAGAGAGAACGTCATGACGCTGCGCTTTTTGCGGTGTTTGATTGGCCCTTCGGCTCATAACATCGGCGGCGCTCAGACCGAAACTGAAACGAAGTATAACAACTGTTGTTTATTACACAAAATTGGAAGGGAAAAAACAAGAAGCATCTTAATCAGATAAAAATATATGGACACAAACGCGGCCAACTAAGCAGCATATTATGTCACGATAGGCCAAATCAGTGGCTACGTAATGCCCGTCAGTCGATCGCAGGTACCCGAACTCTTTGTCAGATAACGCCACTGACGGTTCGCTGACGCATCTCCCGCGAAGTTCTGAGATAAAAAAAAAAAAGGGCCTCGATAATTTCCCTTGTCGCTCTGTCTCTATGTCTATCCAAAACAGTGACTTCACCTAAATTAGGCTGGCACTTGCAGTCCCTGCAGTGTCAAGGTTTACACTGCAGGGACTGCAAGTGCCAGCCTAATTTACGGCGAATTACGTAATTCCGCGAAACGGCGCTGTTTTTAAGTTCAGAGTGGCGTATTGATTCACGCGATTTATCCCTTTAAATATTGTTTCTGTGTATTTGCGAGCAAAAAAATTGACGTCTCCGTGGTGCGGTCAAAACGTGGTCGACATTTATAGACAACGAAAAAGGGCGTTAGACATTCGTTGCGGTACCCCTTTAAAAGTGCCTCGACCCACTGTACCAGCACCGGCCGTCGCCGGGGCCTCAGGAGGAGCGGCCCCGGGAGATTGAGGCTTCCGGCGCACGTCCTGTCGGAACCTATCGGCCCCGCGTTCTTTCCGGAGGAAGCGACGCTAGCCCTCGGCGCACACCCTGCACCCTTCCGGTGCGAGCGCTCCGCCGAGACGTCGGTCCGTACGCGTCTCGACGGTGCGTCCCCGCCAAGAAAGTCACGTCGTCTCGGCCCTCAAATACTTCAAAAAAAAACAACCAAAACAACAACGCCAAAGCAAAGCTTGCGGGTTTTCCGCGAACTCAGTGCAACTTTTCCGACTGAAAAAGGACGAGACAAAAAGCATTACCATGTACCTTTTCATTCGATGGTAACGCAACCAACTCAAAAAGAAGAGACAAAAAGCATTACCATGTACCTTTTCATTCGATGGTAACGCAACCAACTCAAAAAGAAGAGACAAAAAGCATTACCAGGTACCTTTTCATTCGATGTCCTAGGTAATGCAACAAACTCAAAAAGAAGAGACGAAAAGCATTACCAGGTACCTTTTCAATCGATGTCCTGTAATACAGGCAATGCAGTGCAGTCTTTAGAGAGCGATCGTTGGAAATTGCCTTACTAGTATTCATTCACTTCAAAAACCGTAATAAAAAAGCCAGTTTTTTTTGCGTAACGTCACTAATTTCCTTCTTCACGGGTTGAATTAAGATGTAGTTAGGCGCAGCATGAATAAGCTTTGCGTTACTTTATCACGACGCACACGTTTCAAAAGCCCAAACCACCGTTCCTTCCTTTGACGATCAAATCTTGTGAGAAAAACTTGGCGCGGCGTTGGAGTATCGCTCAAACTTTCATTTTTTTCTTTTTTTTTTCTTTATGCGACAACGTGTATGGAAGTCGGGAAGTGGAGATGGAACATACCGTTAAATAAGTCATCGCATCGCGTGGCACAGTGACGTGACGGTTCCACGCTATCACGTGACGTCCTGTCGCGTGACAGCAATTTCCCCCCTACATTTAGCGGGAAATCGGCATCAAGCTGACAAGCCGCGCTACACCAACTTCAACGACGTCACGTGACACGAGGTCAGATGACGCGCTCAAGTCGGCGTCACGTTGTCATGTGACCTAGTATCACGTGACTTCAGGTCTTTGTGACGTCAATCAGACAGGCGGACGTACACATTTCTGGGATTCGGGAGTTTCGTTTAAAAAGCATTCCACGCTTTAACAAGCAAAGCGTACGCTACCTGCAGTGTGTTCAGATAACACTTTCAAGAAGGGTCTATCGTCACACCCTTTGTCCCATATAACACACCCCAAAATTTCAATTCGACGTACCCTACAGTCGAACAGACGAAGAGATTAAAGACCACATAAAGAAAACACCGAGTTTTTACAGTAAAGCCAAAAAAAAAAAAAAACCCCGATATATATATATATATATATATATATATATATATATATATATATATATATATATATATATATATATATATATTTTTTTTTTTTTTGTAGTCAGTAAGGCGTTTATTAGCTATTTTTACCACACGGCTACCAAGCCCCTCGTAAAATTTCGGGCCGTCTGTTCTGTACGTCGATTTGAAGTTTTGGGGTGTATTATATGGGACAAAGGGAGTAAGGATACACCCCTTTTACACCTTTTTTCTTGAGAGTGCAGCTTATCCAGATTGATCCGGGCTGCAGTCCTCGATGGAACCATATTCAAGCAGCACCAAGAGTATATTTTAAGGAGCTTGTCCTCTTTATGCATTTGCTGTGGTCGGTTAAACCAATCCCGCATAAAAAAAAAAAAAAAAAAAAAAAAAAAAATGAAATAAAAGCGCAGGTTTGTACGCCGCATTCACTGTGCTTGATTGGTCTAAAGGCTAGCCCACATGGTGCGCTTTTCCCCGCGTCTGCGTCGCGTCTGCGCCTGCGCTTTGACGTCACTTCCGGCGCCGGGACGAAACGCTGCGTTTTTTGGCGCATTCCGGCGTATCTGGAGGAGCCAGATATTTTGCGTCCACGCGTCGCGTCTCGCGCTGCGTCCAGAAGGCAACAACCAATGAACCGCCGTGTTCACTAGTTGCAAGGAGCGTTTGAATTTTCTCCAGTGTTTTCGCCACTGTAGGACCGTAGTTTTCGTTACGGACCTCGCGACAAAGGCGATAATAATAATAATAATAATACTTTTTATTTGCACATATTGCGATACCCACTCGGCAGCGTGCGAGGCTAGGCAAAAGGGTTGAGACCCTTACGCAGGTGGGCCTGCTAGCCCGCCGCCAAGTAGGGAAGGGGATACGGGAAAGGAAAATAAATAAAAACACTCAAAACAGAAAGATACACACACAAAAATGGGTAGCAGCCCTGTGCCATTCCAAGGCAGAGCGCACGCGCGCACGTACACACACACCTGCGCGCGCGGAGTTTACAAAATTTGCACGCTGGCGGCCTTAAATAAAAACGGCTAGCAGCAGGGCGAACATGGGTAGTTACGTCCTTCCCCCCGCGGATATCAGTTTATCATACCTTTTACACAAGTCCAGGGACTCCTCCCTGCTCCGCGGGAGAGGCTACGCTCCTTCAGCGGAACAGAGAGGACCTAGCAAAGTACAAAAGCGTCCTGCACTCTGGCAGGCGAAATGTAAAGATTAGAAGGACACCGAGAGACAAAGGTACAACATTAATACTACCGGCAACATCGGCAACAACCGCAACCTCTGCACCGGCCAGCAGCCAGCCGGCCAGCTGTGAATGTTTTGGCGCGGGCGATGGTGATGCCAATGGCGTATCGAAACGCGGATGAGGCGTCCGCACTAAAAAGGATGAAAATTAATGAAATTGAGCTTCATTGCAATTGCTGTAATAAAAATGTGTGCTTACTATTACTAAAATTAAATATTACGGCATGTAGCCATCATTTAACGCGCGATTTCTATTTAAAATTTGCTTATGTTTCTTAAGCGCGTCTGGCTACGTTGGACATACGCTTCGGAAACGCAGACAACGCAGACGCGAAGCTCTGCCCGGTAGAGCTGCGTGTGGTTTGACTGGGCGCACGCGTCTGGCTTAGCGCGCGCGCCAAGCCGAGACGCGCGTCTAGACGCACTGAAAAACGCGCCATGTGGGCTAGCCTTAACTGGGGACAACACACGTGTAAAGACGGCAAGCGCCGTGATGACGATCTTTTGGGGCCGCTTCATGGGCTACATCGGATTCCAATGTCAGGTCGAACCTAAAAAAAAAAAAAAAAAAATACTGCAATAAATTATTAAAAGGTTAAAACAGCGCAAAAAACGACGGACAGGGTAAAGAAGGACACGGACAGAGCGCTGAACAATTAAAAGGGCCCAATGTACTGGAAATAAATGTTGCTCAAGTTGAAGGACACAGACAGCGCACTGTCCGTTTCCTTCTTTACCCTCTCCGTCGTTTTTTGCGCTGTTTTAACCTTTTAAGTATGTCATACCAACTCGCCCAGGCTTCAACTTGTAGCAACTGCAATAAATTATTATTATTTCTTTTTTTTTACCTATCGTAGCTAACTATATTTCAGGAATCAGCGGCCTTTACCCGTTCAGGTTTATGCCATTCAGTATCGCGAATGAAAACGCTGTCCAAAAACCGACATTCCAATTTCTACCTGTGCTCTTCAGTGCCGTGACGTCAGGCGACGGCAGGCTTGCAGATAAAACAAATACTCTTAAAAAAAAAAAAAAAGAGAGGTTATGCCGACAGTTTTTCCAAAGCGTTTATTTGACACAGAGAAACTGCTTTGATAATTAGTTGGGAACAAAGTCTACGGTCCAAAGAGCGAATCCCTGCCTTCCGCTGACGTCGCTTTTTCATTGTTGCCAGTAGGAACTTTCTCTTTGAAAAACACGGTGAGGACCAAAATTGCAAATTCATAACTTCGCGTCATTAAAGAGCGAGCGTCCCGCTTTCACGCAACATTAGAAGAGGACTTGATGAAGAGAGGTCCCCGCTCGGAATATCGTCCAATAAATACTTTTGAAAGCATTTACCTCCTTTTTACGATATATACGCTCCGTGCGGGAACTATAGGGGGCGCTTTGAAAAACGCGCGCAGCGCCGCTAGCGGAGGAGCTGGCGTTCGACACTGAGGCGCCTTCAGCTGCAGCCTGCGGTGCCTTTTCGCATGCCAAGCTTTGGCGGCGGAAGCGCGCACGGACGAAACTTTTGCTTTTTGAGCCGATACGTTGAGGGTGACTTTTCATGAGTGCTGGGTCAGAAGGGCATTTAGCTGTTCTCCTCTTCTTATATATTGAGTTTGAGTCGTTATTAGGGGTAATTTCTCTAGTCACGGCCGAAAAAGGAGTTGGAGCCATTTTCCGAAAAGCAAGACGGCCGCCACCATAATTGCTCAGAGTGGGAAATTTATTTCGCTCGTCGCTGGAAACGTATACTGCTGGAACGATGACATTTGGAGGTGGGTGAGATGTTCACCAAGTTTGCGCACGAAGTGTGCCAAGTTTCATTAGGATAGCAGGTGTGAAAGTTATGCTTCTAACGAATAAAGAAATAATGATGTACTGGATATCCAATATTGGACCCAAAATGTTGTGTTATAGCAGGCTGTGGAAAGTGCAGATTTGGGCACACAGGTGCTTGGACTTGACAGTAACATGACACAGCACTTATTATACCAAAAAGAGGTGGCATAGAGAAACCAGGCGGAAATTTGGTTTGGGGCGGCGTAACTCAATGGGAACCGGTTTTGACCACGAAAGAGCTGTCAAGAGAATACCACTGGTCGTGGGAGGTGGAGATTCTACAGGTAGGAAGGGACTAGTGGACTGTACATCCAATTGAAACAACTTTACGAAAGGTGGTTCCAAAGCCGAGAAAACAAAGTTATGTCGGCGAACACACGGTTTGGCCGTCAAGTGCTTCTGTAGTCAGCTGTTGTGTAATTACCTGTTGTGCGAGGTGCTGATTTTCGGCGCACAGGTACTTTGACATGACCATAACTTGACACAACACTCATTATACCAAAAAGAGTTGGCATAGCGAAACCAGGTGGAAATTTAGTTTGGGCGGCGTAACTAAATGGGAACTGGTTTTGACCGTCAAAGGCTGTCAAGATAACACCACTCATCATGGGAGGTGCACACTTTACAGGTAGGAAGGGACCAATGGACGGTACTTCCCGTTCGAACCACTTTGCGATAGGTGGCCCTAAAGTCGAGAAGAAAAAAAATTGTTGTCTACAGAGCTCGGGGTGTCAGCGTTTCAACATCCAAAAGGAGGCTGATCAAGAAAGAAAGCACACCACATAAACTTCCATACTCAAACGTCGATTCTCCAGTGATTCCGAGTTTCATTGTTGTTTTTTTTAGATTAATATTTGTCCCTATTTTTTTTTACCGTTCGAATCTTTTTACATGAAGTACAGATTGCGTGCCATACTTGTCCGGAAATATCGACACGTACGATGGGGACGAAACCTCTTTGGAAGGCATTCCTCCAACGAAATTGGCACTGCATACCTGCGAGTGTTGGATGGCATTTCAGTTCGTCCCATCGGCGCTAACACATGTAGGCGTTACTGGTACGGAAGCAAACGCAGAGCTCAAAGCGGCAGTGTAGAATATGTCAGCCGTGCCGACACAGTGGCAGACATGATCGGGAGACCAAATTTCTCGCGTCGTACGGCACGGGTTCATCGTTGTCGTTAATTGTCACACAAAACTACTGTGAAACTTTGTCCCCACGAGATACGACGCATAACTGTTGAAGCACTTAATGACTCAGCACAGGCAGCACTTCATGCTTTGAACCCAGCGCAACCGCACTGCTCCGACTTCAATGCGTATACCAACGTATGCGGCGTGGTTTCGGTGGTTTTGTTTTCTCTGGGGTTCTCTCTGCCTGCCTTCGGAACCGGCCGCGCGGCGGCGCGCCAGTCGCGTCGCACGGAGTGTGTATATATATATATATATATATATATATATATATATATAATGGGATTGAGTGAAGATTGACAAGTGCAGCCGTAGTAATATAGAGAGCGAAGAGGGGAGAAGGTGATTATTGAATTTATTGCATTAAAGTTAGGGAAAGGGAAAGGGAAAGAGAGCTGGCGAAAAATTGGGCCAGGAGCCCCGCTCCTGGCCCAATTTTTCGCCAGCTCTCTTTCCCTTTCCCTTTCCCTAACTTTAATGCAATAAATTCAATAATCACCTTCTCCCATCTTCTCTCTCTCTCTCTCTCTCTCTCTCTCTCTATATATATATATATATATATATATTTATATATATATGTATATATATATATATATATGTATGTTGTTGCATGGCAGCACCACCTGTAGTATCCCTGACAGATGGCTACAATAAGCAGTCGTCTGCATAAAGACGCATTTTTGACTCTATGCCTTCGGTGACGTCACACACAAAAAAAAAAAAGTAAGAAAAAATATAAAGGGGGCTTAGGACATAAAGTTGAGTAATGCGGATTCTCGGCCGAGTTGGTAGTGAAACTTTGAGAACATAATAGCGCTTCGAGACAGGGGCGAGAGTAAGAACATTGTGCATTGTGTTGTCTCGTTCTTACTCTCGTCCCTGTCTTGAAGCGCTATCATGTTCTCAAAGGCCCAGGGCAGATTCCCGCGGAACCCCTAAAGTGAGATCCACATACGTTTTTGTTCTACTTTTATTGTCTTTCCGTTGAGCTATGTTAGCCATAGTTTGTTCGTCACTTGCTCGTGACGGCAGCCGTCACCTCGGGGGCGCCGCCCGAACTTCGAACGAGACCCAGCCATCTGTCACGCAGCTTGCCATCTGGCTGTCACGTCAAAACGTCGCCTCATGCTGAGGACGCCATTGTGCTCCGCGAAGGTGTCGCGTGACCGGCGGGGGCAAAAGGCGATAAAAGATAAATCGGCTGTCTCCTCGGCATTTTCCAAGGCGTTTTATATGCATAGCATTCATAAGGACTCTTAGCACACCTCCTTTTAGGGACACGATAAGGAGTCACTGAAGAGCACAATGCGACGGTCTTGTGAATATGCACCAACAGGCTGTATAGAAAAGAGACCGCGTTACTATAGAGTAACTCAATGTTTCCAGAGTATCGCAATTGATAGCGTCCGCTGTGAGTGTCGCATTTGAGCTTTGATCGGCCATTTTGGCGCCCGAAACGTATACGGTGCACGGGGTTCCTCAGGGATGACAACACCCGTCTCCCAAGCGGACGTGCCGCGTAAAAGTGCCGCGAATTACCATCGAAGTTACGGCGCGCCCAGGTCGGGAAGCGCTACCTGAAATCACCGGTAAAAGTATTTGTCTTGCTTGTATACATTTAAACAGCATTGAAGTTGGTACGCCTGGACGGGTGACCAGGCGCTTAGCTGTAGATGAGAAATTTAGCCAGTGCAGTACAGCCACTAACCTGGGTTTTTTTAACGTGCATCACGCAGTAGGGAATACACGAACGGGTACCGGTGCGAAACTCATCCAAATCGAAAAGGGCATGGGGTGGGGATCGAACCCTGGAGGTTCTGCAGTGCAAGCTTCCGCTCCACGTTCCGAGCTGAGGCGCGTCAAGCGCGAGACACATGAACGAAAAATCCACCCGATCCCACGTCCGATCCGGACGACTGGCTGATCCGAAAAGTTTCGTCGCTTCAGACGTCGGATCGGCGATCCAACGTGCATCCAACGTGCCAGATAGTTTCGCACGGCGGACGGATTGTCGGAAGCGTCCAGCCAATGACAGCACAGCTAGCGCGAACGTCATGATGACGCATTGGGTCTGGCGGGACAAACAGGAAAACGGGACTCACCTGGGCGGCGGAAAGCCTCGAGAAAGATGGCCCCAGCAAAGAATGCACGCGATCTGGTACGAGAGGACCTCTGCTGGAGCGCTTGCCTGGGCGGAGCCGAACGGATCGTCGTGTCGCATGCAAGGCCGGAAGCGTCGTGTGTCTCAAACTGTTGCGTGCGGCAATCCAGAGCGGCGTTCGGACTGTCGGATCGGACGATTCTGCCGTCCATGTGTCTCACGCTTTAGCCCACTCGGCCGCCGATCACGTCACTCCTTCTATCTGCGTCTGCACGCCAGTCCTTCTCTCTGCGTCTCTTGCACGGCGTGGATCTGCTCGCTCATCCCGTTGACCTAAATATCTCTATACACGGCTCTGGCCTAGATTAGAGAGTTTTCAACTGCTCGATAGGGATCATACGAATTATGGGCTGCGCTTGTAATACGCGATGCGAGGAGGTGGCAAGAGCGTTGATCCTCTGCAAGCCTCTCCGCCTTTCCGCCATGGTTGGTTGGACAGACTTTATTTAGATGGGGTGTCCGTCATTGAGCCTCGTGGTTGGGCTTTTTGTATACTCTCCTCGCGATTACGCAGCGCATGCGC
This sequence comes from Ixodes scapularis, assembly GCF_016920785.2. Taxonomy (NCBI): domain Eukaryota; kingdom Metazoa; phylum Arthropoda; class Arachnida; order Ixodida; family Ixodidae; genus Ixodes; species Ixodes scapularis. The sequence continues at coordinate 77,856,116 of NW_024609839.1, read as the reverse complement.
AATTGCGATCAATCTCCGCTCGACGTCTCGCCATTAAATCGCAAACGCTCCTCATTAGTTTGAGAAGGACCATCTGTTCCATCGAGGCTTTCTAATACACTGAGCAGACCCCTGGAGCCAGCTCGCGGCAAAAGAGAGCAAAACACTCGAATCGCCTTAACCCGTTAGGGAAAAGGGAGCACCGTTACAGGGGACGTTTCAACGATCATTGAGCCAACGATCGTTGGCATCTGCCAACTGTCACTGAGCTCAACTAAGTTGTCCGGTGTTACGCTGTACATAGGCCTAACACCCAGTTGAGATGCGTGTCACGTGTATTGTGTCCCACGTGATAGAAAAAATAATAATTTGAGTATAATTGCTCTTTATAGAAATATAAAAATAAGTTCTACACTTATTGAGTTTATTATACACTCTAGTACAAAGTAAACAATGAAAAATGACCGCATCTCCACGAGGTGAATGATGTTGATTGGGGCAAAGCTCTGGTGGTGCTGATGATACTGATTTTATTGTTCATAGGTATAGTGCTGATGGTGCTGATTTTTTTTTTTATTGCTCATAGGTAGTGCTGAGTTCCGGGTTGCGTTTCGACTTTATTATTACTGCTTTATGGTCGGTGAAATGCAGAGTCAGTGGTTCTTCTAGCGGATCAGCTTGGATCCGCTAGAAGCCGTGGGAACGCATTTCCACCGCTTAACGGTCCGTGCCAGAAAGAGAATGTGTGGTATGGAAAGTGGTATTATACGCATTTGAGCATTTGACCGCAGCGCCCTTTCGTCTATAAACGTTGAGCCAATGCATGCAAAGTTTAACGCGATTATATACGCATTTGACCGCAGCGCCCTTTCCTCTATAGACGTTGAGCGGCTACATGCAACGTTTCATCCATGACATCCCCAGCTCTTGAGTTACTACCACGTCTCAGAGCCCCCTACTCGTCCCGCAGTCGTGGCCGAGTGGTTAAGGCGATGGACTAGAAATCCATTGGGGTCTCCCCGCACAGGGTCGAATGCTTAAACATTTTTTATTTTTATGTGAGCACGGACGCCGGCCGGATGGACGGACGGACGGACGGACGGATGGACAAGGCTAGACCCTAAGGAGCTTCGCCCCTGAAAAACGATGTTTCAAGGTGGAATTAAACGCACCGATAGTACCCAAACAGCTAAATTACACCATATCGAAACCGGCCATACCTCCGAAAACATTGTCTGTAGTCTGATGCAGATGGCGCAACGTTGCGCAGTCTGTCAGAAATGACGGGTATTGAAAATATGTCCATGTCCATTCGCTTTATTCTGCTCATCTTTGTTCCAAGTTTCACTCCAGTTTTGTTGATTTCCATTTTTTCTACCCCTTTCAATTTGTTTCTTTTTGCGTTAATCACAGTTCATTCGTTGTAGTTTCTAGTCCCCTTTGTACCTTGTTTTGCCTTTTATTGTATTGTATGTAAGCGCTTAAGACTGTGGGCTTGAGAAAGTGGAGGTCATATGGCTCTGAGCCGACCCGTCAACAGCGCCGAGCACGCCGGAGAAGACGACGAGTTTTTGATGGACTTCCCTAAGCTGGAGACGACACCATAGCGCAGCGAAGAAGCGAGCTCGTGTACGTCTTCTCGTCGATGGAGCAACGCGAAGAAGAAAGCGCTTAGAAGAGCGGTGCCGAGAGCTCGGACTGATGGTAAATTTCCGTGACTGGCGAAAAGAAAGTGTGAGTATCTGCGACCCGCATCGTGGTACGAAACCACCCTTCCACGCTTGCCGGAGTCCTTCTTCAAGACCAGCTTCCGCGTGTCCCGCGTAACGTTCTTGTATATTGTGGGCGCGTGTTCGAGTATGCGGAGGCAAAACGCGAGCATGCGATCAGAGATACCGCTTCACAAACGTGTCGCCATTACGATGTACAGACTCTCCTCTTCAGCAGCACAAGACAGGACCGTAGCAAATCTCTTCGGTGTGAGCCGCTCGTCTGCGAACATTACATTCCGCGAGTTCTGCGACGTCGCGCTCAGTGAGCTGGAGCTCCGCTTCGTCAGGTTCTATTTATTTATTATATTTATTTCAAATACTCTCAGGACTCGAGGGCATTGCAAAGGGGAGTGGGTTACAAGGGCTACAGGGGGCAGGTGAACTGGCGGATCAGATGGAACGATTCACCACATCCACCGGCTTTCCTCAAGGGCTAGGAGGACTGGACGGCTGCCTCATCAACATTTTTCCTCCAAAATAACACGCAGCAGACTTTTACAGTTATAAGGGATAGTACAGCATGATTCTTCTCGCCGCAGTTGATTACAACTACAGCTTCCTGTATCTGAACGCCGGATCACCAGGCCGTAACCATGACTCAGCAGTAAGTCAAGGGTTCCAGCTTTGGTAGGGAGCGATCTATTTTGCACAGGCAAGAAGCGGTCCCGGGGTTGTGACGTGGGTCCCATCACCTTGTGCGACCAGGCTTTCTCTCTGGACCCTCACCCAATGAAGCCGTTCCGTACAACTCGGCTGCTGACGAGAAGGAACACACTTTGAACAGCTGCTTGTCAAGGGCGCGACGAGTAGTCGAAAATGCCTTCGGGAGGATGAAAACCCGCTATCGAATAGTTCACGAGGGCTTCGAACGCTGTATCAAGAATGCAAACGACATCGTTTGGACGTGCTGCACTCTCCATAACATCTGTGAGAAGATGCGCACACTGTTATCCCAAAAAGGCAATCGCGCACTTTTTGTAGCCATTTCCTTCTAATTGAAAAGATGTCATGAAAACTAGTGAGATGGGAGGTGATCATTCAGAGCAGTAACCTCAGCGGTTAAATTTAGTGGCTCTAATACCCCTCAAAAAAAAAAAAAAAAAAATGCAGACAAAATACCGATGTCATGTTCGCACTAGCATGTCACGCAGTATACATGCATTACCTATTCGAACTGCGAGAAGGCTGTGTTTCTAAAGTTCAAAACTCAAAAACGTGGCAACTCGGATATTTTTATTACACGAAGCAATAAAATGAGAGAAGTATAAATGTGAAACACAAATATGATATTGGTTTTTCATATTTCTAAAATAAAATCATTCAACCTTAGACCATTTAAATACCGAGTTTCTGCTCGGTGCCATTTTTAGCCTATGTGCATATGACGCGCATTTTGCTCGCTTTCCGAAGCCACGAACATGCGCGTGCTGAGCTGTGGGTATCTAAACATTGGAATTGTGTATTGCCACACCAGCTCACACTACATGCTGATAAATCAAACAGAAGGAAATATAAAGATAATAAAACACCTCGTAACTATAGTTCTGAACGTTAACATTAGGTACCATGATAACAAGTAATGCGAAACAACTCTTCAGGTAACAAACAAACTCCAGAACAAACAGCAAAGAATGAAAATAAAAGTAGCCATTATGATTATTCATGATTCCTATGATGAGAGTAAAACTGTTTTTTTTTTTTTTGTCTTCACAGTTCAAAAATGAAACGAAAGCTTAATTACTCACGTTGTTAATTTTGTTCAAAAAAGTATTTGGCCATCATCGTTGTCATTGCCCCCTACATCGCGTTCGATTCTTCCTGCAGACGAAGTGCACGTGCACTTAGGCTCTTTTTGTAGTGCTTTTGCAGCTCTGTCCTCTGCTCGTTTGTGCAGCAGTGCAGAAGCTGCATTGCCACTGACGGCCCATCCCGTCTTCGCTTTGAAAGCCTGCAGGCTGTCCAGAACTGCCACCGTTCGGTACAGGCGCGGATTTAGAGGGGGGGGGGGGGGGGGGGCTCCGGATGTCCTGACCCCCCTCTTGAATTCTGCATGTGTAAAAATTTAGGGTGTGGAAAGGGGGAAAAAAGAGGGGGGGTCTTAAACATATGATACGCTGACCAACACCTGACCCCCCCCCCCCCCCCCCCCCCCCCCCCTTTCAAGAAATACCTGCGTCCGCCCCTGGTTCGGTAGCCTCACTCCTTAAAACGGAGGAGACACTGGTCGCCTCCAGTCGGGAGCTTTGTGTCGCTGATGACATTTGGCCACACGCGCAGCTAAAACCAGGTGGAAGGCAACGAGCGCGTGTTGTGGGCGGAGCACCCGTTCTTAACCTGTCAACCGACTTAAGAATGCCATCTCGGCACCATAATCACCCTAAAAAAGAGTCGGCAGCATCGGGAGAGCCACACAATGCGTGGAACCCCTCTGTTTAGTTTGCAGGTGAGAGTTCGCCCGATAAATATTGATTGTCTCAAGTTTCACATTTGCGTATTCATTATCACTCGTGTCCGTCGGCCCACGATCGTGACGTCGTTGTTGCGGGTTTCAACCGGAGACGTAACCGACCCAGTCAGGCGCAAAATCTCGCGTCTTGTTGCCGAGAAATCTATAGTCGAATGAACAGGAAGCGGTGCCTGCCAACAATGTCTGGGAGCTGACGTCACGACCGAGCGTCCGGAGAGCATTCGCTCTGCATTTCCCGGCACAGACCGCGAAGCGGCTATGGGCGCTTTAGTAATTTAAAGGGATATAATACAACGAAATTTCGGCGCTCATTTTTTGGTCTATATGAGTTCAAAAAAGCAGCATCACATCGAACATATCAATATCTTCTTAAAAAAAGTCTCGAAAATGAATTATAAAACGAATTAAACGATTAGCAAAGAGCACCAGGTGGATGTCGCTAACGCCTCGCTTGTAATGCCCGTCTAGGAACCTTGACAGCTAGTGACGGAGGTTGTCTCGTCTCCGGCCACGACGAGAGAAGAGGGGCAGGAGGAACTCCCCTCTTCCCGAGAATGCCTTTTGCATGTCGCAGAAGTCGCTATTGTCCCCCTACAAGATTACAGAAGATTAACCCGTCACTCAAAATTCGTACAAAAGCAGCCGCTTCGATGGCTGAAACGACTAGGCCATCCTCTCGACGTCAGACCCGCCGTAGCTTTGCTCGCCTTGAGACGACCTACGTCACGATTGCGTTGGATGTCACGTGGTCTCCGCTGGGCCTTCTCCGAACGCTTGCCAGAGTGGGCCGTTTATAACGAAAAATACAGCCACCAGGCTCAAAATACAAACGTGCGATTGTCATTTATGGATATTGTGGATCATATTCAACCTATTTTAGAGCGCAGCTCTTAGGGGCCCGTTTCCGGCTTAAGCGGCGTCGGTGTCGCCGTTGGCGTCGCCGTCGCCGTCGGCGTAACCGCGCGGTGCATTATGGGAAATGTCCCATAATGCACCGCGCGAGCTCCCCACCGGGGTCACGTGACCTCGTGGGGGGCACGTGACCCCCCCCCCCGAGGTCACGTGACCCCCGAAGTCACGTGACCCCCTCCTCGAGGTCACGTGACCCCCGAGGTCACGTGACCCCCCGCCGATGTCGCGTGACCCCCCGATGACGTCATCGTCACTGATGACGTCACCGGCATCTACATCGTCATAATTACTGATGACGTCATCATCACTGATGACGTCACCGGCATCCACATCGTCATCATCATCCCTGATGACGTCACCGGCATCCGCATCGTCATCATCACTGATGACGTTACCGACATCTGCTTCGTCAACGTCATCATCACTGATGACGTCATCAGTGACGTCACTGATGTCGTCACCGGCATCCGCATCGTCATCGTCATCACCACTGATGACGTCATCAGTGACGTCACTGATGACGTCACCGACATTCGCATCGTCATCATTACTGGTGAAGTCATCAGTGACGTCACTAATGACGTCATCGGTATCCGCATCGTCATCGTCACTGAAGACGTCATCAGTGACGTCAGTGATGACATCATCGGCATTGGGGGGTCACGTGACCCCCAAGGTCACGTGACCCCCCTGGTTAGTTGAACCTCCCCCCCCAGTACCCTTTCCTCCTCCTCCTCAAGAGCTGCGCTCTAATTCGGCGTTACAGGGAGTTGTAAGCGGCTTTCACTTTTTTGAACACGACAGGAATATTTCAAATTTCGTTGAAGTATCCCTTTAATGGCGGACGCATCCTGCGTAGATTGGGGGAACTGCGCATGCGCGAGTTGTAGAGTGACGAGGAGCATGGCGGGCGGGGGAGGCGAACGGAGACGCACGCCGACGACCGACGCCTCCTTCTCGCGGTTCGTATTACGAGCGCGGGCCATGTAAACCTCGTGGCCTCGCGATCGAGTAGTTGGAAACACTCTCAAATTTAGGCACACAACGAGCTCTCCTCCGTCGTGAGTCGTGATTGCAACGACGAAGGTCACACTGGCTTCGACGTCCTCCCTTTCTAAATAAGTAAATAAAATGGGCCGCGCCACGCCCTGTCATCAGCGAGGCGTTGCGAAGCGGTTGATGTCCGCCAAAGCTTTCGTCCATTTGGCCGGGAAACGACGCCGGAAGAGATAAAAATGCAGATCTAAGTGTCCATGAGGTACATACGCAGAGAAGTAATAAAAAAAATACCAAGAACAACATGCGAAACGTTTCCTTTTTGCCTCGATTTTTTATGAAAGGACACGGAGCGAGTTGGAATAATACTTCCGCTTTTTATTGAATGCCTCCGGAACGAACACCTTTAAAGAATTAGGCAAGTCAGAACGTGCTCTTGACAAACCGCGTGCCCCATTCGAATGCGCTGGTTCGCCGATTCTTTAAATTAACTCGTTCCGAAGGTATTTCAAAATGCCGCGAAGCGGCTGGGTATAATCGAAGCACGGCAAAGTTCCCGACAAAACTGAAACTTTGGTTTCTGGGAGGCGCCTCTATCGCTCTTCATTCCTTCCTCGTTTCCAACTTGAGCTTAAGCATAGCCTTTTATATACTGACAAAGCCTGGCACAGCGCCACGAGAAGCGGCCGCCGAAATGGAAACGGTGGAGCGGAAGACAGCGGATGAGAGGAGAGCCACGTGACTGGCGCCCTGCTGCGGCGAGGAGTCGAAACACACTTCTCCCGAGCGAACAAGTGTGTTTCGGGTCCTCGCCGCTGCAAATGCTGTGCGCTGACGTCCAGGTTCCCCGAGAAGTGGCTCTTTGGTGCTCTGTGCTACCAGGTCCTCGCGCTCCAAATCTGTGACCGGGCACTCTATGGCTCTGTCGTCGAACTGCCAGGCTTTGTGAGTATAGAAGAGGCTATGATTTAGGTTGGCGAGACCACGTGGGTGCGCGATATCTGTCATCGCTGGTTTTGCCTCCGTTCGCCGACCTGCCCAGAGCTGCTGTTCCACTGTAGACAGATCGTGCAAGAGACTGTCTGCGAACAATAGGGAGTTTAAGGGAACCGAATTTGGCACCTCCGGTACGATAGATGGGCCCTCCGATACTAACTGCAGAAGACGCACATGCGCAGTTAGTATCGGAGGGCCTGTCGTACCGTATTGCATGTGCGAAAACGGTTCCTTAAAACTATCTATTGTCTTTTGTATGATCAGCGATGTAGAGGGCCCCTGTAGACCTACCCAACTCTGTTGTGTCAAGCCGCGGTGGTGGCGCTTCGGGCGTATTTCTCCGGTCTGGGGCTGTGGGCGAAAGTCGCCGTGCGGGAAGGGCATTCCTGCGTTGTTTTGGAAGAAACCAGACTAAAACCTGCCTTTTCGTCAAAAACGCCGCGACTGGGGCTATACCAGACAAAGCCGGGAGAGGCGTGAAGATCGGTTTTCGTGTGTTTTTTGCCTGCTGAGATCGTCCGAGAACGTGGACAGGTGCCGTGGAAATGGGAGACCAGGCATCGTCGGACCACGGTTGCTTGTGCGGGAAGCACTTTGGGCTGAATTCACGGAGACCTGCGGTCGTCAGATTTATTTGTTTTGTTCCACCATGAACGCAGGAAAAGCGTCAAGTTGAACGGACCACACGCGGACGACGTTCAGTGCGTCTTCACGCTCAAGCGGCCGTCCGATGGTTCAAACAGTCGTCTGCTCTTTTAAGCTCGTCCGCTTGTTCCAACTGTCGTCTGCTCGTTCAAACGACAGAGGACCGTTAACGTTAGCAGGTTATTTGGGATAAGTAGGCTTGGTGTAAACAGTAGATACAAGGGGTTGTTGACCATTGTTACCGGTTGCCAACACCGACTTATTATACCCGATTCACTTGGTCCGATTCTGCTTGCGATTTTCAGTATCTACGTCGAGCATCGAGCAGCTACGGTCCACGTCTTTGGAGCCCGAGCTACGTCGCAACTGAGAATTGCGGACAGAATCTCATCGTATGAACCAGGCTTTACCATATGGTTTATGGCGCTCACGCGGAATGAATGGCCGCTCGTCAGATTATTTACGCGAAGTCTTTTCGGCGTCACGAGCCTCGTTCATTTCGTTCAGGCCACTAAAGTATAGGGTGTTTTCACTGACGCAATTTCGTCTACCATTTTGTTGTTGGGAGCTGTCTGGTATGTGCCAAACTCGAGCATTCCAAGCTTATGTCTTACCACGCTGACATCATCTCAATCGGTTACGATGTAATCTTTCAATGTAGTGAATTTCTTTGAAAACACAAACTAACAAAATGGCGGATTGACGTCATGTGCAAACAACCTATAAGACATTGCTAGGAAGACGTAGAATCAACAATTCCAACGCGAAAAAGAGCACGGGGACTTACACTGACGCCGACAACATCACATTTCATTGCACCGAGGAACTGAGGGACAAGAGGTGACAGGAGCACGCGGGGGCGTCAAAGTGTCGAGCTCTGGTTGGAATCAGAGTTATTATAATGTATGTTAGAGGTTCAACTGGCGCTAGTGTCTATGCGACTTCCAGGATGCAAATTGAAGCAGACAGCAACCAGTCTACTTTTGCGGTGCTCCTGTGCATTCTTATGGGAAAACGCGCTTGCATTTTGTCTCTTCGCCGGGAATAACATGGAACACTTTGGGTATCATCGTACCGAATAGGATGTACCTTACTTAACATTGTAAAGGTGTAATTGTTTTAGTTACAGAATTTTTCTTTATCACTGAACAATGTTGAACTTCGCTATCTTTCAGGCCCAAACCTCTGTTCCATAACACGTGTAAAAAAAAAAAAAAAAAAAAAAAACGAGCGACGATTTAAAGCAAAATAACAATCGAAAGGAATTTAGAGTGCATTCAAAGTTCGTCGGTACTCAGGTTATAACCCCGTTGTGCATCTTTACGAGCGGTTAAAAACATTCAGAACGTAAACTATAATGTAAGTGGGCTGTGTGAGGTTTTCTTTTTTTGGTTTTTTTTTTTTTTATTTACTATGCCGTGCAGCTTTCAACGGGCACTTGTTCTCTAGTGTCTCCTTAGTTTCAAAGATTTCGAGCATGCGGGTGATGTTTTTGTACACAGAACAAATGTATTCGCACATATTCATGAGCAGAAATAATAAAACTGTACTTATTTATTGCTACAGGCTATATTATGTGGCCTTCGATTTATTTTGATCGTCTGCATGCTCAGGGAGTTACTGATCCAGTGCTGCTGCGTAGTTCTTCCCATCTTTCTCGGTTTTCCAGACGTCCTTCCTTCGTTTGACACGTAATATCCCCCATGCTGAAAAGCGCTGACGTCGTGTTCGCTCTAAGTGTCTGGCAATGCACACAGATGCATGTATATGAAGCTGTTTTAGCACTGTTTAATGCCAAACAAAGAAAACAAACTCCGAAACTGACCAATAATTTCGTCTGCGTGACTGAGAAATGTTGTAAGCTATACAGTCCATGCGTATTATTCCTGACATTTTCTCTTATAACCAAGTACAGGCAGAAGATTCACCCACTTCTTCCATAGGAAAGCATTAGCGGAAGTCAATTTTCGTCTGCCTGCTGTGTGCTTTAATTTCCAATATCACACTAGCGCCAGTTAAACTTCCAGCGTACATTAAAATAACTCGAATGTTGGAATGATCAATGGGTAAAGAGATGAAAAGCTAGCTTAGCTGCCTTTGTCCCTACTCACACTTCGAACGCGCTCAATTGCCAAACGCCGGCGTCAATGGTTTATTGATACGGGACGCTGAGCTTCTTGCTCACGCCCCATCGCGCATGCGCGGCGCCGGTGGCGTGCCGCTAGGGGCGCTCCGGTTTGTTTGTAAGCATGAGTTGGTGTATAGAGTGATAGCCAGGAACTCCGAAAGCTGCCCCCCCCCCCCCCCCCCCCCCCCGGGGTTGTCGACATGTGGTAAACATTTTTTACCACTCGTCACGTGACTTCACAAAATCCTTGACGCGGGTCAAATCTTGTTGCAAATTGATTCAGTGCGCGTTAGTTCTGATGTGCAGCTGCTTGCCGACGATTTAGGAGCTCATCGTGCTCGCTGACGCAAGTATAACGTGTCAGTCTCAAGGAATGAGACCTTGTGCGATCTTGGCGCAAAGATTGCTTTGGCTTTTAGCACTTGTGAGACTGCGTCGGTAGTGTCGTCGTAGCGCTGCTCGGAGTCCCGGACATGTTCGAATATCGGTAGAACTTTCAGAGTGAGATTTTTGCATTCTCCTAGCTTTGTTTGAACGTTGGAATGTCTGAGAAACGAAGCGAAAGGAACGTGAAAGGCAGCCTAGGGGAAGTTGTTTCAGCCCCACCGCATAATCCCATCAACCTTTAGCGAGGAAGCTCTTGCGTTCTTTTTCCTTACATACTAATCAAAGATTTAACGGATTGGCGGTCCTCAAAATTTTGATATCAGCGTGCTTTCAGTGCAGAAGTTTGCATTCAATCGCAATTATTTCTTAAACCGTTAAAAGCGGGCGCTCGCTCGGAGCAGCTCTTGCAAAAGATTCGAGTCAATAATTTTCACTAACTGTGCCCCTGTTTTGTGGTCATGCCAAGAAGGGCCTAGGAAAAATAATTAAATAATTTCAATTCAATTTGTTATATTTACTACAATATTTACATACTCCCATATTTACTTTCAGAAAAAAAAAATCAGCTGAAGTGCAGCTTGATGGAGCCCCTTGCCCCCTACCGACAGATCGGCCGAGAGGAAAAAATGTCAACTTATAAGGCAGAGAAAACAACCAGTGATATATAGATAAAACATTTACCAGCAAGAGACTATTTGCGTATTGCTTTCTTATTTATCGCATCTATAAGACGTTCATTAAAAAAATCAATACAGGTGGTAGCATGTGCTGAATCATCTGAAACCCATAATTAGTTCGAGGACGCGGCACTTTCCAGAATCGAACTCTACAATTAGTCTAGAAATCCGTGGTAATGGATGATGGGTAATTTTAAGCGAAGCCGCGCACATTGTCGCAAGCTTATAAATAAAATGTTTTACACTAAAAAGCAGCTCAGTATATGCGTAATACCACGTATTAGCTACGACCCGATTTGCATTCTTCTGCAACACGAGCAATTTATTCGGGTTGGTACTTATCGTAGTCCCCCAACCAAGGTGACGGTAGGAGAAACGAGAATTGAATGATTCGTTATAAATTATAAGTTTTCCACCTCAGCGTGTAAAGTAATGCTTTAAATTTAGACGGCCGACAAAAGTCGGTTTCTCAACATATCGTGCTGCGATTTACTACAGAGGTGCGAGAGTGATGGGCGTAGATTTCCCAGAACAGATTTCCGTTTTATTCTTTTGAACGAAATAAGTTCATTCCTTGATTTTTTCACTGTAAACTTCCATTACCTGCTTGCACCTCTATAGTAGATTGCGCCGCGATACATCGGAGAAGCCGATTTGGCGGGAAGTCTTAAGCTTTTCAAGAGCGCTAGTTTGCATGCTGTAGTGTGCAGGATATCGCGATGCTTGTAGAGAACACCAATGACATTCTCCAGTTTAAGAGTAAGGTTTTGATATACGAGTCCCGTATATTCCTGAAAAATCACGCTTAAAGTTTTGACAGTAGTTACAAATTCAACCTCAGAGGAGTTCAAAATTAATCCTGTGGTTGAGTTGCTTACTGTTCCTATGGATTTATAAAGAAACTGATATTATTTTTATATAATTTAATTTTGAAATCTTAAGGCAGTTCACGTGTTAAGCTTTTCTATGCAAAGGCATGCATCATACACCAGCCCATCATTATCATCCCCTGAAAAATAAAAAAGGTCGAGTATCATCAGCATAAATTACAAATAAGGTATTACTTACAATAGTGACTATATAATTAATAAACATATTAAAAAGCAATGGCCCTAAAGCATTACCCTGTCCGAACTGGTTTCAGCATTGAATAACACCTATTTATTCAGCAGTTTGGTTCCGAAAGCTCAAGTAACTTTCAACATAAGCTAAGGAATGCCCTGGAGGAAATAAATATATAAATTAACATTTCCGCATCACTGTAATTTCTTTTGGGGTTTGTTAAGGAGAAGTGAAAAGACTGCAGCTCCCCTGCAACAAGTCTGCCTACATCCCCAGCCTGGTTTTTCCCTCAAAACATTTCCACATCATTGGAGTTTCTTCTGGGATTTGTTAAGGAGAAGTGAAAGGACTGCAGCTCCCCTGCAACAAGTCTGCCTACATCCCCCAGCTTGGTTTTTGCCTTAAAACATTTCCACATTATTGGAGTTTCTTTTGGGGTTTGTTAAGGAGAAGTGAAAAGACTGCAGCTCCCCTGCAACAAGTCTGCCTACATCCCAGCCTGGTTTTTCCCTTAAAACATTTCCACATCATTGGAGTTTCTTCTGGGATTTGTTAAGGAGAAGTGAAAGGACTGCAGCTCCCCTGCAACAAGTCTGCCTACAACCCCAGCCTGGTTTTTCCCTTAAAACATTTCCACATCATTGGAGTTTCTTCTGGGATTTGTTAAGGAGAAGTGAAAGGACTGCAGCTCCCTTGCAACAAGTCTACCTACATCCTCCAGCTTGGTTTTTGCCTTAAAACATTTCCACAAAGTTGGAGTTTCTTCTGGGATTTGTTAAGGAGAAGTGAAAAGACTGCAGCTCCCCTGCAACAAGTCTGCCTACATCCCCCAGCTTGGTTTTTGCCTTAAAACATTTCCACATTATTGGAGTTTCTTTTGGGGTTTGTTAAGGAGAAGTGAAAAGACTGCAGCTCCCCTGCAACAAGTCTGCCTACATCCCCAGCCTGGTTTTTCCCTTAAAACATTTCCACATCATTGGACTTTCTTCTGGGATTTGTTAAGGAGAAGTGAAAGGACTGCAGCTCCCCTGCAACAAGTCTGCCTACATCCCCCAGCTTGGTTTTTGCCTTAAAACATTTCCACATTATTGGAGTTTCTTTTGGGGTTTGTTAAGGAGAAGTGAAAAGACTGCAGCTCCCTTGCAACAAGTCTGCCTACATACCCCAGCTTGGTTTTTGCCTTAAAACATTTCCACAAAGTTGGAGTTTCTTCTGGGATTTGTTAAGGAGAAGTGAAAAGACTGCAGCTCCCCTGCCACAAGTCTGCCTACATCCCCCAGCTTGGTTTTTGCCTTAAAACATCTCCACATTATTGGAGTTTCTTTTGGGGTTTGTTAAGGAGAAGTGAAAAGACTGGAGCTCCCTTGCAACAAGTCTGCCTACATCCCCCAGCTTGGTTTTTGCCTTAAAACATTTCCACAAAGTTGGAGTTTCTTCTGGGATTTGTTAAGGAGAAGTGAAAAGACTGCAGCTCCCCTGCAACAAGTCTGCCTACATCCCCAGCTTGGTTTTTGCCTTAAAACATTTCCACATTATTGGAGTTTCTTTTGGGGTTTGTTAAGGAGAAGTGAAAAGACTGCAGCTCCCCTGCAACAAGTCTGCCTACATCCCCAGCCTGGTTTTTCCTTTAAAACATTTCCACATCATTGGAGTTTCTTCTGGGATTTGTTAAGGAGAAGTGAAAGGACTGCAGCTCCCCTGCAACAAGTCTGCCTACATCCCCCAGCTTGGTTTTTGCCTTAAAACATTTCCACATTATTGGAGTTCCTTTTGGGGTTTGTTAAGGAGAAGTGAAAAGACTGCAGCTCCCTTGCAACAAGTCTGCCTACATCCCCCAGCTTGGTTTTTGCCTTAAAACATTTCCACAAAGTTGGAGTTTCTTCTGGGATTTGTTAAGGAGAAGTGAAAAGACTGCAGATCCCCTGCAACAAGTCTGCCTACATCCCCCAACTTGGTTTTTGCCTTAAAACATTTCCAGGTTATTGGAGTTTCTTTTGGGGTTTGTTAAGGAGAAGTGAAAAGACTGCAGCTCCCTTGCAACAAGTCTGCCTACATCCCCCCGCTTGGTTTTTGCCTTAAAACATTTCCACAAAGTTGGAGTTTCTTCTGGGATTTGTTAAGGAGAAGTGAAAAGACTGCAGCTCCCCTGCAACAAGTCGGCCTACATCCCCCAGCTTGGTTTTTGCCTTAAAACATTTCCACATTATTGGAGTTTTTTTTGTTTTTTTTGTTTGTTAAGGAGAAGTGAAAAGACTGCAGCTCCCCTGCAACAAGTCTGCCTACATCCCCAGCCTGGTTTTTCCCTTAAAACATTTCCACAACATTGAAGTTTCTTCTGGGATTTGTTAAGGAGAAGTGAAAGGACTGCAGCTCCCCTGCAACAAGTCTGCCTACATCCCCCAGCTTGGTTTTTGCCTTAAAACATTTCCACATTATTGGAGTTTCTTTTGGGATTCGTTAAGGAGAAGTGAAAAGACTGTAGCTCTCCTGCAACAAGTCTGCCTACATCCCCCAGCTTGGGTTTTGCCTTAAAACATTTCCACAAAGTTGGAGTTTCTTCTGGGATTTGTTAAGGAGAAGTGAAAAGACTGCAGCTCCCCTGCAACAAGTCTGCCTACATCCCCAGCCTGGTTTTTCCCTTAAAACATTTTCACATCATTGGAGTTTCTTCTGGGATTTGTTAAGGAGAAGTGAAAGGACTGCAGCTCCCCTGCAACAAGTCTGCCTACATCCACCAGCCTGGTTTTTCCCTTAAAACATTTCCACATTATTGGAGTTTCTTTTGGGGTTTGTTAAGGAGAAGTGAAAAGACTGCAGCTCCACTGCAACAAGTCTGCCTACATCCCCCAGCCTGGTTTTTCCCTTAAACATTTCCACAACATTGGCGTTTCTTTTGGGATTCGTTAAGGAGAAGTGAAAAGACTGCAGCTCCCCTGCAACAAGTCTGCCTACATCCCCCAGCCTGGTTTTTCCCTTAAAACATTTCCACAACATTGGAGTCTCTTTTGGGATCTGTTAAGGAGAAGTGAAAAGACTGCAGCTCCCCTGCAACAAGTCTGCCTACATCCCCCAGCCTGGTTTTTCCCTTAAAACATTTCCACAAAATTGGAGTTTCTTTTGGGATTTGTTAAGGAAAGGTGAAAAGACTACACCTCCCCTGCAACAAGTCTGCCTACATCCCCCAGCCTGGTTTTCCCCTAAAACATTTCCATATCATTGGAGTTTCTTTTGGGATTTGTTAAGGAGAAGTGAAAATACTGCAGCTCCCCTGCAACAAGTGTGCCTACATCCCCCAGCTTGGTTTTTCCCTTAAAACATTTCCACAAAATTGGAGTTTCTTTTGGGATTTGTTAAGGAAAGGTGAAAAGACTACACCTCCCCTGCAACAAGTCTGCCTACATCCCCCAGTCTGGTTTTCCCCTAAAACATTTCCACATCATTGGAGTTTCTTTTGGGATTTGTTAAGGAGAAGTGAAAATACTGCAGCTCCCCTGCAACAAGTCTGCCTACATCCCCCAGCTTGGTTTTTCCCTTAAAACATTTCCACAAAATTGGAGTTTCTTTTGGGATTTGTTAAGGAAAGGTGAAAAGACTGCAGCTCCCCTGCAACAAGTCTGCCTACATCCCCCAGCCTGGTTTTCCCCTAAAACATTTCCACATCATTGGAGTTTCTTTTGGGATTTGTTAAGGAGAAGTGAAAATACTGCAGCTCCCCTGCAACAAGTGTGCCTACATCCCCCAGCTTGGTTTTTCCCTTAAAACATTTCCACAAAATTGGAGTTTCTTTTGGGATTTGTTAAGGAAAGGTGAAAAGACTGCAGCTCTCCTGCAACAAGTCTGCCTACATCCCCCAGCCTGGTTTTCCCCTAAAACATTTCCACATCATTGGAGTTTCTTTTGGGATTTGTTAAGGAGAAGTGAAAATACTGCAGCTCCCCTGCAACAAGTGTGCCTACATCCCCCAGCTTGGTTTTTCCCTTAAAACATTTCCACAAAATTGGAGTTTCTTTTGGGATTTGTTAAGGAAAGGTGAAAAGACTACACCTCCCCTGCAACAAGTCTGCCTACATCCCCCAGCCTGGTTTTCCCCTAAAACATTTCCACATCATTGGAGCTTCTTTTGGGATTTGTTAAGGAGAAGTGAAAATACTGCAGCTCCCCTGCAACAAGTGTGCCTACATCCCCCAGTTTGGTTTTTCCCTTAAAACATTTCCACAACATTGGAGTCTCTTTTGGGATCTGTTAAGGAGAAGTGAAAAGACTGCAGCTCCCCTGCAACAAGTCTGCCTACATCCCCCAGCCTGGTTTTCCCCTAAAACATTTCCATATCATTGGAGTTTCTTTTGGGATTTGTTAAGGAGAAGTGAAAATACTGCAGCTCCCCTGCAACAAGTGTGCCTACATCCCCCAGCTTGGT
Organism: Ixodes scapularis; assembly: GCF_016920785.2. Classification (NCBI taxonomy): domain Eukaryota; kingdom Metazoa; phylum Arthropoda; class Arachnida; order Ixodida; family Ixodidae; genus Ixodes; species Ixodes scapularis. Next base: position 77,839,678 of record NW_024609839.1, on the reverse strand, counting down.
TTTTCCCTTAAAACATTTCCACAAAATTGGAGTTTCTTTTGGGATTTGTTAAGGAAAGGTGAAAAGACTACACCTCCCCTGCAACAAGTCTGCCTACATCCCCCAGCCTGGTTTTCCCCTAAAACATTTCCACATCATTGGAGTTTCTTTTGGGATTTGTTAAGGAGAAGTGAAAATACTGCAGCTCCCCTGCAACAAGTCTGCCTACATCCCCCAGCTTGGTTTTTCCCTTAAAACATTTCCACAAAATTGGAGTTTCTTTTGGGATTTGTTAAGGAAAGGTGAAAAGACTGCAGCTCCCCTGCAACAAGTCTGCCTACATCCCCCAGCCTGGTTTTCCCCTAAAACATTTCCACATCATTGGAGTTTCTTTTGGGATTTGTTAAGGAGAAGTGAAAATACTGCAGCTCCCCTGCAACAAGTGTGCCTACATCCCCCAGCTTGGTTTTTCCCTTAAAACATTTCCACAAAATTGGAGTTTCTTTTGGGATTTGTTAAGGAAAGGTGAAAAGACTACACCTCCCCTGCAACAAGTCTGCCTACATTCCCCAGCCTGGTTTTCCCCATATATACAAATCGGGGAGCGGGGACTCCGAAATTCGAGCCTCAAGAAAAGCTAAACTACACGCGGGTGACGCAATTCTTTGTGGGAATGACCCTGCGCGAATAAAGGCTGGAGTATGCGTGAGCACGAGTTTAGACAGGGGACACTGAATCGGTTCTGCCAGTTAACACCCATAACCCCGCAGAAAAAAATGGATGACAGCCATTAGTGTTTGAGCAGGCTCCTCTTGGCGAAAATTGTACAGTTGCTTGAGGCCACCTTCCTGTGCAAAAGAGGATGGGGAATATGATGAAAGAAGTTTAAACGGAACTACATATAAGGGGTGTTTTTTTATTTTTAAGCTTAACAGGTTGGTTTAAAGAAAAACGTGAAAGCTACACTTATGCTGTTTAGGCAGGTGAGTTATACGGCCATGGGGACATAGTATAGGGGGCTCATCATAAGGATCAGTCGGCTAATTGAGAATAGTTTGTCAACTAGCTTTTTAATTAGTGAAAATAGACGTAAGCTTCCAATTACAAACTTGCTAAGGTCCTCAAAAACCACTAAATCTACTGCTTTTAGGAAGGTATAAGACCGGAGCAGCATTTGACGGCTTTCTGAACAAACACTCAGTTTGGACGTGTATCTAGATTTCGGTTTCTTATCGGAGCGCATCTTCGTGCCCGCGGTCCTGCTCCCCGGTGCTCGCGGCGCGAAGCCACCCCCTGGCCTCCCTCGTAGGATAGAGGAAGTAGGGCGCACGTGTGTTGCGCATCTCGGCCACTGGGGTGCAGGACCGCGGGTGCAGAGATGTGCTCTCATAAGAAACCGAAACCTAGGAACGCGTCCAAATGAAGCGTTTTTACGGAACGCCGTGAAATGTCGCACCTGCGTTATCTATTTCTGAAAAGAGTAGATTTAATAGTTTTCGATGACGTTCAGGAAGTTTCTAATCGGAACCACATGTCTATTTTCACTAATTGCAAAGTTAAGTGACCAATTTTGCCTAATTATCCGACTGATCGTCACGATTAGCCCCTTATATTATGTCCCCTTGGCTATATAATTCACCTGCATGAACCACATAAGTGTAGCTTTCACAACTCTTTTTTAAAAAAAACTGCTAAAAAAATTATACAGTTACGGATGGATTTCAGGCAGAAAGATCACCTTGCAGAACTGTACTCTATTTGAGGTAGCACCAGGACATAAGCTGAAACGACGAATCAATGACCAAAATATACAATGTGAAACTGCCCGACGCGAGAAGTTCAACTAGAGATGAGAGACAGCATGTGGACGGGAGAGCTCTGACCACCGCTGTCTGATTTGGCCTGTTCCTTTTCTGAGCTTCGGGAACACTTTAGTGTGACAAACCTCCGCTCTTTGCTACCACCTACTGTGGCTTTACGCTGCCCTCATTATCAGGGCGTGTGGTCCTGGAGCTGGTTAGGTAATTCTTCGAGTGTATGAACAAGAAAAATTATGTTAACTGCATACACGCAGTGTAGCAGAATGTGCGCAGCCATATCACCCAATCGGCACAGTTCTCAAGCACGATCAGACAGAGTCATATACGTATACAGTAGCCACTGCACCCTTGTGCGCATGCCATAGTTCAACTTCTTGTCTCAAAGCAGCACCAACCGCGGCGTGCTTCGCTCAATGATCGGTTCTTTCAACGTACATTTTCCGTGACTGTAAAATGTAAGCGAGGAATGTGTTTGGTAATAAAGTTTGCATTTTGGACGAGTTGGTACATAGTCATTGTCATTTTATGGCGCTCTGGTGCGGTGAAGAGAAAGAAAAAGAGTCGTAAGTCAACGCTGTGTCTGTCCTTCTTCCACTTGTCCCTGTGTCTTTAGCGCTGTTTCGCTTTTTCTTTATAGTGTTTGGTGTCGTGGCTTGTGTGAAGCATGTAATAAAGGCAGGCAATTAATGCTCGCACACTTGTGCAATAAACCTGGCAAGTACAATGAACCTGGCCCGTTCTGCGAGGGCGTTTGTGGGGCGCAGACGAATAGGGTTGTCTTCGATAGAGCAGGAGTAACACGCACAAGCCTAAGCACTGTTGAAGATCTCGGTATGAGCCGGGGGACTGGAGAGACTGTAGACGAGAGAGATAGTTTGCATGAAAGCAATATTTACGAATTCCTGTGCTGGTAGAACCTGAGGGAGAGGATAAGACGTCAGAAAACTCCAGCTCCTGGCATGCCAGGGTTCAGTCTAAAAGAGAGGGGCGACTTTGTCTGACCCCCCAATCTCGCTGACCCAACCCGCCGTCTTGTGATCATACATCACGTGCCGACGCCGACATCAGATGCGCTGAAACTGGACAAGCTAACCAAAATGCCCAAGTCAGAAAAAAAAAAAAAAGCTGTCCTCAAATTACTTTAACTTGTAATTCGCAAATTTCGCTGGTATTTTTCAGCATCCATGATGCAAGCCCGGGCATGTGTTGTTTACGTGGCTGTGCTTTTTTGCTGTGCGGTCTGCTTGATGGCTGCTGACAATGTTTGTTCCTTATCAAAGCCACTTCCATACCCCAACGGTAATTTCTTCTGCGTGGCGCGACCACTGACACTTGTGTCAGTCTCGTACGGCAAAGTGAAGGCTGGGGATACTAAGTGTCCAAATTTAGAAAAGTACCAACCCTTATATTTCTTGAAGACCATCAGCGACATTCTCGCTGAAAGGTGGGAATTGTGCGCGAAGTGTCCCTCGTGGAGCTTACGCAGATCATTGGTGTCGGTAAATTGTTATTGCCCTTGGACGATGACCAACAACAAATCGACTGTCGCGGCATTGTTGCTCACCTGCTTTTTCGAGACCAGTGCAGGAGCATGTGATTGTGATCGTGATATTAATCCTGATATTTATTTCGGCTCCGGAGAGCCGCGGCGCTGCAGAAAGGCAAGTCGCCCATACGTAAAGGCCCGCGGCGCCGCGTCCAAAGATGATAAGATGGTATTGTATAGAGACGAATTATATTTGTGTCGTTCTAGTTTGTTTTAGTTATTGGGGCCCGTGATCAGGTTATGGTCACTTCCTTCCTTTGATGTGGATTCTTGGTATCCTGTCAGTTGGACCTAGTCAGCAGCGGCTAGAGATGTTGATAATATGATAAGGATTTAGTAAGAACCGGATATAATATGTTTATATTACCTGAGAGTCGTCAAATAAAATAATTATATCTCAAGTGATTCATGTCCGACTCGTGTCGGGCATAGATTCGTATAAGGTGTTATTTCCCGATGTCGAAACATTCTCAAGGCAGGCAGTGTTAAGTCGATCACGCGGGGGGTGGAACGAGCGACAATGCGTCACATGCACAGGATGCACATGTGCATCCTGTGCACGGATGCCACGCGAGTCGCCGAGCCTACTGACCCGGCTGATATATGATTAGGCAGTGGGAAGTCAGTCTACGTTGAAATGACATCCTATATCACTGCTTCACTCTAACGCCCATTGATATAAAACCAACAAGAAAGGACTCTGCCTCTGTGGTGTTTGTTGTCCGAGCTTGACCAAAATTTTCGTTTCATAGAAGTTTATGCGTTGAACTTCAAGGTCCTGCACAGAATTGGCATGAGACAAGCTAGGGCAATGCCTCCTGTACCTTCAAAGCCTGTCGGAAGCGCTCTCCGAGGCCGTAGTGTCACCCTCCGTCTCTAACGCCCGCGTGCGCCGCGAGACGGCGCTGCCTACGTTGGGAGGCCATAGAAAGCCGATTGAAGAGGGGGTCCATCCCCTAACGGGGAGCGTTTGTAATTTAATGGCGGAAGCCTCTTGTAAAGAGTGGTCGCGTATTGCGTGGCGAGGAGGAAACCAGGCGGCAAGGCAGAGACGCTCGCAGACGATCGACGCTCTCGGCACCTCCTCGCAGCTCGTGTTGCAAACGCGGCCCATAAACCACGTGACCATAGTCGAGCAGTTGGACAATCTCGGTAATATTGCATTTTAGGAGGCTAATGCCGGGGTTTCGCGCGCGACGCCATGTCTGCTGCTGCCCCGGAGAGCCTGTATTACAGAGTTTTCAACGGCTAGATGGGGGTGACGTGGTTTATGGGCTACATTTGAGGTACGAGCTACGTGGAGGTGAAGAATACGTTGACCGTCTGCAAACGCCTCCGCCTTTTTTTTTTCCTTTCCTCCTCGCCACACGAAAATCCAGCGCATGCGCACGGGCGACCGATCGCCGGAAGAGGTGTCCGGCATTAAATTGCAAACGCTTTTCATGGTTTAAGATGGACGCTCTCTTCAATCTATGCTCTCTATCCTACCCAACGAAGGTGGCGCCCCCACCCTGAAGCAACGGCGGCGGCGCGCAACTTCTCAAACGGCGGTATTTTCCCTCGTCCGACAGGCATAGAGTGTACAGAAGGCATAGGCTTGAGGAGGAGACACTTTTATTTGGGAGTGCATATATGCCCTAAATCTTCTGTCAAACAAAATGTTATAACCAAACTTACTGAACAGCATACACATTGACCAGTAAAGACGCCGCATGCACTGCTTAGGTGGCAAGCTGTCCGAATAAGGGTTCTCATTCGATGTTTCGATGACTGCCGTGGACGAACCGAACAGAAGAAACGGGTGTGGGACCACTTTTCTGGCATTGAACTGCAACACCTTTGCTTCGTGAAAGTGCACATCTCGCCTAAACAATTAAAAAAAAAAAAAAAAAACAACAACAGCACAGCTTTATATTTGGCGCGGCACGGGGAATGCCAGCCTCAAAGCAGTTCTTCGGTGCGCAGCACAACCAACGTGAGCTTGTGGCATTTGGCCGAAGCGGTAGCACAGCTTCCACACTGTCAATTATCCAAATACATTGTACACCGACAATTAACGAGAGTCCGAAAACGTCCCTTTAAAATGTATCCTAGCGATATTCGAACCGATCCGAGGTTCGAGCAACGCAGGGCCAATTCCCATTTTTTTCGTGGCACCATCCCCGCCGGTCGCCAGCGAAAGGGTTCCGTTCCTCCATATTACCAGATTATACCTGAGTGAGAAACGACGCTGAACCCCGAGATCACTTTCGACCGGTTTCAGATGACGGCTTCCGTATCAGAAACCAACTCACTCGGACCAACGACAACGAACAACACATCCGACAAGCTCTGGCCCATCTGGGGCCAGCACTGTCCGGGCGCTGCCATCTTACCTGTTACGCCACGCATTTTGTTAGGTCACGTGACATGGGGTCACGTGACCTGTGATGATGAGCGGTGAAATATGATGTATGAGCAGTGTGACCGCAGATTAAGGGCGGCAGTGTTGAATCTGAGGGAAAAGTCAGGGCGCAACCGCAGTCGACCATCGACATATTGCGGCGTGCTTGGCGGTATATTAGCAACGCACGAAGCTGCCAAGCAAAAAAAAAAACACACACACACACACACAAAAGGGGGGTCTGTATTTTTTTGAAAAGTTTCAGGGCATTTTCGGCTGCCATTGATTGTTCTAGTTCGGAACATTGCTGAACGTACCGCGTGCATAAAATAAGTGGTAACGCGATGCCTCGGGTAAGTCGCCCTTCCGTCGATTCCGAAAACGATTCTCGATACCGCCTGCTTTAGTTGGTAGGCGCAAGATCGCCGAACGTTTATTTTTAGTTTTACGCTTGTATTGGTTTTCTATACGTGACTATAGGAAGTTTTAGCAAACCGTTACCCTGTTCCGCGTACCGCGCTACCGGAGCCTTTGAAGCATGCTTTTAAGCGCGCGCACCCGCGGTCACGGTATCACCCGAGCGCGCACTTAAAAGCATGCTTCAATTAAAGGCTCCGGTAGAGCGGTACGCAGAACGCGGTAACGGTTAGCTAAAAGTCCCCAATGTTAGGAAGTTTTAGAATAGTGCACCCTCGAGCTTTGCGTAACCACGCACAAGCTTTGCGTACCCCCAAGGAAAGAACGCCGTCGCCATTGCGCATGCGCATAAACCGCGTTTAGGGCGTACACACTATTTTTCGGAAGCAGAGTGAATACCCAAGCTCGCCCCAAAACCTTAGCATCGCTCTCGCGAAATGTTGGGAGAGGGTTAAACCCAAGGCAAGCCGCGTTCAAAAATGGCGGCTCCCTCTCAGGATTGCGGCCGACTTTAGCGCGACATACGTCGGCGGCATCCTCGCGAACGCGATTTCCAATGCAGGACGACGTTGCTCTCCCACGGGAGGTGCACGTCACGAACTGTTTCGAAGGCCCGGCCAGGTGGGCAGCAATGGCCGGAAACTTGCTGCTCGAGACGGGCGTTTCTCGGAGAAGGTCAGCACGAGGGATCGCTCTTGCCTAGGCGACGCGAGCGGCGCGACCTCGTTCGACTGCTCGCGTCTCATATCTAAACAAATACAAAGCGTTGCTCAGGACCGAATCCTTTGAGCAAAGAATGCGTTAAGGGCTGTATTTCACGCGAAGTGCGATACCCTCGACTTCAAGAAAAAGCCGTTACACTCAAACCAAGGAATATTAAGGCTACCATAGCTGAGCAGGCAATAGAAGGGTCGCGGGTGTCGAATAAATGTATGCTTGTCTCATTCCATTCTGAACACCCAAAGTATTCAGTAAAGGCCGAGTCCCACTAGCGCGACAAACAGAAATAACCGACACCGACAAGCCTCAAACACCTACAGCATGCACATGAGAGCACCTTTGACAGGCTTACAGTGTATCGGTGCACATGGAGCAAGCCGGAGTGATTGCAAGTTTGTCGAAGATACCTTCGCGTGGCGGCTCCACGTGTTTGAGCCTTGTCGGTGTCGGTTGTTTTTGTTTGTCGCTCTAGTGGGACTCGGACATAACCAAGCATAAGAAATCAGAACGTGCGCATAATTCACGCACGACACGTGATCTGCTATTGTAAATGACGATAATAATCCCTCGAGAAGGGGAACAAGGGAGACAAAAGACAAACACAAATGTCCAAAAACAGCTATACCTGTTTTGACTTCAAGAGGCGTAGTAAAAAAAAGCTCGGCTCCTCGCGTAGTATTACTAATTTCCCCCTCATGTTCAAAATTAAGATATATGCAGGTGCAATTTAGACTAGATGTATGTTATCTTATCAAAACGTACACGTTCCAAACACCAAAAGCATCCCTTTTTTCTCCAACCAAATCCCATAAGAAAACTTCACGCCGCGTATGAACAATACGCAAAACTTTCTTTTTTCTTGCTATGACAATCTGTACAGGTGACTGGTGCGCGACCGAACAAATCCTCCTGGTCTTGATATCGAACCAGGGGCCTGTCCATTTCCAGTGAAGCGCTGTACTAACTGAACTAACCAGGAGTTAGACGTCGGTAGAGAAAACGGGTTTTATTAGCTGCCACCTGTCTAACACCAACAAGGGTGAACGGCCTGCATTTTAAGGTTAGGATGATAATGCAATCCACTTGAAATGGAGAGGTCCCTGGTATGATACCAGGACCAGGCGGATTGCTTCGGTCGCGCGCCAGTCACATAGCTGTGTTTGGACTTTGGAGATTTGTGTTTGCTCTTTGTTTTCCTTGTCCCCCCTCTCCAGGGGTTATTATCGTTATTCTCGTCCAGCTCGCATGCACATTTGCATAATCATCATATCTGCTCCCCTCGTTTATTAGAATGATTAAGGCAAGTTTGAAGTGTTCTTAAACACGTACAGTGTTTTATCAGCCAATTTTCCTGGAGTTCTGTAACGTCTGGCCGTAACAGCCGGCTGTAACGAAAATCGACACCGAAAGCGTTACGGCGTGTGTCAGAAAAAAGAGCAAATCTTTGTTAGACATTGCCGTCCTAATGCCCTTCTCTTCTTTCCAGGGAGGCCTATCACACAGGGCTGAGCTTAGAAGTATTTTTTCAGCATGATCAAGCGTGTATAATTTTCCCAAGTCACAGCATTTCCTCCGTGCAATAAGAGTTTTTACTGTATTTTGGGGACGTTGCAAACGCAATATGTTTTGGTTTTGGGTGGCGGCGGAGAAACGCAATTCTAAAACTCTTCTGTAACGTGCGCTAAAAATGCGTACGTTTTTCTAGAACGTCTCATGACCGAAGACAAAGGAGGACATACCGCAGCAGACAAAAGTACAAAATGTTCAGAAAGTCGCAAGAAAAAAATAAATAAATAAGGGGAGTACTTTTAACAAGGAACGATATGGAGGGAACAGCCCTTTCCGAAAGGGAACAAGTATAATTGTCGACTACAACGAATAACAACAGGCAGCAGAACGTTTCCTCAACCGCCAAGCAAAAATGAATGCATGGTTCGCTAGCCAGCAACTGCACCTGGGGCCCGTTATGCGTACACGCCTCGAAATCCTTTCCAGAACAATAAAGATAGCAGGGTAACTAGACACATCTATGTGTCAAAAAGCAGTCCAGCTGTAGGTACGTAGTGTAGTACAAAACTGACAAGACTCCGTTAATTTTTTTTTAATGTTAGAACTTTGTTCGTACCATCTTGCAAAAACATGAAAAAAAAAAACAAACAAACAAACAAACGAATGTGCCGCACTAACTTTGTTTTGCTCGGGCGGCAGATGCCCGGTCCTCGGTGCCTGGCGTACAGATTACGTACCGTCATCGAAACATCACGTGCACCATATTTTCAGTCACCGAGAGTTACTCGGACGCAATTATTAATTTTGCTTCTCGCGGCCACCACCAGGGTATTATTGGCGGCTTCTGGTTGGCCACAAACGAATTTGTGAACGCCCCTGGAACACGCCCAGCTTACTTTTAAAACAACTCTCGCTTTATAAAACAACGCAATCACACTGTACCCAGTGGCTACAGATAACGTGTGATAGTCAAGGAACCTTCCAGTTCGTTCGATTTTAGTCTTTAATGCATATTTCGCAAAATCAAAGCGAGCAACGTGCTCCGCTCAAAACTCGACGCCTACAAGGTTGCTTTCCCGCACGGCGTTGGATCCAACTCGGCACACGTGACCGCTTCTCCACCCATACGAAGCTGGCGGCGTAAGGAAAAGGAACTCGATACTCTGGCTATTCAAGCGGAGCCTACACAGTTACTCTAGTCTAGTCAATAGAACTTCTAATTGCCCCAAGCGGTAAATACTGAGTGGCGCAAGCGGCAAACACTGCAAGCGGCGCTGCGCGGTTCCACTATGGTGATGACGTGAGAAATGTAAAAGGCACGGGGAGACAGGCCTCGTCTTTCAGGCGGTAAGGGTACGACACAGGCCACGCAGCGTTGGGCGTGGGGACGGTCTCGCCCCTTCGAAACTCCGCGACCGGCGAGGTGCGAAAATAAGTTTTGGAACACTGTCAAACGCACAAAGATTTCCTCGCGCCGGGTTTTCTTTCTATTCTTTTCATACAGGCGCCTGAGAAGCCATTTTCTTGGGAGACAACTTGTGCGTCCTGCTGAACAGTTTGCAACCGTGAGTTGAACATCAACAAAAGTAGAAGCGATGGAAAGCGGGAGGCCACTTACTCTGCTGATTTCTCTATCGATGCCGACAGCGTTCGCGCTCGTTTGGCGGGGCTGCCTTTTTGGCTACGCAAAATGTACCGGCGTCTGGAGGTCGGGGTGTCCCTGTCTGATGGAGTTCATCTTTTGGAGACAGTTGCGCGCTCGTGGGGAAAAGTAGTTTCACGGCCCACTTCAAGGTAAGCGCGAGCCTGAGCTCGCGCTTTAATAATTTTTTAATAAATTAAATTATTGTTTCATACTGTCAGCCCATGAATGCAATTACAGGAGCGGAAAACACCAGAAAATTACGTAAAGAACGAAGGACTAATAAAACAGAACGTAAACTTAATCCATACTAGACTGAACAAACTACGTAAAAGCTAAAAAAAAATGAAATAAAAAGCTCCATTATATCACGAAGAAACAAGGCATAAATCAAAAGAAAGAAAAAAATATAACACACAATCACTTGTCTGATATCAGAATAAAGGCATTTCACTGCACTTCGCAGCACGCAATGGCCGTCTCAAAGAACTCGTTCAAATCATTTCAAGAAATGAATGAGTGATGTAGATGACAGTAGTATTGGATAACGCGGTTTATTCTTAAACTGCTGTTAAAAAAAGAAAAAAAAAAAGGTGTTTGTGGGACGTAAAGGCTACGGCGATGCCTTGAGGATTCGCTAGTCCGGATTCTGATGTAGGTGGATTGATTAATCTTAACATATATTATAATTTATAAATAATCTGAAAAAAAAAATATTTTTCATATTTAGCTTTTGATTTGAGCAATGGAAGGTTGGCAAGTTCGCGTAGTGTCAGCACTGCCTCCTTTCGGCGATGTGCGCGACCAGAAAGAGTCGCTGCGGTCGATCTTGCACGATTGGCCCAGCGCTGTTGTGTGTGAGGAATTCTATGCATATCAATGGAGATAAGAGGAGCGTAAGACTGTCAAGTTTGACGGTGTTGGTGTAAGGACGCGATAGAGGGTTTTAGGGAACCGTTTCCGGATGGGCTTTCCGGTACAAACTGCGGCACATCTGCTACACCAAAAAGACTCGCACTTGCGCAGTTCGTATTGGACGGCCTACCGTACCCTAACGGATGTGCAGAAACTGTACCCAAAGACTCTCTACTGTCCGAATTGTCGCTGGCAATTGATAATCCTGGCCGTAAGAGCACGGATAGAAACCTTAAAGGGGCACTGACACCCCAAAGGTCGTATTTATTTTTATTGTCTAAAACGATGCAAGTTGCAGTCATAGACACGCAAAAAAAACCGCATCGCGAAAAAAATTTTCCCGCGCGCGCGCGCGCCTTTTTATTTTTGGCGTTTGATTTTCCCGCCTCTCGCCTCCTCGCTTCTTTTGATCGGTGACGTCAAAAATCAGGAAATTTAGAAGCGTTGTAGGCGACATCTCTATAACATTTAATTACGGCAATCTTAAAACATGTTTTTTTAACGCAATTGCGAACGCACTGCGGCCCTTCTTTTTGAAATACCAAAAATCGGGAGTTCGTTGTGGTGCCGTCTCCTGGATTTGTATCCTCCAACGGAAAACAGGCGACACCGCTCAAAACCGGTCCGCTGCAACACCGGCGCTAGCCGGCGTTCGCTCCTATCCTCCTCGCTTTGGGTCGCCATGGCAACAGCAGGGAGTGGTGACAGGAAGGTGGATTCTCAGGTCTCCTCAATTTTTGACGTCAAGGCACCGGCGCCGATCGCTCTGGAACTTCGAATTCGGCATTTGAAAATTGTTTTTTTACTTCACGAATACTGAATTCCCAAATCTCAAATTTTGAGGGTAATGTCCCGGCATCGTTTTCAATCGTTTCGGATAATAAAAAAAAATATGATTTTGATGTGTCAGTGCCCCTTTAAGGGGGAGAACATCTCGTCGCCAATATTGGCGACGAGATATTTTGGTGGCGCCACCTCGCGGGCGCCCTCCTGTGAGGCAGCTGGTAGGATGCGAGCAGACGACGCGCTATGTCAAAGCACGGAGTGACTATATGTTAGTTCGCATCTTTGCCACTCAAAGACGGCGTATTTCTTAAAGAAACGCGTATAACGTTTCTGTGAGTGGGCTTTCTAATGAATAACAGCGCCTCGGAGTTGCTTTTTTTTATATTAGAAAAACTTTAAAACGTTCAAAAACAAGCCCGGAGCTTCACATCTTGCGCGGCGATAGTCAGACTCAGGGCTATTCACAGCCTCTCTGATCCTTGTTTTTTTTTTTTTTTTTGGATCTGTGGAGGTTGCTGTCGTAAAAAGGTTTTGCATTCACCCGAATAAATGACGTGCTGTCTTCTTAGCTGTGCACGCGCGCGTGGTTGAGTTGCAATGGCCGCACACTTGTTTTAGCTACATCGAGCTTGCCGATACCGACGCTTCTATAAAAGTGTGACTCGCAAGTTGCTGCCGAGTAAATGCTCGCCAGCAACTGACGCGTAGCTCCTCAAGACTCGAATGCTTGGCAAAAAAGTTTGTCACAACGCGACTTCTGCTCGTGAGAAAAGCAGAAATTTTCATAAATTCTTAAATTTTCGGCCATGTCCTGGCAAATTCAGGCGATTGATTAATTTGTTCTAACCAATTTTCACTATGAATTATTTACAAATTTAAAATCGCTCGCGGAGGAGCGCATCAGGCATTATGGGAATTTCGGTCCGCAAAAATAGAACATGCAAATGGTAGTAATTTTTGGGACGCTGCTGAAGTGTCACCGACTTACTACGGATCGCGAGGGGGTGTCGCACGTTTCCCCCAGATCGGGTGAAGAAGCAGGGATTTGGTTGAAACACTTTCGTTTTCAGTATTTTCTGAGAGCGATGAGACGCGGATACAGACTTTGAGAACGATAAATACTTTACACAGTGATTTCATAGTGTATCTATTTTCAATATTTTTGTCAATTTTAGAGATACAAAATATATATTTAAAATTTTGATTTGAATGACTATGTTTTTTTTTTGTTTATACATATGAAGTTAAACCGGTGATCTTCTCGCTGAATCATAGGGCTAAGCAATACACGTCAATTAAATGGATGTTTCTAGGGAAAACTCACTGGGCGCGGCGACAGATTACGGGGTTTTAATGAGTTGCTTTGGAAGCATACATTGCCGTAAACGGTTCAGCTCCATCAAGAAACTTTTTACTTCAATTTCAACATGGTTTTAGGGCAGGCTTTATTTGTATCACTCAGTTGGTCGAAGTTTCGTACGATGTGTGTATGTGTGTTCTTTCATTTGATTCTACGAAACAGGTAGACTTATAATGTTATATTTTAAAAAAAGGTTTTTATACTGCGTCACACTCTCTATTGCTTCTTAAAGGGCACTGACTCCCCAAAAGTCGAATTTTTTGTTGTTGTCTAAAAAGATGCAGGTTGTCGTCATAGGCACACCAAAAATACCATGACGCAAACAAACAAAAAATTCCCATCCGCGCGCGCGCGCGTTTTTATATATATATATATATATATATATATATATATATATATATATATATATATATATGGGTGGTTTCATCTCAAATCGTGCAGGCAAAAAGGGTCGAATTTTTAATTTCGACGAAAAAAATATATGTTATGGCGCCGTTTCTAAAACCGCAGTCGCCACAAACCGCAAGTTCGTCGGATTTTTTGTTCTCGACTTATGAATTTTTAAAGAGGCCGCGGCGAAAAGCAGTGTTTTTCACACCCGTCGTGGGTCGGATGTTTCGCTTGATCTCCCGCCATGGATTTTCAGTCCACATTATATTATCTTTTTTCAAGCACTCTGTGGACACATTTAAAAGGCTCCAATACCATGAAATAATTTTAGGCGTTTTGCTTTTTTTCTGTAAAAATATCAAAAACGCCTCCTCGGTCAATTGTTGACGAACTTTGACAATTAATTACTGGCGATCTACTTGGGTTACACTGATATTTCTTATGTCCACGGAGAGCCCAGAACACGCTCTTTATATTTATTATAAAATGACTCGGCTGTATAAAATATCCTTTGTGGTACGTTTACGTTAATATTATGCAAAAACCAAAAAGTACCATTTTTGAAATTGATTTTCTCAAAAAACCCATTTTTTATTTTTTTTATTTTTTGTTGAAATGTAGATATGATAGTTGTCTACACGAAAATCAAGCCTAGAAAGTGTATATTTTGTTTGTATGTTTTATATTTAGGCCTCAATATCGGAAAAAGACGTCTTTGTTTTGCAAGACCTAAGTCAGACATAGCGACCCATGCGTCTCTATGAATTGTGAAAAAGTTTTCTAGAATTTTCTTCTGAATTTTGTAATCAATTATAAACGGATTTTGTGGTATTGAATATCTATGTATGTTTTGATAAGAGCGGGAACCACGAGATACATATCTAACCAAATCAGCAGGCCTAATAGACTTTCAATAACCAAAAGGCACAGACGTTGTATTGTTTCGATTTATAAACCTTTCACGGTAGACTAGCACGACTAGCTATTAGCTGTCATATTACTAAGACAAAGAAAGTCACCACATCGTCGATATATTATATACAATTCTTTCCGAAACCAAACACTGGGGGTTTGTTCACCGCACATCGCACAGGTCACCAGGGAATGTCCTTTCACTTCCGTAATACACAAAAGTGGTGACACAGAAACGGTCCGGAACACACAGAGAGTGTGTCATGAAGAGGGGTAGGAAATAAGAATAAATAAATAGGAATTAAATTGCCCAACTCCGATCTTAACGAAAATTGCGTTAAAAAAAATAAAGTATTTAGGTTCGAGCGATGGCAAGGCGATAGGTCCACGCCTGGTGGAGATTCAGACAAAGAAGTCGACCCACGTAATGGTAAAACAAAAAAAAACAAAAAAACAAAAAAAAATAATTTAATAAAGACGGGAAAGCTCAGCCGCACATGGAAGAACAAAAACCAACTCCTCCGGGCATTCCCTAAATGGGACGCAACCAAATGCGGGCGAACACGCTCTCTACATCACCGCCAGGCCGCTACGCCATGACAAAATAAACCCAACAACTGAACAGTGCTAACAAACAGTTAGTAAGAAAACATTAAAAAAAACGTTCAGACAAAAACCGCACCCGAGAAACAAAGTTCAGCGGGGCGAGGAAACACACACGAGTCGGTCCCACGACACTGAAGTCTGGCAGGAGGACGGCGTCCAGATGATGCTCGAATCTGTTCCTCCCTCTGTTACGCACATCCACGACGGCTATGCGGAACAGTGGCTGTGCGAAAGAAAGTGAAGAATCGATTCGAGCAGGCGATGCGCGAGAAGGTAACCGAGACTATGCCTCAAGCTTCATATCGGAGAGAAGCTTACGAGGTAGTTTCTGCAGTTACTCAAACGTTTTCTTTCCCCTTACCTTTTTTAAAAGAACACGTCAGCCGGCGCTAACTTTTCATCTCGGGTGAAGCCCACTCTTCACAAACGGTTATAGTTGACAAGGAGGCTGACTTCGACCCAACTAGTCTCCGGGCAGAATACAAACACAAGTATATTTACCAACACGCTCGTTTTAATGTCAGACTCCGGGCTTTGCTGTTTCCAAAAGAGATAACCCTTTATAAGGACAGAACGAGCGGGTTGGTGGGGATAATTAAACTTAAACAGTACCTTCTCGTTTTCTTCCTCAAGTTTAATAGATAACCCTTCAGTGCTATCGGATCTCCCCGGAGAGAGATACAGTACGGCCGTTTCAAGGTAAGGATAGGGCGCTCGAAGCTAGGGCAAACAGGCGGTATCGTTTCACGCATGCACGGATGGCTGGTTTCAAATTTCCCCACATCCCTAACGAAACTGGCCCATCTTCGTGTGTGCGTCCGCGGGATTTCTGTCCCGCGCCGCCGGTTTTAGCGCGCACGTGGCGTTGTTTTGGCTGGCAGAACAGTTGTTGACCGTCGATATTGTAAGGCCGTGGTGTCCTCATCCTTTCAGCAACGATTCCTTTGCTGTTCCTTGTGCAATACTCTGACTGACTCCTCCTGGGTGGCTGTCACTGTTCGCCGCGTCAACGACACAATCGTACCATTTCATTCCTCGTGACACAGGGTGCGCTGCTCGCTTTACTGTCACGGGCCGTCCTATCTAACACAACGAGCGCGAAAGGTCGTAGTCATCTGCTGGCTCCGAAAGGGCGGGATGTTCATGCAGGCCAATGAGGGCCCCTAATCAATACGATGTCTGCCGACTCCTACACGTTAAAAATTTACGACACCTGCTGGTCTGTTAAGAAGTGTTGCTTTCTCTTTTTGGAACTCCTCCGATGTAGCTTGCCGCCTATAATAAAATTTAAATAATCAATAAATATAACAGGGTGGAAATACTGTATTTCATTTTTATGTGGGAGCATTGAAAAAAAGAAAAAAACTATTTCCCAGCTTGTGAAGACGCGCAATTCGCAAGTCCATTTTGAGCCGTAAAAACACGTTTTTGTACGATATTGATACTTAAATATAGAACATACAAACAATATATACACTTTCTCGACTTGATTTTCGCGTAGAAAACTATCACATCTACATTTTAACAAAAAATACAAAAAATAAAAAATGGGTTTTTTGAGAAAATCAATTTCAAAAATGGTACTTTTTGGTTTTCACATAGCATTAACGTAAACGTACCGCAAAGAATATTTTATACAGACAAGTTATTTTATAATACATGTAAATAAAATGTTTTGGGCTCTCCGTGGACATAAAAATTATCGATGTAACCCAAGTAGATCGCCAGTAATTAATTGTCAAAGTTCGTCAACAACTGACCGAAGGGGCGTTTTCGACATTTTTACAGAAAAAAAGCAAAACGCGTAAAATTATTTTATGGTAATTGAGCTTTTTAAATGTGTCCATAGAGTGCTTGAAAAAAGATAATATAATGTGGACTGAAAATCCATGGCGGGAGATCAAGCGAAACATCCGACCCACGACGAGTGTGAAAAACACTGCTTTTCGCCGCGGCCTCTTTAAAAATTCATAAGTCGAGAACAAAAAATCCGACGAACTTGCGGTTTGTGGCGACTGCGGTTTTAGAAACGGCGCCATAACATATATTTTTTTCGTCGAAATTAAAAATTCGACCCTTTTTGCCTGCACGATTTGAGATGAAACCACCCATATATATATATATATATTTTTTTTTTTTTTTTATTTTGGCGTTTTTTTTTCTTACCTCCTCGCTTCTCTTTATTTGTGACGAAAACAATTATGAAATGTACAAGCTTTATAAGCGATATTTTTATAATATTTAATAACGGCATTCGTGATTTTTTTTTTCTTCTTTTTTAACTTAGTTGCGAACGCAAAACATCTCTTCGTTTTGAAATACCGAAAATCGGAGAAGTCGCCCCTCCTGCCTTTTTATCCTCCCTAGGAAAACATGACGGCGGTGGCGGCGCTGGCGGCGCTCGGCACAGGTAGCACTGATGATGATAGGTGAGTCGGGGAATCGGACGAAGTTCTGTTTTTTAAGTGAGCGACGACCTCTCAGACTTTGAAAAGAAAATCGTCAAACGGTCAAAACAACTAGATTTGGTGTCTGTGTACCGTAGCTTCGTCTGTGACTCCGCCGGGGCAGCCTTTCACGTAGAACAGGCGCGACGTTGCCCCTCACGTCGCTCACAAAAGTCCACTGCGCGTTCTCTTCGACTTCACACCATTACAAAGAATTTGAGATCGCTGAAAGAGCCCTAAAATAACCTCAAACTCGAATGTGAACCGTCGTCTGCTCTCAGGGATAGGCGGCGCGCACTGAGAAGGGCGGTTGATCGTGGGCGAACACGACACCTCGGGCCGGGCGGTTCGAAGGCGCGCGAGCGAAACTCGAGTTGTAGGACGACCCAATCTTTGACGTCCCTACACTGGCGCAGATCTCGCGGGAACTTCAAACTGAACTATTCATTTTTTTTTTTTTTATTTTTTTTTATTTTACGAACATTGAGTTTCCGAGCTTCGAATCTTGAGGGTAATGTCCAGGCAGATCCGCCGAAATGGAATAGGTGGAGTGGCTGTGGCAGTCGACGGATGAGAGGAGAGCCACGTGACTGGCGCCCCGCTTCGGCGACACGCCGAAACACACTTCTCCCGAGCGGACAACTGTGTTTCGGGTCCTCGCCGCTGTAAAAGCTGCGTGCTGACGTGACGTCCATGTTACCCGAGAAATGGCTTTTTGATGATCTGTGCTACCAGATCCTCGCGCTCCAAACCTGCGACCGGGCACTCTATGACTCGGTCGTCGAACTGCCAGGCTTTGTGAGTATAGCGGAGGCTATGGTCCAGGCATCCTTTCAATCGTTGCGGATAATTTAAAAAAAGATGATTTTGGCTGTTTTTTTAGGTGTGTGTTTCACGGTTTTGTGAATTACACCCCCTCCGCATGCAATGTCACAAGGGCCTGATGGTACATAAAATATTAGACGCAGTTTCAGCACTCGCAACCCATCTGTTCCCAGCGCTGGTCCGCGGTGTTGACGCAATGAATCTATAGCAGTACTTTCCTCGTTCTTTTAGGACGTTTTGAGTAGAGCGGTGTTCAGCTCTTCGCCTCTTCCGATCGGCCCGCTCGATCCGCTCTGCCAGCGTCGCGGGGGCGGCCCGAGCCCCCTTTTCTCCGGCGGTCCGGGGCTCTATTTCGGTGGTCCCGAACCGAGCCCCGTTTCCACGTCACTCCGTCTGTCGCAACCCTCGACGTCACGCCCCACCCTCCCTCCCTCCTTTCCCGAGTTGCGAGAGAGTGCCGTCGCGTTGAAAGTGTCGCGTCATCGGCCCGTAACTCCGCGCTCCGCAGAGTATACTCGGGGTTGGAGCACTGGGGGCTCGCCTTGTTGCAAGAACGCCGCCTTGGGTCTTCTTTCAGGGTTTGCAGCACGGAAGGACCTCGTCGTTCGTGCGGCGTCGCCTTTCAACCTGCGGCTGCTCTCCTAACAAAAAGAAAAGAAAAAAAAGTTTTGAAAAATAATTTTTTGGGGGGCTGTCTGACAGCTCCATATTTTTCACCCTAAACAGCTATATTTCAAATCCCCGCGAAAGGGTTCTTTGTGTATATTGAGGTATTTTTGAGCTTTCGCTTACATGAACAGTTCTTTCTTATAAATCCTCAAAGAGTCCTTTTGAGCTCTTCTTTTAAACAAAACAGGTTTTCGGGGTTTTAGTTGTCCGTACCCCCTTTTTAAGTATCTTCCTCAAGTTTAAATAATTTTTGTGGTTTTCGTGGTTCAAAATCAGCAACATGTCAACAGTCATTTATATGGAAGGAGAACTGCACCGCCGTCATGGGATGCAGTTTTGACATGCAAGGTGTGGGCTCTGCAAGGAAGAGTGCTATCGCCGACAATATTAGCTCAAATAGTCCTTCATGTTTCTTTGACGTAATACCTGCCATATTTTGAGAGAGCTGTTCGTCCTTGGAATGGAGTGCAAAGTTAAGGTCCCACGCTTCGGACTTCTTGACAAATTGGGAGAAAATAAAGCTTGTGGGGACCGCAGACGCGGAAAAATGCCCGATCCGGTGTTTCAGTTCATAATGTCTACGCAGGGTACTTCAAACATCACTGGGATATAACTACCAGTTTATCTCTAAAAAGCAAACTACGGTAGCAAAAAAGAAAAAAAGAAATAGTTACCATTTATTACACGAAAGCTTAAAACTTACTATTCCGCGCTGAAAACTTGTGACCAATACATTTTTACGCCGCCCGTTCCACTCTCCCATACTTTTTGAAGACATATCTAAAAGCATCGGTGTGACTATTTTACGTGGGCGGTCCGCTCTTGCAGATATATAAAACGGCAAAAACGTATTCAATTATAGTTTGTTGTTATAAACGTTTGCTAGAAATGATGACCCAAAAATTATTTTTCGTTCATTGTGCAACTTTGAATGTAAGACCTCACTCCATGGTAACACCGTTCCGATTACACGATTGTCTATTGCAAATCAAACCACGGTGATTTTTTTTTAAATTTTTATTCAATATTTTTTATTTAATAGTTATGGGGATGGGCCTCACACAACTAACGCATATCCAGTGCACTTAGGAACGATTGTTAAATACAACGTTTTCTTAGTTTAGCTCGAAGCCTGTAGAAAATTTCCTCGTTTAAAATTACGCATGCGCATTGCCTCTCGAGCTACCATCTTAACACGACCCTTTCACAATAAGTCACCCGAATTGTAAAGCACCTAAGTTCTTTACATTTGCGCTAAATCGAATTATTTTATTATTTAATAAGTTGGCAGAAGTAATGGAACATAATAGTTTCTAAGTAAATCTTATGTGTGTGAAATTGGTTAATATTCAAATTTACCTTACAGTTTTCACACAACCCACCGAAAAAATTGTCCAGTGATTTTAACATAATTTATATATTTATTAATGAATCTGTTAGTAATGTGTTCAAAAGAAGTAGTCTAATACTTTATTATATGTCATTACGACAACATTTATACTAGGTGTTTCTGGAAACGCTGGCCAAATCACTTCGCACAGAAGAAAGGCTCATAACGTAATTGGCCTCTGCAAAAAAAAAAAAAAAAGAAGAAGAAAAATGATTCACTATTGGTCTAATTAGTTTATTATTTACTGTCTACTATTCAGCTTTCAGTTAGTAAAACCAAATAACATAAATCCACTCATAATAGAAAGGCACGTACAGCATTTCACGGCGGTCCGAAAAAAACGCTTAATTTGAACGTGTTTTAAGGTAACCGTGCATTTAAATTTACTAATTATAAACTTAATTACACGAATTTAAATTGTGTAAAATGTAAACTGGATGCTGATAGGCTTAAGAATGTAAGCCAATCAGCATCCAGCTAATCGGCGGCTTTGCTTTTTGGCTTCACAAATTTCTAGACCCCACTGACGAGGAAAAGCACGTTTGACCTGAATAAATGTAGGGTTTTTTAAGTAAATGTTCTTATAAATGCCACATGCTGACGCACCACTTGGTTTAAGAACGAGTATCTTGATAATCTGCGGCGAATTTCAAGGGAGTTTTATGACAGTCCTTTTAAATGCCGTGATACAGATATCAAAGTGGTGAGTTAATGACAAAACGGATTGATCGATTTTGTATGGATTTTTAGTGTCAGACAGCCATGCATACTACAGTGGCATATTTAAAGATAAAACTCACATTAGAAATGTATAAAGCTTTCAAAGTTAGGCTTTCGAGTTTCTTTTCTACTGCTACTGGAACCCTTTCTACAGGATAGGAGTCAATCTGTTTTATTTGGAGGATATCAAAGCTGATTCTTCTCAATCAAAGCTGGTGTCCCCCAGAGGTTTGGTCTTAAGTCCACTATTATATAATCTTTATGTTAACGATCTCTCCATTGCGGCACCAATTTCGCTATTTCAATATGCTGACGATACCGCTATTTTAACTAGAGCGTTCAATTATTCAGATGCCTTTTTGTCTTTACAAACTGCGGCAATTAAAACTATGAACTGGTTTGAAGCTAATTTAATTAAAGTTAGTGCATCCAAAACGCAACTTATATGTTCCCACAACCCTTTAAAAAGTTAATAGGACATCTTTTTTCGGTTACATACGTCTGAATGTCTATCATGTGCCTGTGAGCATTTACAGCATACATATTCTGTACAATATCTTGACTTTTTCTTTGAAAGTGACCTAACCTCGAACTCTCATCTTGCTCATGTAAGAAAATTCGTGCACTGTCTTGTTTGTTAAACAACACTAGATAGTTTATGCCACTATCTGATCGAAAATTGTTGCTCGTCTACAGTGTGCTCCGTTACGGCATTACCGTGCATGGTCATTGTGCTCTCCGTTGGCAATTTCGAATTCATTCGATCCTGCGTTCTTTGTAAAAGAACATTTGCTATGATTTATGGCCTGGAAAGGACATGGAGACGTTTAAAGCATTGCATTTGCGTGATTTTAACTCGCTATTGATGGAAACTGTTGTTCCTAGGCATTTTTGGGATAGTCAATTTAAAATTCTGTACCTTCTTGTATTCTTAGACGCAGAGAGCATTACCAGATACCTCAAAGTTCGACAAGATTTGGAAAAAAGAGCTCGTGGTTATTATGTACCATAATTTCTGAACAAACTACCCTATAGTATTCTTAATTTAACAACAAAATACAAGCTCAAGAAAGCCCCGCGAAGTTGTAGTTTGGAATGGGCTCACTAATTTGCTTTTTTTTATTCTAATTTATTTGTGTAGATTTTATTTTACATGTTTCCTTTTGCATGCGGCTGGTTTCGCTGATTGTAAGACGCTGCCAGTCAAGCCCAAGGTGGCTTAGGCAGGTCTGACTACACACTCGCTTTGTTCATTTGCAATATAATTATTATTATATAACCCAATGCAAAAAAATTATGTCGGGCCTAGGATTAAAAAGTATACGTTCACGGGTTCTAATTGGTATTCACTACTATTGTATAACTGCCGTCTATACTACTTTGAATATAACAATGTCTACAGTTTTCGGTAGAAATCAATTTTCACGTTGATGACGGGAGGATGTGTAAGAATCATCCGGACTTGTTACCCGTATAGAACTTATTCATCACGTTTCAATTTGCCATAAGGGCTTTCTAAAGTAATCTAATAAATTTACCATTTTGTTATTGGTGGGCAAAACCGATCTACAAGAAGTCTACATTAGCTTAGTTTAAGTTATATTTAGATTGTTTGATTTCTTAAATATTTAGAATTTCAAACAACGTAAAATATTTCTTGTGAAGTAAAAATTAAACTACGCGTATTCGTTTTCCAAGAAGGGCAGCGGTCGAATAATTCATAAGCTGCTGTGATTATAGGACTTCGGCCCAATAATTGTGGGAGTTATTTCACTCCTAGCGAAGGAACTGGAAACATCTTTATCGGATGAGCTTGTTCTATTTTCTCTCACCACACACCTCTAAAAAAAAAAGAAAAAAAAAAAAATGTCGATTTGCGCGAGTGACAGAAGCTTATATTTAGGGTTCCGCGTTTTCGGTTTTTATTTTTTCAAAATTCGGCGTACTTTTTTCGGTATTTCTTTTAAAATTCAATTTTCTTTTTTTTTTTTTTTGTGTATTTATTTCAAAAAAAAGTTTACCGTCTTTTTTTTTTTTTTTTTGTGAATATGAAAGAAACACCATCGGACACCGGATCACGTGATCCTTGTAGCTGTGGCATTTGTGATCACTCAAAGAATAACGGTACATATACATACGTGGTCTTCGCTACAGGAACACCTCATCACCATCGCGGAATTCGCGGGCATAACCTTCAGCGCGCTTCTTTTTCCTTCCCATTCTGATGTGACCGTCTGAGGTGATGACCGTACAGAACTCAACGGACTAAAAAAAAAGAAAAAAACCGTTGTGTTTATGTTTTTTCAACCCCAGGGAAGTTTGAGTGAGGGTGTTAAGTAAAGTATATACGGCTTTAATTAAAGCGACTTTTGTTTGGGCTAGTTGGTTCTTACTAGACATGATTAAAATAGCGCAAATTTTACAAGGACAACAAAGAAGGCACACGCAGAACAGGACTTTGTTGTCCTTGTAAAATGTGCGCTATTTTAATCATGTTTAATTAAAAAGTCGAGCGTGTTGGTTGCACGAAGCGAAAAACCCTATATTAACCCACATCAAAACTTTTTTTTTTTTTTGGGGGGGGGGGTGATAGGGAATTTGACACACTAGGCCCGATCACAGAAAGGACACAGATGTCCCGCGAAGGCCAATCCAAGGCTTCTTTTGTTGCATGTCGAGCCTTGGAAGCGGGCAATCACGAAGACGTCACACAATGTCGAACCTTGCAAAGCCTTCTCTCTCTCTCTCTCTCCCCCTCCCCCATCCACCTCGACGCGGTCAAATGGCCACGATTCAAGATCCCTCTTCGAGGTCATTGTTGAGAAAACTAATATTTTTATTATTCGGTTAATATCGGTTACCTGTAAATAATTTGTGGTTACGGTTACAGTTACGGTTTTTTAAATTTAAAATAACTGTTTTGATTTCGGTTATGGTTACTGAAAAAAAAAATGAAAGCCGTTTACAACTCCCTGTAACGACGAATTAGAGCGCAGCTCTTGAGGAGGAGGAGGGAGGGAAGGGTACTGGGGGGAAGGTATACCCCTCCTCCCTCCTCCTCACCTCCTCAGCCTGTCTGCTACTCCTCCCTCCAAGCGGCGTCGCCTCACGAGTCACGTGACCTCAAGGGGGTCACGTGACCCTTGTGAGGTCACGTGACGATGACGAAGACGTTATCACAATGACGTCACGATCGCTAGTGACGTCATCAGTGACGATGACGATGCGAATGCCGATGACGGATGAATGGATGGATGGATGGTAATGGCTATACCCTTTGTAATGGGCGGCAGCTTGCGCCACCTAGCTTAACATTTCGTCATCCCTTCTCTTTTCTTTTTTTATTTGTATAAATTTTATTATAACAGACCCCCTCTCTTTTAAATTGAATTTATTGCTTATTTTTATCTGTATTTATTTATCCTTCCCTAGATCTCTTCCACCAATCTTCCAATATCATCTTAGTTACCACAATTCTTTCCCTATCCATTCGTCCATCCATGTCCGGAAAACCCAGTGCCCCCTCCAAACCCGCAGTCATGCCTTTGAGGAGGGTGAGACGAAGCCCCGTGCACCTTAAAATTACATGCTCTATAGTTTCCCTTTCGCGGTTGCATACGTCGCACAGAGTGACTACTTCCTGGAATTTAGCCCTATACGTTTTCGTTCGTAGCACCCCCGTTCTGGCTTCAAACAACGAAGAACTCCCCACTGAATTATCATACAGCTATTCCTTCTTTATTTCTTGTTTTTGTGCCCTGTATATTGTTAAAGCTGATTTCCCCTGCATTCTCTCTTCCCGCAATTTCCTCTCTGTTTCCTCTACTCCCTTTTCTACTGATATGCTCTGATCGGCTCCATCTTGTTGAGTGTACTTAAATCTCAGCTTGCGGGTTCGGTTTGTCCACTTGGTGTTTAGACCTTTCATATATAGATACTTGTACACTTTCGCTGCCCACCGCGTATCCTCAATTTCAGGTAGTCTTTGTTCAAATTTTACTTTACTGATCGCTTCTCTACTCTCGAAAGATGCCCAACCCATATCCCCCTGTACTCCCTCATTTGGTGTATTCCCATGTGCCCCCAATGCCAACCTACCCACACTCCTTTGCTGTATCTCTAGACCTGCCTGAATTTCTGACCTCATACACAATACCGCATTCCCAAATGACAGACCTGGCACCATGACTCCCATACACCCCTAACAACTTCATATCTATTATAGTTCCACAGTGCCCTGTGTTTCATGATAGCCGAATCTCGTTTCCCCTTCTTTATTACAATATCTTCATGGTCTTTTAGATACCGTCTTCCTTCACTTAACCATACTCCCAGATATTTGTACTTTTCTACGTGTTCTATCAATGTGTCCTGTATCTCCAGGGGCTCCCCCTTCTCGTCGTTGAAAACTATTATACCATACTTGTCCCTACTAAACTTTAGTCCTAAATTGTCCCCTTCCCTGCTGCAAATCCTAATTAGTTCCTGTATTGTCCCACGACTTTCTGATACGAGTACGATGTCGTCTGCATACATTAACCCTGGCAATACTTGATTTACTTTGGTCCTTCCTCCATGTAAGTCAGGTCAAAACCTAGGTTGCACCGTTCTAACCTTTTTTTCATCTCACTGAGTTATATCATAAACGTTATCAGTGACGTTATCAGTGACGGTGACAATGACGTCATCAGTGACGATGACGTCATCAATGACGATGTCGTCACTGATGACGTCATCAGTGATGTCACCAGTGACGTCACGCGTCCATAATGCACAGCGCGGTTACGCCGACGGCGACGATGACGCCGCTCAAGCCGGAACGGGCGCCTAAGAGCTGCGCTCTAACAATTCGTTCCTAAACGGTTTTCGGTTTCGGTTACGGTCACGGTTACGGTTTGAGTCCCTGCTTTATGCTGCTTTTCTCCAGTAACACAATGTGGCTGTCAATGACCTTTTTTTCACGTTTAGGAATTAGAGGAATGAAGTGGAGGAGTCAAACCATTCTAGGAGTGGAAATGGGCCCAGTGTCTTCATTCCGAGGAGTTGACAGGAATGGAATTGTCGGAAACTTTAATCCGCCGAACGGAATTGGAATGGAATGGGGTTGCGTGCGGCATTTTGGACCGTGTCGGGTCTGCCCGCCACGGCCTCCGTCGCATCTCCGGCACTGAGCCTATGCGTTGCCACTACACTGCCGAAAAAAATCGCCGTTCAAGGGCAGCGAGCCGGGAACCATTCGGTTCGCACTTTGTCCCGTAATCGATGACGAGGGTATATCCGGCCCAGGGAGCTGCCTCTCTTCGCGGACTCGGCCTCGGCCCTGCGAGAGTACAGGAAACGTAACTAAGCGGAGGAGTCAGGGAGATCAAGAAGATCGCCGTCCATCTCCTCGAGCAAGGCATAAAGTCGTGGGCACCGGCGCACGCCGAGGTTGACGGCAACGAGCGAGCTCGCCCTGCCGCACGCGAGCTCCTGGATAGTCTCCGCGGGAGACGGCGAGTGAGCGTCGGCCCTCTTTCGATCACGAGTCCGCGACCGGGTACTAAGACACCTCCTCGCGAGATGGCGACGCAAAAGACGAATTTGACCCCGACTAGAAGAAGCAGCGCGTCAAGCCTCCGAGCTGTCTGTTTCTTTAGACAACACGCCAAGGAACTTGCCTGTTTTTACGCCTTTATTATTATTATTATTATTATTATTATTATTATTATTATTATTATTTTGCTTTTGAAATAAATGTCGAAGTCGTAGACAGCGGGTGTATTTGTGGGTCTATATAACACAATGGTTATATCTTAACAATAGTGATAATTCCCTCAGCCAAGCCTCTGAGGTTTGTTCGATGTAATAAAGATACTGAGTAGAAAAAAAAAAAAGAAGAAAAACAGGATTACATTGGTGTCGACGACATATAAAATAATATCACGCGTTTGGGGTAGGGGTACAATATCAGTAATATATATCAGAAGTAACAAAGGGCTCATGGGTACCTTCTGAAACACCATCCATTATTGGGGCCAGTTGCGATTCAAGGCCGCGCAATGCTGCACACTGAAAACGTGAGGACCAATAGCTACGAATTAGGTCTAATACAGCGCCTCTAATTCGGTACACAACAATAACTGCTTTTTGTGAGTTTTTTAGTGCAATAGGAAGAAAGATGCCTCAGACATAGCCTGTTGCGTGCTTCATGGCGCTCCTGTCATATGAGCGACAGTGAGCGCCACAATGGTCCTTCAACAACCGTCTGAAATCAGGTTCGAAGCACACATGAAGCGAGCATGGATGCAACATGCGTCACTCCTGTCCGCACACGTTCCGCCATTACATTTCTGCTGCGAACACGGCGTCTTTTTGCATGATGCATGAGGAGTGCGACTGGGGACAACCGATCTCTTCCACGTCTACTCGTTTGGTGTCCGTCTCTGTTTGCGCTTACACGTTCCTCGAGCGCTCATTGTGTGCCCCCTGGCCTCCGGCGGGTGACGTAGAAGAAAAACCTTGCTCGGGCCTTGTTGTCCACGAGGGACATGCTGTGCTGTGCTGTGCTGTCGGCGGCGGTCCGTCTGCCACGCGAACGGGTTACTCTACGAGGCGCCGGGCTCGCGCATTCCTCCGGGGGCCGTGGAACAAGGGGGCCAGCGGGCCGTGTCCGCCACGGATGGCTTCGTCGCCCGCCGCGTGGGGTTTCTTCCACGCGTCCATTCAAACATCGCTCCCGGAAGCCGCCAGCCACCTACCTGCCCGGATGGGCGCTGGGAACGCTCGGCCAAGGCTTCTGGGACCGACGTCTCCGCACGCTCCTTTTTCTTTTTATCTCGCCTAACGTGTTTCCGGATGCAGGTCCCAGCATTATTTTTTGGATTTCGTGGGCGTCTGGGTACGTTGGCTAAGGTCGATAGAAGCCAGGCTTCCATGCCGTTGTGTACAAAAAAAATTTAAACTACGGTCGGTGACGGGTTAGGAACCCAGCCGATGCTCCGTCTGAGTGCAAGCTTTCGGTCTTTGCTAACACTTCGTCACACGCGCACTCAACGCCCGGAAGAAGGAAACGAGCGCGTGCTCGCGGCGGGGCATCTGCTGGCTGCTTAAACCGTCACCGACCGTATTTTTTCGGGACATGCGGAGTTTCGGCACGCGAGTCTGTACCTACTATACTATACCCCCTGAATGCTAAATTCCAAAATGTACATGTACGTACTTTCCGTCATATGTCAAGACTGTTCAGCCCTTCCCTTAGAGCACAGTCGGTCTCGGGGAGGGGACAAGAGGACATCGCAGACGACAGTCACATTGGCGACTACACGTTAGGAGCTACGGTTCAGACTAGCGTTCCAAAATGACTATCCGCAGGTCGATCGATATCACCGAAGTCCCCCAAGCAGTCTTAAACTCTTTAGCTCAAAACAAAATGTCAACCTGCGGCCGCCCGTCCCCTCCGATCTCAGCCCGACCAACGGCACCAATGGCCGACAGTTTGCGTCATCGCATCTTGTTACACGAACACACGGTCACGTCGGCGGCAATTCGTCTTCGTTCACAGCACACAACACTGTCATCGTAATGTTGCTGCTATGTTGGATACACGGGAAAATACAAAAACCGGGTTGAAGTTCGGTTGGTACTCGGCATCAAGAAACACAGCCGAACTATGCAGAGAAGACACGCAGGTACCCGGCAGCAAAACCTGATTATCTTGGACGCAGTTTCCGCGATTTCCATAGCCTGGTCAACGTCGTCACGTCGTTCCGCATGGTTCCGCAATCCGGAGGCGGCCATTTTAACCCAGTGTACGTAGCGCTGCCGGCACTCCTCCTGAACTTTGCTGTTTTTTAACGGCTTTGTTTGTTCGTTTGACAAAATTAGCGCTAAAAACGCCAATAAAACCGAAATGTTCTGCGTGGCGATAATGCGATTAGGGGCAAGCAAGCTGGAGAAGAATAGTGATAATAATCCCTGGAGAAGGGAAACAGGAGGGACAAACGACAAACACAGCTCTCCAAACACGACTATAGGTGCCTAGTCCTGCAGTATCGGACAAGGGACCTCTCTATTTCCAGTGGAGCGCTCTACTAACTGAGCTAACCAGGAGTTGGACGTCAGTAGAGCAAGCGGGTTTTAACAGCTGCCACCAGTATAACACCAAAAAGGGTGAACGGCCTGCATTTTAAGGTTTTGATGATAACGCAATTAATGCGAAGGTAGAAGCGAACTGGATTTATTATCGTTATTCTTGTCCAGCTCGCTTGCAGATCCGCATTATTTCCATTATCATCATAGACACACAAAAAAAGTGTGAATGTAGAGTAAGTGGGTGATGTTACACACCTTACCTCTCTCTACGGATCGGTACACTTTTCCCCCTGCGTCGTTGAATACCAATGTACTCTCGGACCTAGAGCTCGAGAGTGACTCAGCATTCCCGAGAGTAACTGTAGCGATTGTTACAAACTGTGGCGACAGATGCGCCTCAATGTGAGCGTTTCGGCGATCGGCGCAGATGCGCTTAGCATCGGGAAATTGAAATGTCTGTTTCTAAAAGTTGATGAGTTCACTGTACTTATCTGGTTGCGTGGTAACTTTGTAAAAACGTAACTTTGTAAACTTTCTTGAACCAATTTATTATAGTACGTTGCAACGCAAGAAGAGCACGAGACGGATCCCTTCCCCCTTTCCACATTTGCACAGCAAACGCTGCGCAAATGCAAACACTTCATGTCCTGCTGTTCTTGACTTGAAACGGACT
Source organism: Ixodes scapularis (assembly GCF_016920785.2). Taxonomy (NCBI): domain Eukaryota; kingdom Metazoa; phylum Arthropoda; class Arachnida; order Ixodida; family Ixodidae; genus Ixodes; species Ixodes scapularis. The sequence continues at coordinate 77,809,896 of NW_024609839.1, read as the reverse complement.
AGAACTGGTTGTTAATAAAAACTTCCGGTTTTCCCCCGAAAGTTGTGAGCACTACGCATGCATGCTTGCGCATATAGCCAAAGCTCTTAATTTCACAGCGAGCGCCACCCCTTTGGCATGACGTCAGAAACATTATTTAGTGCATATAGACCTTTTCCACAAGGGCGCCGCCATCTTGAATTGACGTCACTTCCAGTATGGGCGAAAGCGTAACTTTGCCGTTGCCACGCCAATAGAAGACATTTAGTATATAAGCCTAACCGTCACACATTCTCGTTTTGGCTCGCCTCTATTTTTTTACTAGTTACAGGTTGAAACGTTTTACTTTTTTTTCGTCGCCCATACTGGAAGTGACGACAATTCAAGATGGCGGCGCCCTTGTGGAAAAGGTCTATACTGAGGCCCTAAACTCGTCAAACACAAAGTTGGAACCGAAAGTTCGCGCAGCGCGCAGATTAGACGTCGGCAAAACAACAACAAAAAAAAATAACAACAAAAAACGCAGTCTTCGTCGCGATAGACCAATCGTTGCGTCAACTTCGGCCTCAACTTCGTGTTTGACGAGTTTAGAAACCCAACTGACCGTTTCATTGCATAAGCCGGCGTCTTTTCTACGACAGCCAATCTCTAAAAAGTAATCAATCTCTTTTTTTTTTTTTTTGGGGGGGGGGGGGGCATTTTGTCTTTTTGGTGTGGGGGAAGGCTTGGCTTCTTTGTGCGCTTTATTTAATTCCGTTGGGCGCCCCTGATATATCTTGCGCGACAACAGGGAGTTAATAAACAAGATTAGAAAAAAAAATTGTAGAGCATCCACTTCACGTGAAGATGGACGACCAGCGAAGCTGTTATCTTTACAACTTGACGACAACTTTACGACATCTATACGTTTACATATGATTGCAATGAAGACGCATAGAGGACCTCGTCGTTTGATTGTCTTTATTTAATTCTTAGTGACTAAAGTAATCAGGGCCTTATGGTCACTTAGGAAAAAGTTCTAAACACAATTTTTTCGAGGCACACCTCGAGGACAGTTTTGTTTCCGATCGAGTACAAGTCTCTTAGTCAGAATCGCGGAAGCGAAAGAAGGTTAGATTGGCGCGTTCTGCCCTCAGCCTCGTCACAGCACACTCTTAGCTGAGATAATTCGGTGACCGTAGGTGATAACAAGGGATCAGGACCTCCCTATCTATTAATGACAAGGAAGGCTGACTCACGCGGGTTGCCCCCTCTTTTTATTTAGACTTGCCACGACCAATCGGAACGAAGGAACGCCGTTTTAACTTTTTTTGGTTTTTTTTTTTTTTTTTTTTGTTAACATCCATGGACGCATTTTTTTTCCAGATCCTCGCACATAACAGCTTCGCTGTAAAAGTTGTAACACGACATGGGCTTTTTTTTTTTTTTTTTGCTCGTTTTATTTTAAAAAGATGTTTTTTTTTTTTTTTCAGACTGGTGCTTCAAGTTTCCATGACAGCTTCCTGATTCCAAGAAAAAATAATCGCAAGCACCGGGCCATCGCTTTTTCGCACTGGCAGTGTCGTGTTCTGTCAACACTATCTAAAAAAAAAAAAAAACATCAAAACCTAAGCAGAACAATAACGTAAAAAATTGTTTGTTTGTGTGGATGTTTGTACAGCCTAGAAATTAGTCTTTTTCAACTTTCCGAACTTGTAACTGCCTTAAATTCCGTCGTAATCACAACGGGGACACTGTCCGCCGTGCTGTTCGTCGCCATTGCTGCCCGATGCTCCTGCGGCGGCTACCGCCAGGTCGCGGCGAACAATAGGCGACCGCCGCGACACGGCCGGCTTGCTCGCTTCCTATACGTCAGTTAAAGAACTTCTAAAAAGAAAAAAAAAAAGTTTTTTTTTCTTTAAATAGTTTGGTTGGGAGACTCCTGTCGAAAAGTAAATTTTACGCTAAACAAACTTTTTAGAGCAATACTGACGGCGAGAGATTAATTTGAACTTCTGCGCGCGAAGTCCATGACGTCACGAGTCATTCAGGAATGACCATCTCGGTCGTGAAGACGAAGCCGCTCCACCTCTCCTCCACGCGCACGAAATGCCGAGAGAGAAGACAAGTGGAAAGGAGGTCGACTGCCAACTAAATCGTTTTTCGCGGCGTTAATATTGCTTTAAATTTTTTTTTCCGCGTAAATTTAATTTTTTGACACGTGTGTCCCAACCAAACTGCAAAAATTTTTTTTTTGTCTTTTTAGGTTTTTTTAGAGTACTCTGGGCTGTCTGTTCATCAGGTCCGTGCATTACAATTCGTGATAATAATGGTGAGAATAACTTTAGTATAAATGTAGACGAACTTTCCGGGAACAAAGTGAGCAAATTTATTTTCGTCTCGTTATTAGGCGACTGAAATTGTGCACGATTGGAAGAGGGAACACATCTGTTGTTATGGACGAGACATGACTTCACCTCTCCGCTGTTCGATTGGCGTCTTCGCAGGCACTGTTGTACTACGGGCGACTTGCCTTTTCTTGCAGCGTCTGCTCTTGCGAGTGCCAGATAAATACATATACCTACCTACCTACCTACCTTTAGCTGCACAGCGCAAGTTCTAGCGAAGCGTCTGCCGTACGGTCACGTTCCTAATGACGAGCTGACGAGCTGGCATAACGACCAGCTTCACTGGGTTGCCGCAAAAAGATGGAGCGACTCTCCATCTATGCAACCACAAGGAAGGTGGCGCCATCCAGCGGGCG